>NC_141876.1:452214094-452528469 GCF_056163025.1 Triticum urartu | reverse complement strand
GTACTCCCTCCAGAGTCTCCAAGCACGCGGAGCCAGGCCTGGAAACATGAACAACCTTGAACGGGCCCTCCTGTTGGGGAACGTAGCAGAAATTCAAAATTTTTCCTACGTGTCACCAAGATCTATCTATGGAGAGACCAGCAATGAGGGGAAGGAGAGTGCATCTACATACCCTTGTAGATCGCTAAGCGGAAGCGTTCAAGTGAACGGGGTTGATGGAGTCGTACTCGTCGTGATTCAAATCACCGATGATCAAGTGCCGAACGCACGGCACCTCCGCGTTCAACACACGTACAGCCCGATGACGTCTCCCATGCCTTGATCCAGCAAGGAGAGAGGGAGAGGTTGATGAAGATTCAGCAGCACGACGGCATGGTGGTGGATGCAGGGCGTCACAGTAGTAGGGCTTCGCCTATACTACGAGAGAGAGATGTAACGGGGAGAGAGAGAGAAGCACCAAAGGCTGAGGTATGAAATCCCTCCTCTCCCCCACTATATATAGGAGGGCCAAGGGGGGGTGGTGCGCAGCCTAGGAGATCCAATCTCCTAGGTGCGGCGGCTAGGGGAGGTTTCCCTCCCCCCCAAGGCACTTAGGGGTGCCTTCCACTAGTGGGACTCCTCCCCATGGAAACCCTAGGCGCATGGGCCTAGTAGGGCTAGTGCCCTTGGCCCATGTAGGCCAAGGCGCACCCCCTACAGCCCATGTGGCCCCCCGGGACAGGTGGCCCCACCCGGTGGACCCCCGGGACCCCTCCGGTGGTCCCGGTACAATACCGATAACCCCGAAACTTGTCCCGATGGCCGAAACAGCACTTCCTATATATAATTCTTTACCTCCGGACCATTCCGGAACTCCTCGTGACGTCCGGGATCTCATCCGGGACTCCGAACAATATTCGGGTTACTGCATACACATATCTTCATAACCCTAGCGTCACCGAACCTTAAGTGTGTAGACCCTACGGGTTCGGGAGACATGCAGACATGACCGAGACGTTCTCCGGTCAATAACCAACAGCGGGATCTGGATACCCATGATGGCTCCCACATGTTCCACGATGATCTCATCGGATGAACCACGATGTCAAGGACTTAATCAATCCCGTATACAATTCCCTTTGTCTATCGGTATGTTACTTGCCCGAGATTCGATCGTCGGTATCCAATACCTAGTTCAATCTTGTTACCAGCAAGTCTCTTTACTCGTTCCGTAACACATCATCCCGTGATCAACTCCTTGGCCACATTGCGCATATGATGATGTCCTACCGAGTGGGCCCAGAGATACCTCTCCGCTTACACGGAGTGACAAATCCCAGTCTCGATTCGTGCCAACCCAACAGACACTTTCAGAGATACCTGTAATGCACCTTTATAGCCACCCAGTTACGTTGTGACGTTTGATACACCCAAAGCATTCCTACGGTATCCGGGAGTTGCACAATCTCATGGTCTAAGGAAATGATACTTGACATTAGAAAAGCTATAGCATATGAACTACACGATCTAGTGCTATGCTTAGGATTGGGTCTTGTCCGTCACATCATTCTCCTAATGATGTGATCCCGTTATCAACGACATCCAATGTCCATGGTTAGGAAACCATAACCATCTATTGATCAACGAGCTAGTCAACTAGAGGCTTACTAGGGACATGGTGTTGTCTATGTATCCACACATGTATCTGAGTTTCCTATCAATACAATTATAGCATGGATAATAAACGATTATCATGAACAAGGAAATATAATAATAACCAATTTATTATTGCCTCTAGGGCATATTTCCAACAGTCTCCCACTTGCACTAGAGTCAATAATCTAGTTCACATCGCCATGTGATTAACACTCACAGGTCACATCGCCATGTGACTAACACCCAAGAGTTTACTAGAGTCAGTAGTCTAGTTCACATCACTATGTGATTAACACTCAATGAGTTTTAGGTTTGATCATGTTTCTTGTGAGAGAGGTTTTAGTCAACGGGTCCGAACCTTTCAGATCCGTGTGTGCTTTACAAATCTCTATGTCATCTCCTAGATGTAGCTACCACGCTCTATTTGGAGCTATTCCAAATAACTGTTCTACTTGGAGCTATTCTAAATTGTTGCTCCATTATATGCATCCGATATCTCTACTCAGAGCTATCCGGATAGGTGTTAAGCTTGCATCGATGTAACCCTTTACGACGAACTCTTTTATCACCTCCATAATCGAGAAACTTCCTTAGTCCACTAGTTACTAAGGATAACTTTGACCGCTGTCCTGTGATCCATTCATGGATCACTCTTGTACCCCTTGACTGACTCATGGCAAGGCACACTTCAGGTGCGGTACACAGCATAGCATACTGTAGAGCCTACGTCTTAAGCATAGGGGACGACCTTCGTCCTTTCTCTCTATTCTGCCGTGGTCGAGCTTTAAGTCTTAACTTCATACCTTACAACTCAGGCAAGAATTCCTTCTTTGACTGATCCATCTTGAGCACCTTCAAGATCATGTCAAGGTATGTGCTCATTTGAAAGTATGATTAAGCATTTTGATCTATCCTTATAGATCTTGATGCTCAATGTTCAAGTAGCTTAATTCAGGTTTTCCATTGAAAACACTTTCCAAATAACCCTATATGCTTTCCAAAAATTCTACGTCATTTCCGATCAACAATATGTTAAAACATATACTCATCAGAAATTCTATAGTGCTCCCACTCACTTCTTTGGAAATACAAGTTTCTCATAAACTTTATATAAACCCAAAATCTTTGATCATCTCATCAAAGCGTACATTCCAACTCCGAGATGCTTACTCCAGTCCTCAGAAGGATAGCTGGAGCTTTGCATACTTATTAGCATCTTTTAAGGATTGACAAAACCTTTCGGTTGTATCACATACAACCTTTCCTCAAGAAAATCGTCGAAGAAACAATGTTTTGACATCCTATCTGCAAGATTTCATAAATAATGCAGCAATCGCTAATATAATTCCAACAGACTCTTAGCATCGCTACGAGTGAGAAAGTCTCACCGTAGTCAACTCCTTGAACTTGTCGGAAAAACATCTTAACGACAAGTCGAGCTTTCTTAATGGTGACATTTACCATCATTGTCCGTCTTCCTTTTTTTTTTTAAATCCATCTGTACTCAACAGCCTTACGACCATCAAGTAGTTCTTCCAAAGTCTACACTTTGTTTTCATATATGGATCCTCTCTCGGATTATATGGCCTCGAGCCATTTATCGAAATCCGGGCCCACCATCGCTTCTCCATAGCTCGTAGGTTCATTGTTGTCTAGCAACATGACTTCCAAGACAGGATTACGTACCACTCTGAAGTAGTACACATCCTTGTCATCCCACGAGGTTTGGTAGTGACTTGATCTGAAGTTTCATGATCACTATCATAAGCTTCCACTTCAATTGGTGTAGGTGCCGCAGGAACAACTCTTTGTGCCCTGCTATACACTAGTTGAAGTAACGGTTCAATAACCTCATCAAGTCTCCACCATCCTCCCACTCAATTCTTTCGAGAGAAACTTTTCCTCGAGAAAGGACCCGATTCTAGAAACAATCCTTTATTGCTTTCGGATCTGAGACAGGAGGTATACCCAACTGTTTTTGGGTTGTCCTATGAAGATGCATTTATCCGCTTTGGGTTCGAGCTTATCGGCCTGAAACTTTTTCACATAAGCGTCGCAGTCCCAAACTTTTAAGAAATGACAGCTTAGGTTTCTCTAAACCATAGTTCATACGGTGTCATATCATCGGAATTACGTGGTGCCCTATTTAAAGTGAATGTGGTTGTCTCTAATGCCTAACCCATAAACTATCGTGGTAATTCGATAAGAGACATCATGGTATGCATCATATCCAATAGGGTGCAGTTATGATGTTCGGACACACCATCACACTATGGTGTTCCAGGCTGTATCAGTTGTGAAACAATTTCCACAATGTCTTAATTCTGTACCAAACTCGTAATTCAGATATTCATCTCTATGATCATATCATAGATATTTTATCCTCTTGTCACGACGATCTTTCAACTTCACCCTGAAATTACTTGAACCTTTCAATAATTCAGACTCGTGATTCATCAAGTAAATATACTCAACATCTACTCAAATCATCTGTGAAGTAAGAACATAATGATATCCACTACATGCCTCAGCACTCATTGGACTGCACACATCAAAAATGTATTACTTCCAACAAGTTGCTTTCTAGTTCCATTTTACTGTAAAACGAGGCTTTCAGTCATCTTGCCCATGTGGTATGATTTGCATGTCTCAAGTGATTCAAAATCAAGTGAGTCCAAACGATCCATCTGTATAGAGTTTCTTCATGCATATCTACCAACAGACATGGTTCGCATGTCTCAAGTGATTCAAAATCAAGTGAGTCCAAAGATCCATCAACATGGAGCTTCTTCATGCGTTTTATACTGATATGACTTACGTGGCAGTGCCACAAGTAGGTGGTACTATCATTACTATCTTTTGGCATGAACATGTGTATCACTACGATCGAGATTCAATAAACCATTCATTTTAGGTGTAAGACCATTGAAGGTATTATTCAAATAAACAGAGTAACCGTTATTCTCCTTAAATGAATAACCGTATTGCGATAAACATAATCCAATCATGTCTATGCTCAACGCAAACACCAATCTCGATGGTAGAGGGAGCGTGCGATGCTTGATCATATCAACATTGAGAACACTTCCAACACATATCGTCAGCTCACCTTTAGCTAGTCTCCGTTTATTCCGTAGCTTTTATTTCGAGTTACTAACACTTAGCAACCGAACCGATATCTAATACCCTGGTGCTACTAGGAGTACTAGTAAAGTACACATTAACATAATGTATATCCAATATACTTCTATCGACCTTGCCAGCCTTCTAATCTACCAAGTATCTAGGGTAATTCTGCTCCAGTGGCTGTTCCCCTTTATTACAGAAGCACTTAGTCTCGGGTTTGGGTTCAACCTTGGGTTTCTTCACTAGAGCAGCAGCTGAATTGCCGTTTCATGAAGTATCCCTTCTTGCCCTTGCCCTTCTTGAAACTAGTGGTTTCACCAACCATCAACAATTGATGCTCCTTCTTGATTTCTACTTTTGTGGTGTCAAACATCGCGAATATCTCAAGGATCATCATATATGTCCCTGATATATTATAGTTCATCATGAAGCTCAAGCAGCTTGGTGGTAATGACTTCGGAGAAACATCACTATTTCATCTGGAAGATCAACTCCCACTCGATTCAAATGATTGTTGTATTCAGACAATCTGAGCACAAGCTCAACAATTGAGCTCTTCTCCTTAGTTTGCAGGCTAAGAAAATCATCGGAGGTCTTATACCTCTTGACGTGGGCACGAGCCTGAAATTCCAATTTCAGCCCTCAAAACATCTCATATGTTTTGTGACGTTTCAAAAAACGTCTTTGGTGCCTCAACTCTAAACCGTTTAACTGAACTATCACGTAGTTATCAAAACGTGTATGTCAGATGTTCGCAACATCCACAGACAACGTTCGAGGTTCAGCACACTGAGCGGTGCATTAAGGACATCAGCCTTCTATGAAGCAATGAGGACAATCCTCAGTTTACGGACCTAGTCTGCATAATTGCTACTATCAACTTTCAACTAATTTTTCTCTAGGGACATATCTAAACAGTAGAACTAAAGCGTGAGATATGACATAATTTGCAAAATCCTTTTGACTATGTTCAGGATAATTAAGTTCATCTTATGAACTCCCACTTAGATTAGACATCCCTCTAGTCATCTAAGTATTACACGATCCGAGTCGACTAGCCCATGTCCGATTAACACGTGAGACGGACTAGTCAACGTCGGTGAACATCTTCATGTTGATCGTATCTTCTATATGACTCGTGTTCGACCTTTCGGTCTCTGTGTTCCGAGGCCATGTCTTCACATGCTAGGCTCGTCAAGTTAACCCTAAGTGTTCTTGCATGTGTAAATCTTGCTTACACCCGTTGTATGTGAACGAAAGGATCTATCACACCCGATTAACACGTGATGCTTCGAAGCGACGAACTGTAGCAACGGTGCACAGTTAGGGGAGAACACTTCTTGAAATTTTAATGAGGGATCATCTTATTTACTACCGTCGTACTAAGTAAACAAGATGCATAACATGATAAACATCATATGCAATCAAATAGTGACATGATATGGCCAATATCAGGTAGCTCCTTTGATCTCCATCTTGGGGCTCCATGATCATCTATTACAAGAACATGATTAATCTCATACATTACATATATCATTCATCACATCCTTTTGGCCATATCACATCACATAGCATACCCTGCAAAAACAAGTTAGACGTCCTCTAATTGTTGTTTGCATGTTTTACGTGGCTGCTATGGGTTTCTAGCAAGAACGTTTCTTACCTACGCAAAACCACAACGTGATATGCCAATTGCTATTTACCCTTCATAAGGACCCTTTTCATCGAATCCGATCCGACTAAAGTAGGAGAGACAGACACCCGCTAGCCACCTTATGCAACTAGTGCATGTTTGTCGGTGGAACCGGTCTCACGTAAGAGTACGTGTAAGGTTGGTCCGGGCCGCTTCATCCCACGATGCCGCCGAATCAAGATAAGACTAGTAACGGCAAGCATATTGAACAAAATCAACGCCCACAACTACTTTCTGTTCTACTCGTGCATAGAATCTACGCAATAGACCTAGCTCATGATGCCACTGTTGGGGAACGTAGCAGAAATTCAAAATTTTTCCTACGTGTCACCAAGATCTATCTATGGAGAGACCAGCAACGAGGGGAAGGAGAGTGCATCTACATACCCTTGTAGATCGCTAAGCGGAAGCGTTCAAGTGAACGGGGTTGATGGAGTCGTACACGTCGTGATTCAAATCACCGATGATCAAGTGCCGAACGCACGGCACCTCCGCGTTCAACACACGTACAGCCCGATGACGTCTCCCATGCCTTGATCTAGAAAGGAGAGAGGGAGAGGTTGATGAAGATTCAGCAGCACGACGGCATGGTGGTGGATCCAGGGCGTCACAGTAGCAGGGCTTCGCCTATACTACGAGAGAGAGACGTAACGGGGAGAGAGAGAGAAGCACCAAAGGCTGAGGTATGAAATCCCTCCTCTCCCCCACTATATATAGGAGGGCCAAGGGGGGTGGTGCGCAGCCTAGGAGATCCAATCTCCTAGGTGCGGCGGCCAGGGGAGGTTTCCCTCCCCCCCAAGGCACTTAGGGGTGCCTTCCACTAGTGGGACTCCTCCCCATGGAAACCCTAGGCGCATGGGCCTAGTAGGGCTGGTGCCCTTGGCCCATGTAGGCCAAGGCGCACCCCCTACAGCCCATGTGGCCCCCCGGGACAGGTGGCCCCACCCGGTGGACCCCCGGGACCCCTCCGGTGGTCCCGGTACAATACCGATAACCCCGAAACTTGTCCCGATGGCCGAAACAGCACTTCCTATATATAATTCTTTACCTCCGGACCATTCCGGAACTCCTCGTGACGTCCAGGATCTCATCCGGGACTCCGAACAATATTCGGGTTACTGCATACACATATCTTCATAACCCTAGCGTCACCGAACCTTAAGTGTGTAGACCCTACGGGTTCGGGAGACATGCAGACATGACCGAGACGTTCTCCGGTCAATAACCAACAGCGGGATCTGGATACCCATGATGGCTCCCACATGTTCCACGATGATCTCATCGGATGAACCACGATGTCAAGGACTTAATCAATCCCGTATACAATTCCCTTTGTCTATCGGTATGTTACTTGCCCGAGATTTGATCGTCGGTATCCAATACCTAGTTCAATCTCGTTACCGGCAAGTCTCTTTACTCGTTCCGTAACACATCATCCCGTGATCAACTCCTTGGCCACATTGCGCATATGATGATGTCCTACCGAGTGGGCCCAGAGATACCTCTCCACTTACACGGAGTGACAAATCCCAGTCTCGATTCGTGCCAACCCAACAGACACTTTCAGAGATACCTGTAATGCACCTTTATAGCCACCCAGTTACGTTGTGACGTTTGATACACCCAAAGCATTCCTACGGTATCCGGGAGTTGCACAATCTCATGGTCTAAGGAAATGATACTTGACATTAGAAAAGCTATAGCATATGAACTACACAATCTAGTGCTATGCTTAGGATTGGGTCTTGTCCATCACATCATTCTCCTAATGATGTGATCCCGTTATCAACGACATCCAATGTCCATGGTTAGGAAACCATAACCATCTATTGATCAACGAGCTAGTCAACTAGAGGCTTACTAGGGACATGGTGTTGTCTATGTATCCACACATGTATCTGAGTTTCCTATCAATACAATTATAGCATGGATAATAAACGATTATCATGAACAAGGAAATATAATAATAACCAATTTATTATTGCCTCTAGGGCATATTTCCAACACCTCCCACATGGGAGAGAGCTTGTGCAGCCCCTCCCTAGAGAGAACCCATCTGAGCACGAGATCCCCTACCTCAAGGGTCCAGGGGCGGATGTTGCGGCAGTGGTATCGTCGTAGCGCCTGTTTATACCTTGCCGCTCGCAGTGCGGCTTCCCGACGGCGTTCCTCCCCCAGCACGAGATCCGTCCCCCGCATGGCGTCCTGCTGAGCCTCGTCGAATGCCAGGACCCGCGCGGAGCGACACCTGACCTCGTGAGGGAGAACAACCTCTGCTCCATAGACGAGGAAGAACGGGGTCTCGCCAGTCGGCTTGGTCACTGTCGTGCGGATTGACCACAACACGGACTGGAGCTCGTCGTACCAGCCCCTACCACAGGCCTCCAGCTTCTTCTTGAAGGTCCTGGCCTTGAGGCCCCTCAGGACCTCGGTGTTGGCTCGTTCGGCCTCGCCATTGCTTCGGGGGTGTGCTACCGAAGCATAGCATATCTGCGTTCCAAGGTTAGCACAGTATGTTTTGAAGAGATTGCTAGTGAACTGCGAACCGTTGTCAGTGATGATGCGGTTAGGCACCCCAAACCGGCTCACGAGGCCCTTGATGAACTTGACTGCCGAGCCTGCCGGGGTTGTGCGGACAGCTTCCACCTCGGCCCACTTGGTGAACTTGTCCACATCGACGTAGAGGTAGTGATAGCCCCCTGGCACCCGAGGGAACGGGCCCAGAATGTCCAACCCCACACTATGAACGGCCATGAGAGGGGTATGGTCTGCAGACCCCCCGCAGGCTGATGGATCTGTTTAGCGTGAAACTGGTAGGCCTCGCAAGCCTTCACCAGCTCAACGGCGTCGTTGAGTGCTGTGGGGCAGTAGAACCCGCTGCGGAACGCCTTGCCGACGAGGGTTCGCGACGACGAGTGGTGCCCGCAGTCTCCGCTGTGTATGTCTGCTAGCAGTTCCTTTCCTTGCTCCCTGGAAATGCAACGTAGGGACACGTCATTTGTCCGCTTCCTGTAGAGCTTGCCATCCTGGATGCAATAAGCCGTGGCCTGCCATGCCACACGCTCCGCCTCCTCCTCATTCTCCGGCAGAATCCCTTGCATCAGGTAGTCCTTGAGCTCTGGGATCCAACATCCCTCTGGAGGCTCCAATGCCAGGAGCAGGCGTGCCCCTGAGGCCGGGCCGCAGACCGAAGCTCCCGAGGCAGGCGGCTGAGGAGGCTCCTCCCTTGGTTGCGCCGTGCCCGATAGCGACGGCGCCGCCGAGGGCTTGAAGAGCCACTCCTCGAAGACGCCAGGTTCCTGTGGCAGCCGCCTAAACGCCCTCTTGGCAAGGTCGTCGGCCTCCTGCTTGGTGCCGCGAGGCACATGCTGCAGCTCCAGCCCCCAGAACTGTTTCTCCATCCTGCGGACTTTAGCGAGGTAAGCTTCCATGTGCTCGTCCTTTGGCTCGTATATCTTGTTGGAGAAGTTGACGAGGAGCTGTGAATCACCCTTGATGGTGAGGCGCTTTACCCCTAAGGCGATCGCGGCTTTCAAGCCTGCTATCAGGCCTTCGTACTCTGCTAGATTGTTGGAGACCTTCTCTCCGTGCTGGAAGCAGAGTTGCACGGCGTAATAGAGTTTGTCCTGAGTGGGGGATACGAGCACCGCGCCAGCTCCCGCGCCATGTCGGGAGAACGCCCCATCGAAGTACATGACCCAGCCGTCCGGCGCTTCGCTTCCTGGGGAAAGTGACCAGTCTTCGCCTGCCTCGAGACCCGGTGCTTCTGCCCATTCTGCCACGAAATCCGCAAGTGCGGCTCCCTTGATGACCCTGGTCGTACTGAATTCTAGCTGAAATGCTTGTAGTTCGATGTTCCATTCAGCGACCCTTCTAGCTGAGTTGGGGCTCCTGAGTACCCTCTCCAAGGGGTATGCCGAGACGACCTTGATGGGCTGGCCTTGGAAGTAGTGTCGCAGCTTGCATGAGGCCACCAATAGCGCGAGGAGGAGCTTTTGAGGCATGGGGTACCGTGCCCTCGCGTCCCGTAGGACTGTGCTGACGAAATACACGGGGTGCTTGACGAGGTTGAGGGTGCTGACGCAGCTTGCGTCCTCTAGGGGTCGAGGCGTCTCCTGAGGCAACGGAGCCCCCAGCTCTTGATTGTTTGAAGGGGCCTCCCCTGCCCCGGGTGCGCCCTCCTGCCGTGGCTGCCCCTCTCTAGCTGTGGTCGCGGTCCTCGCGAGGCCCTCCTGGCCTCGCTCTGCTTCAGCCTGGTCAGTCGATGCGGCCTTGGCCCGGCGCTCCTCCTTGACCACCACCAGAGCTGCGCTAGCGGAGTAGGGCGTGGCCGCAAGGTAGAGCACCAGGGGCTCCTGAGGGCAAGGGGCTACCATCACCGGTGGGCTGGTAAGGTACCTCTTGAGTTCTTGGAACGCCTTGTCGGCCTCTTCAGTCCATTCGAAGGGGCCTTTCTTCTTCATAAGCTTGAAGAAGGGCAGTGCTCGCTCCCCTAGCTTGGATATGAAGCGCCCTAGCGCGGTTACACGCCCGGTGAGCTTCTGCATCTCCCTGGGGGTCTTCGGCGGGCTCATGTCCTCGATTGCCTTGACCTTCTCCGGGTTGGCCTCTATGCCTCTGTGGGATACTAGGAAGCCCAGGAGCTTGCTCGAGGGGACTCCAAACACACATTTCTCCGGGTTGAGCCGTAGATCCACTTCGTTGAGGCTCGCAAAGGTTTCCTCCAGGTCCTGTATCAGGGTTTTTGCCTCCCGAGACTTCTCCACGATGTCGTTGACGTAAGCCTCAGCGTTCCTCCCGAGCTGCCGGCCTAAAGCGATGTGCATCAGCCGCTGAAAGGTTGCGCCTGCGTTGTGCAACCCAAATGGCATGCACGTATAGCAGTACACCCCACACGGGGTTAGGAAAGAAGTCTTCTCCACGTCTTCCACCGCCATCTTGATCTGGTGATAGCCCGAGAAGGCATCCAGGAAGCACAATAGGTCACATTCTGTGGTGGAGTCAACTATCTGGTCAATGCGGGGGAGCGGAAATGGGTCCTGCGGGCAGGCTTTGTTGAGGTTGGTGAAGTCGACACACATGCGCTCCTTCCCCCCCCTTCTTTGGCACAACAACAGGATTAGCCAGCCAATCGGGGTAGCGGAACTCGCAGATAACCCCTGCCGCTTCCAGTTTCCGGGTCTCTTGAACGATGAAAGCCTGTTTCTCAGTAGACTGCCTCCTTGCCTTCTACTTCACGGGGCGTACGTTGGGGCACACGTTGAGGTGATGCTCGATCACACCTCTCGGGACTCCTGCTAACTGATCAGGTTCCCACGCGAACACCTTCTTGTTCGCGCGCAGGAATCTGATCAGGGCCTTCTCCTGTTCGGGCTCGAGGTTGGCCCCTACGGTGAAGGTGGCGCCAGTGGACCCGTCCTCGTCGACCGGTACTTGCTTGGTTTCCGCCTTGTCCTGGGTGAACAACTACTTCTTTTTAGCCGGCGCAGCCCCCTTGGGCTCAAGGGTGTCGGTGCTGGTGGGCTGTGCCACCGCGGCCGCCTTGAAGGCGAGTTGGAGCACCTGCAGCGCATCCCTCGCATCTCCTGGCACGGTGAGGACGCCGCTGCTCCCGGGCATCTTCACGAGGTTGCACGCCGGGTGAGTTGCTGCCATGAACCGGGCCATGGCCAGGTAGCCGAGGATGGCATTGTAGGGGAGGCCGATGGGGGCGATATCGAAGTCGATCAGCTCTGTGCGGAAGTTGTCGTAGGTGCTGAAGGTCACTGGGAGGCGGACCTGCCCCAAGGAGGCGGTGGAACTAGCTCCGACGCCTGAGAAGGGCCTGCTGGGCTGGAGCCGCTCCGGTGGCACGTGAAGGAGGCTGAAGGCCTCCACCGAGAGCACGTTGAGGCCGGCACCACCGTCGATGAGGGTCCTGGTGACGGCCACTTGGCAGATGGTGGGGGTGCACAGCATCGGGAGTGCGCCGAACCAGAGGGGTTGAAGGGGTGATCATCCGCGCCGAAAGCCAGATTGGCCTCGGGCGCCACCCAACCCCGGGGGGCCTCTTGGCGCTTGGATGCAGAGCTGATCTAACGGGTGAATGGATTGACGTGGCGGCTCGAGGGTGGTGCTTGGGAACCACCCAGGAGAGCCGCGACGACGGGCGACGCTGGCGCGGCGAAACGGGCGAGGAAGAGGTCGCGTAGCTCCTCCCAAGAGGTCATAGAAGCTATCGGTAGGTGGAGGAGCCACATGCGTGGGAGACCGGTGAGGGTCGTGGGCAACCAGTTGGCCATCACCCGGTCGTCGCCCCGGCCTTGAGGACGGCGTCCTCATACGCCAGCAGGAAAACCAGCGGGTCCGTCGCGCCGCCATAGCGCGGCGGCATCTCGGGCTTGAACTTGCGCGGCCACTGCACCTGTCGTAAGACGGGGCCAAGGCCTGGAGCCCCCTGGCCCCAGCGCCGGCGTTTGCTGCCGGAGTGGGCGGCGCGTTGTCTGCCATGAGGACGGAACTCGGTGTTGGTGGAGAATAGGCCATCGGGAGGGAACTCCGGCGCACCCCTACTTGGTGCGCCAAATGTCGGATTTCGGGTTCCGGCAGACCCTTGAGGTTCGAACACTGGGGTGGGCGCGGAGATCTCTCCCTACCGATCTACGTCCGATCCTCTCGTGCGAACTAAGATGAAAATGATGAGCAACACAAGAGACACGAGGTTTATACTGGTTCGGGCCACCGTTGTGGTGTAATACCCTACTCCAGTGTGTAGTGTGGTGGATTGCCTCTAGGGCTGATGATGGACAGTACAAGGGAAGAACAGCCTCACGAGGGGTGTTCTTGAGCTGGTGCAATGTGTTCTACTTAGTCTCTACTGGGTTTTCTCCTCTCTTTTCCTCTCCTTTTCCCTCTTGTGGAGGCTAGCTCTATATATAGAGGCCCTGGGACTCTCCTCGAATAATTGAGCGGGAAGGGCGCCAACATTTGGCCATTTTGAAGGGGAACATCTAGTACAACTTATCCTGACCAAAGGTGGTCTTCGGCTGCCAAAAGCACTGGTGATGACGCCGTCTTGGGCTCCACGGTGACCTCCGTCCGGCCGTCCGGCTGGTCTTGGTCTCGTTGCCCCGGAATGGTAACCTTTGCCTGTGCTTGCCCCCTTTGCACCAAAGGGGAAACAAGGACCCTGCGCAGGCCGACGCCTGCCTGGCCTTGATCGTCATGGCTTGCATCATGGGATCCTTGCGAGGTACCCTTGCATTGATCTCTCCGCCTCCTCGCGAGCCTGCCTGATGAGGCCACTCTTGAGGAAGCTTCCTGTCATCCGCCCCGCGAGGCTCGGCCCCTCGCGAGGGTCTTGAGCTTTGGCTGATGAAGATGGGCCGTGCTGGGCCCCCACCCGAGCCACGCCGTAGGCCGCAGGCAGACAAGTCTGGGGACCCCCGTTCCCAGAACGCCGACAATCACGTTTTAACTTTGACAAGTTCAGGGTCTATGAGATTGACTGTCGAACGTTCGTGGGTCGTACCAGGTTTACCTGGGCGGAGTGACTTACTTAAAGAAGGCAGGTTAATCCGAGGTTTTAGGTGCGTACACCTGGCTTCCAAGCCTGGCTTGATAACCTATTACAAGGGTGCAAACTCTTAGTTCGTTGTGAAGCAAAGAGCCCCCAAGTAACTTCCCTGGTGGCCTTACACCGATCAAGAGGTGTAGCTATGGTTCGAATACAACCAAGCCCCCAAGTGATTTCCCTGGTGGCCTTACGCCGATCAAGAGGTGTGACTATGGTTCGAATATAGCCCCCAAGTGATATTATGAGTTATGCTCAAGGGATACCCATGTTTGAGTTGTGCTGTGCAACAGACTCTCTTTGGCCCCTTATGATAATATTGGTTTGATAGCCGGATTACCGAAGTAACCAGAGCTGTGCTCTGCTGATAATATTGGCTTGATAGTCGGATCAAGAGGGTAGTAATGCTATGTTCTATTTGGTGAATACACCTATGTTTGAACAGGAAGCCCCCATGTGATCAATAATATGATAAGCCAATAAGGCAGGATAACCCTTGTCTAAACCACGCATCATGGCAACAGGCCCTCTTCGGCAACCTTTAACTTTTTGCAAGAGATAAATTCTTCTTGAACTGGGATTTTGAACCAGATATTGAAAGCTTCAGTGAGACTGACTTCCCTTGAGCCGGATTTTAAACCGGAATTCTTCATTTTGAACCGGAAATTTTCTGACGGCCTTTAAATTTTCATCAATATGGTAGTAGCCTCCGGGACCGGCTTAGCTTTCCCTCCAACGTCCTGGGGTTCCTGACTTCCCTGATGCGCCAGGTCAGCAATTATCACCGCAGAGTTGATGATCACTGATACGTCTCCGTCGTATCTACTCTTACAAACACTTTTGCCCTTGTTTTGGACTCTAACTTGTATGATTTGAATGGAACTAACCCGGACTGACGCTGATTTCAGCAGAATTGCCATGGTGTTGTTTTATGTGCAGAAAACAAATATTCTCGGAATGACCTGAAACTCCACGGAACATCTTAGAAAAAATAATAAAAAATCCTCGCCAAAGATGAAGACCAGGGGGCCCACACCCTGTCCACGAGGGTGGGGGGCGCCCCCCCCCTCTAGGGCACGCCCCCTACCTCGTGGGCCCCCTGGATGCCCTCCGACGCCAACTCCAACTCTATATATTTGCTTTCGGAGAGAAAAATCAGAGAGAAGAAATCATCGCATTTTACGATACAGAGCCGCCGCCAAGCCCTAAAACCTCTCAGGAGGGCTGATCTGGAGTCCGTTCGGGGCTCCGGAGAGGGGGATTCGTCGCCGTCGTCATCATCAACCATCCTCCATCACCAATTTCATGATGCTCACCGCCGTGCGTGAGTAATTCCATCGTAGGCTTGCTGGACGGTGACGGGTTGGATGAGATTTATCATGTAATCGAGTTAGTTTTGTTAGGGTTTGATCCCTAGTATCCATTATGTTCTGAGATTGATGTTGCTATGACTTTGCTATGCTTAATGCCTGTCACTAGGGCCCGAGTGCCATGATTTCAGATCTGAACCTATTATGTTTTCATGAATATATGTGAGTTCTTGATCCTATCTTGCAAGTCTATAGTCACCTACTATGTGTTATGATCCGGCAACCCCGAAGTGACAATAATCGGGACCACTCCCGGTGATGACCATAGTTTGAGGAGTTCATGTATTCACTATGTGCTAATGCATTGTTCCGGTTCTCTATTAAAAGGAGGCCTTAATATCCCTTAGTTTCCAACAGGACCCCGATGCCACGGGAGGGTAGGACAAAAGATGTCATGCAAGTTCTTTTCCATAAGCACGTATGACTATATATGGAATACATGCCTACATTACATTGATGAATAGGAGCTAGTTCTGTGTCACCCTATGTTATGACTGTTACATGATGAACCGCATCCGGCATAATTATCCATCACTGATCCGGTGCCTACGAGTTTTCCATATACTGGTTCTCGTTTATTTACTTTCCCGCTGCTACTGTTACAATCACTACAAAATACCAAAAACATTACTTTTGTTGTCTTTACTTTTGTTTCTGCTACCACCACTATCATATTACTTTGCTACTAAACACTTTGCTGCAGATACTAAGTTTCCAGGTGTGGTTGAATTGACAACTCAGCTCCTAATACTTGAGAATATTCTTTGGCTCCCCTTGTGTTGAATCAATAAATTTGGGTTGAATACTCTACCCTCGAAAGCTGTTGCGATCCCCTATACTTGTGGGTTATCAAGACAAATTTCTGGCGCCGTTGCCGGGGAGCATAGCTCTATTCTTTGAGTCACTTGGGATATATATCTGCTTATCATTATGAAGAACTTGAGAGATCCAAAAACCAAGATCTATCCCTCAACTACGAGGGGAGGTAAGGAACTGCCATCTAGCTCTGCACTTGATTCACCTTCTGTTATGAGTAAGCTTGCGACACCTACACCTGCTTCTGCTATTCGTTCTGATATGTCACATGTTATTGATGATGCCACTTCTGCTATGCATGATACTTATGATGAAACTGCTTCTATGCCTGATACTACTGTGCCCCTTGGTGAATTTCTTGATGAACAAATTGCTAGGTCTAGAGAAAAAGAAATTATAGAATCTGAATAAGATGATGATAGTGATGATGAAAATATGCCTGTTATTCCTGAGGGCTATATTTTTGATATGGAATCTTCTGCCGCTATTTTAGCTTGCATGGATAGATATGAGCTTAAGAGGTTATTAGTTAAATGGGACAAAGAATCACTTAGAGATAAAATGAAACCCGACCCTGCTTTTGCTACTTCACCTATTTGTGTTCCTGATAAGGATTATGAATTCTCTGTTGATCCTGATATAATTACTTTGGTTGAATCTGATCCATTTTATGGCTATGAATCTAAAACTGTTGTGGCACATCTTACTAAGTTAAATGATATAGCTGCCCTGTTCACTAATGATGAGAGATCGCGTTACTTCTATATACTCAAAATATTTCCGTTCTCATTAAAGGGTGATGCCAAGATATGGTTTAATTCTCTTGATCCTGGTTGTGTGCGTAGTCTCCAGGATATGATTTATTACTTCTCTGCTAAATATTTCTCTGCTCATAAGAAACAAGTTGCTTTGAGGGAAATATACAACTTTGTGCAAATTAAAGAAGAGAGTCTCCCACAAGCTTGGGGGAGGCTTCTCAAGTTACTTAATGCTTTGCCTGATCATCCTCTTAAGAAACCTGAAATACTTGATATCTTTTATAATAGACTAACCGATGCTTCCAGAGATTACCTAGATAGTTGTGCTGGTTCTCTTTTCAGGGAAAGAACACCGGATGAAGCTGAAATTCTATTGAATAATATGTTGACAAATGAAAATAATTGGGCACCTCCTGAGCCAGCTCCTGCTCCAATTACTGCGTCTATTCCTAAACCAACTCCGAAGAAGAGAGGTGTTCTATTCCTCAGTCCCGAAGGTATGGAAGAGGCAAAGAAATCTATGAAAGAAAAAGGTATTAAAGCTGAAGATGTTAAGAATTTACCTCCTATTGAAGAAATACATGGTATTAATATACCGCCTGTTGAAGAAACATATGATCTCAATTCTTTATTTATTGAAGAACCTCCTGATCCCGATATCCCGACACAGGTAGTAAAGGTAAATTCTCTCTATAGATATGATAAAGCTGAAGTCCCTCCTGCTAAAATTGCTAGTCAGTGCTTGGATGAGTTTGATAACTTTATGTTTAAGCAAGACGACTTCAATGCTTATTTTGGTAGACAATTAAAAGAAAATGCTTATATGATTAGATGCTTGGGTGATTATATGACTAATATTAAAGGTGAACTTAAAATTGTTAGCAAACATGCTTCTATGGTTACCACTCAAGTAGAACAAGTACTTAAGGCTCAAGAAGAAGTGCTTGATGAAATGAATAGTAAGAAAAATGATTATGCTGTTAGAGTGGCTACTAAAACTGGTAGAATGACTCAGGAACCTTTGTATCCTGAAGGCCACCCTAAGAGAATTGAGCAAGATTCTCAAAGAAATAATATTGATGTTCCTAGTTCTTCTAAAAGGAAGAAGAAGAAAAATGATAGAACTGTGCAAACTTCTAGTGAACCTATTGCTGAACCACCTGATAATCCAAATGATATCTCTATGTCTGATGCTGAAACACAATCTGGTAATGAACATGATCCTAATGAAAATATTAATGATGATGTTCATGATGATGCTCAACCTAGTAATGATAATGGTGTAGAAATTGAACCTGCTGTTGATCTTGATAACCCACAATCAAAGAATCAACGTTATGATAAAAGAGACTTTGTTGCTAGGAAACATGGTAAAGAAAGAGAACCTTGGGTTCAGAAACCCATGCCTTTTCCTCCGAAACCATCCAAGAAAAAGGATGATGAGGATTTTGAGCGTTTTGCTGAAATGATTAGGCCTATCTTTTTGCGTATGTGATTAACTGATGTGCTCAAAACAAATCCTTATGCTAAATATATGAAGGATATCATTACTAATAAAAGAAAGATACCGGAAGCTGAAATTGCCACCATGCTTGCTAATTATACTTTTAAGGGTGGAATACCAAAGAAACTTGGAGACCCCGGAGTACCTACTATACCTTGCTCCATTAAAAGAAATTATATTAAAATTGCTTTATGTGATCTTGGAGCCGGTGTTAGTGTTATGCCTCTCTCTTTATATCGTAGACTTGACTTGAATAAGCTGACACCTACTGAAATATCTTTGCAAATGGCTGATAAATCAACTGCTATACCTGTCGGTATGTGTGAGGACGTGCTTGTTGTGGTTGCAAACGTTACTATTTTAATGGACTTTGTTATTATTGATATTCCCGAGGATGATAGTATGTCTATTATTCTTGGAAGACCTTTCCTTAATACTGCAGGGGCTATTATTGATTGCAACAAAGGCAATGTCACTTTTCATGTTAATGGTAATGAGCATACGGTAAACTTTCCGAGGAAACAACCTCAAGTTCATAGTATCAACTCCATTGGAAAAATTCCATCGATTATAATTGGAGGTTTTGAATTTCCTCTTCCTACTGTCAAAAAGAAATATGATATACTTATAATTGGGGATGTGCATATCCCCGTTGAGGTAACTTAGTGTTATTTGAAATTTCTCCGGTTTCATGATTATCGGAATGAGTTTGTTAACAAGACTTGATCAACCTTGTTAGTGGATTCTTTTTTATGAGCATGAGATGGATGAAACTAGAAGCACAAACTTCTGTACCCTCTCTATACTTTCTGTTAATTAGTAGAAATAAAGTAAAAATAGTATTTTTCTGTCTGTTTCCTGACTTATCCGTGCAATATAAAAATATCCCAAAAATAAAAGTCCTCAGAATGCCATGCCAATTTAATATGATTTTTTCGGGAATATTTAAGGATTTTTAGTGCAAAAAATTACCGCGAGAGGAGCTGCCACCTGGCCACGAGGGTGGAGGGCGCCCCCCTTAGGGTGCGCCCCTGCCTTGTGGGCCCACGGTGGCCCTCCTCCACTTATCCCAGCACCCATCTTCTTCCTCTGTCTCGCACAAACTCGAAAAACCAACTCAAGCACAAGTTCCAGCCACTTTTACTGTGATTTTCGATCTCCTTGCTCAAAGCACCTCCCGCAAAACTGCTTGGGGAGATTGTTCCTTGGTATGTGACTCCTCCATTGGTCCAATTAGTTTTTGTTCTAGTGCTTTATTCTTTGCAAATTTGTGCTGCATAGATGACCATGTTCTTGAGCTTGCATGTCAAATTTATATGGTTCCAAGTAGTTCTAATGCTTGATATAGGCTCTAGGCACTTGTAGGAGTAGTTGCTATCAATATTATTGAAGTTGGTTCACTTTTGTTTGAAGTTACTAAAAATTTCAGAATTTTTTAGAAAATGATGAGGAGATTATTGAGGGGCTCATCGAGCCAAAGCTCGAAGGAATAGGCATCGAAGCCTAAGTATAATTTGCCGCGCACCGCGGAGATTCAGGCGTGTGAATGGCCTTTTGATGATTTCTTGAGAGCAGCCGGTATCTATGAAGATTTTCATGAATTGGCTCACAATGCAGGCCTCACCGCTTTCCTCCACGACCAATGTGATCAGTATCTCTTACTCACAAATACCTTTGTGCAAAACTTTCATTTTCATTCTAGGAACTCACCACCTACGCTGGAGTTTCATTTATATGATGAGCATAAGGAGATGTCACTTTATGATTTTTGTCGGATTTGTTTAGCCCCTTTTGAGGGCAAGAGAGAAGAACCACATCATGATGATGTGGTTGTGTTTATTGATACTATCACTGTAGGAGAAACTAGGAAGGTTTCCGATGCACGAATCACTAGCATACATTTTCCTGTTTTACATTACTTTGCATTATTTGCTAGTCGTTGTTTAATTGGACGCAGAAACTATGGAAACCTTAGTATCCCTGATATAATTATTCTGCTCCACGGTTTATACAGTGATAACACTTTTAGTATGGGCGGTATTATTGCTAGACGGTTAAGTATGAACCGTACCAAAGGCGCCATCTTTGGAGGCATCTATGCTACACGCCTAGCCGTACATTTTAACATACCTATTAGGCATGCTGAGAAGGAAGAAAAGGTGCTGCCCCGTGTTTATCTAGATCATAAAAGTATGGTGGCACATGATTTATTGTTAAGAATAGGGCAGGAGAGCTTAAATATCAATTGTTCTTTAACAAACATCATCCTGAGACTATTATCCTGCCTGCTCCTTCTTTGTTTGATTTGACTATAGGCACGTACCTTGTTCCATTGACGGCAATTCACGCCTACCGGAACCCTGCACCAGCCGAGGAGCCAGAACCGGAACCACAATTTGATCCTTCACGGCAGTCTAACTATCAGTGGGATCCGGAGATGATTGCCAGCCAGTGGCAATAGGAGCCTTCTTCTTCCTCATCACAGTACGACCCCAACAACTATTATTATGGATATCAGCCAGGCTAGCCGTGGCCATAGACCAACTTAGGCCAAAAGCCTAAGCTTGGGGGAGTACGTATTTCTCACCGACATTACATTTATGTTCACACACACTCATTACTAGATGTCGGTGCTCATACTTTTTCACTATAATATCCATGCTAGTTTATTTTCTTTTTCCTGCTTTCTTCTTGTGTGTTTGTTAAACCTTAAGAAAAACCAAAAAAATTAGTAGTAGTTTATTTTTCTGCTGTAGTAGTAATAATTAAAAAGAAAACCCAAAAATATTTCCCGTTCTTCTTTTGCTTGTTGGGAGCTTTCCCGTGTAAATAGTTTTATTTCTTTTCTTTTCTTTGGGGGTCAGTAGGAGAAGACCATAATTAAATTGTTGAAGTGGCTCTTATATGCATTATTGTTGATTTAACCCAGAGCCCATATTGCCTTGTCTTCTCCTGCTTATTGAATGCTCGCAGATTCCAGCTTAGTCCAATGCACGTACACTCTTATTATTATTCACACCGTTCGGTCGTGCAAGTGAAAGGCAATTATGATGATATATGATGGGCTGACTGAGATGAGAAAAGCTGGTATGAACTCGACCTCTTTTGTTTTTGTAAATATGATGAGTCCCTCATTCTTGATTCAGCTTATTATGAAGAAACATGTTTGCAATGACAATTAGAGATCATAGTTGCTTGTGCCATGCTTGATTAGCTATGAGTTATAATGATTTACCTTGTGTGTCAACATGCTATTGAGATGGTTATGATGTGGTATGATGGGGTGGTATCCTCCTTTGAATGATTTAAGTGACTTGACTTGGCACATGTTCACGCATGTAGTTGAAACAAAATCAACATAGCCTTCACGATATTTATGTTCATGGTGGATTATATCCTACTCATGCTTGCATCCAATGTTTATTAATTTTAATGCATGTACATGGCTGTTGTCGCTCTCTAGTTGGTCGCTTCCCAGTCTTTTGCTAGCCTTCACTTGTACTAAGCGGGAATACTGCTTATGCATCCAATCCCTTAAACCCCAAAGTTAATCCAGATGAGTCCACTATACCTTCCTATATGCGGTATCTACCTGCCATTCCAAGTAAATTTGTATGTGCCAAACTCTAAACCTTCAAATAAACATTCTGTTTTGTCTGCTCGAATAGCTCATGTATCAACCAAGGTTGTCCTTATCTTCCGTGTTAGGCGGGTTATTCTCAAGAGGAGTGGACTCCGCTCCTCACTCACGAGAGAATGGCTGGTCACCGGGATGCCCAATCCCATGCTTTATGCAAACTAAATCAAAATTAATTGCAAACAAAACTCCCCCTGGGACCTGATGTATGTTGGAGGCACTCGTTGTTTCGAGCAAGCCATGGATTGATGCTTGTTGATGGAGGGGGAGTACAAACTTTACCATTCTGTTTGGGAACCGCCTATAATGTGTTTAGCATGGAAGATATCGCCATCTCTTAGTTGCTACGTTGACAATGAAAGTATACCGCTCAAAATACAATTTATCTCTATTGCAAAACTGAGCTATGGCACCTCTACAAATCCCTGCTTCCCTCTGCGAAGGGCCTATCCATTTACTTTTATGTTGAGTCATCACCCTCTTATTAAAAAGCACTAGCTGGAGAGCACAACTGTCATTTGCATTCATCACTATTAATTTATATTGGGTGTGACTATGATTGGATCTCTTTTACCATGAATTACAATGTCTAGTCAGTCCTTGATCTTTAAAGGTGCTCTGCATTTATGTTTTGCGGTCTCAGAAAGGGCTAGCGAGATACCATCTTGTTATATCATATTATGATGGTTTTGAGAAAGTGTTGTCATCCGAGATTTATTATTATGGCTTGCTAGTTGATTATGCTATTGATATGAGTAATTATGAGACCTAAGAATTATTGCAAACGTGGTTAGTTATGATCTCTGCTGAAAACTTGAATACTGGCTTGACATAGTTACAACAACAAGAGCAAACAGAGTTTGTAAAAGTTTTTCTTTCTTTCTTTCAGTTTGTCAACTGAATTGCTTGAGGACAAGCAAGGGTTTAAGCTTGGGGGAGTTGATACGTCTCCGTCGTATCTACTTTTCCAAACACTTTTGCCCTTGTTTTGGACTCTAACTTGTATGATTAGAATGGAACTAACCCGGACTGACGCTGTTTTCAGCAGAATTGCCATGGTGTTGTTTTATGTGCAGAAAACAAATATTCTTGGAATGACCTAAAACTCCACGGAACATCTTAGAAAAATAATAAAAAATCCTCGCCAAAGATGAAGACCAAGGGGCCCACACCCTGTCCACGAGGGTGGGGGGTGATGAATCTATGTACCTAGGGTAGGGTCATGGACCTGTCCTAACTGCCCTACCCAAGGACATCTCTAGAAGAAATCACCTTTCAATCAACTTGGAGGTGTTCTGCTCGACAGACTCGAAGACACTCGACCAAGAAGCAATCACTCGACCAAGATCCAACCACTCGACGGCCAGGAGACCTAAAGTCACTCCGCACGCTAACGGTCGGTCATTAAGTAGCTTTTATGGTCATCATAGCACTTTATTAGGGGCGTTACGAGTAACGCCCGGCCTTAATGTATTTGAAACCCTGCATAACTGAGGGCCGGAGGGGTCTGGCGAACTCTATATAAGGCACCCTCCCCCTCGGTGAAAAGGGTTCGCACCCCTGTAATTCATACACACATAATCCAGTCGACCGCCTCCGGGCTCCGAGATGTAGGGCTATTACTTCCTCCGAGAAGGGCCTGAACTCGTAAATCCCGTGTGCTTACAACTACTCCATAGCTAAGATCTTGCCTCTCCATACCTACCCCCCTACATTACTGTCAGACTTAGAACCACGACAGTTGGCGCCCATCGTGGGGTAGGTGTTTTAGTGATTTGTTGGAGGAGTTGCGATCTTTTCCGATCCAAATCATCATGGTTTCTGGTGGAGTTTTGGTGGAGGGCCGCGAGATCCGTCTCGGCGCACTCACGTTCATCGCCGACGACTCCGCTTGGCTCCAGGAGGCTCCGCTCGACGTGGACGCACTCCTTGTCCGCGGGGCAACGCACTTTCGCGCGTGCGTCCGCAGCGTCCTCTTGCGGCAACCGTCGACCCATTATCGGTCGGCCCCTGTGTTGTCCTCCCTCCCTGTTTCCCGCCGGTGCAAGCGCTCCGGTCGGTCGAGACTTCAGGGGTGGGTGAGACATGCAGTGGCACGCCAGTCGGCCACACCTCAAGTCGTGGCGGTCGAGCCCGACGAATCCCTCTACGGCCTGTTCGACTGGTTCTCCAGAGACCGCATCCGAGTGCGACAGCAGTGATCCGGCGGCGGAGGTTCTGATGGTCGATGGACCGCCCAGTCCTCCCGGTTTTCCCCGCACCGACGGAGGCGCAGGTGGAGGCGACCCGTCGTGTCCCCATGAGGAATATCTCCCCGAGCCTCTCACGTCACTGCAGAGAGAAGAACTTCATCGCCGGAACATGGATGCACTGCACACTCCTATCATTGGAGAAACTCCTGAGGCTCGTGCCTTGGAGGACGTGCGCCTGGCAAACTTGGCTAAGCGCACTCGACTGGAGAACCTCCAGCGAGCACTCGACAAGCGTGTGCGACAACGGGTTCCAGAATCCAGTCGACGTCAGCTCTTTCCGCCCCCGCAGGTATATCGAACTCTGATTCAGAATTTAGCAGCTGCAGCCCGTATAGCAGAGTCGATTCAGCCTTCCCAGTCGGAGGCCGGCAGAGGCTTGCTGCAGATCAAAGCGTTACTCCAGGCAGCAGGAGACCAGAACTCCGCTGTTTCTCAGTCGCGGAACAGGATTCATAGCAGATCCATTGCTACAGACACAGACCAGTCGACTCATAGCCCAAGATCGCCCCCGAGGCGTGAGGGACGTGGGGACCGGCATAATCAGTACGGGAACCGTGAGCAGTATGATCACCGATTCGATCGTGACGATCGACGTCGAGTGCCCACCCCTCCCCCGAGGAGTGGGTCGTATGTGCCTCGACAGCAGGATGACAGGCGCCCTCATGGTGTTGGGCGAAGGATTCCAGTCGACCCCAAGGAACCAGGCTTTGATGCGAGATCCATTCTCGTTCAAGGTTTGGTCGACAGGAACAGAGCCCACCAAGAAGGTCACGACAGAGATGCACCTGCCAGCAGCAGAGTACATGTTTCAGGGCCAGAGTGCTTTAGTAGAGCCATCAGGGCTGCTGTGATTCCTCCCAACTTCAGGTTGGCGACTGGAGTCAGTAAGTTCACTGGAGAGTCCAAGCCCGATACTTGGCTTGAAGACTACCGAGTGGCCGTCCAGATTGGCGGTGGAAATGATGAAGTGGCCATGAAGCACTTGCCTCTCATGTTGGAGGGCTCGGCCAGAGCGTGGCTGAATCAGTTAGCACCCAGCAGCATTTACACTTGGGAAGATCTCGCCCGAGTGTTTGTCACCACATTTGAAGGAACATGCAAGCGACCGGCAGGGCTGACGGAACTGCGGTCTTGCGTGCAGAAGCCGAATGAAACTTTGAGGGATTACATCTAGAGATGGATCACGTTACATCACACGGTAGAGAATATGCCTGACCACCAAGCAGTCTGTGCCTTCAAAGAAGGAGTCAAGTATAGAGAACTGAATCTGAAATTCAGTCAAACCAGAGATATGTCTCTGAATCGGATGATGGAGATTGCCACCAACTACGCTAATGGTGAAGATGAGGATCGACTCCGGAGTGGCAAGCACAAGTTAGTCGCCCAAGAAACCGGAGGAGGAAATTCCAATCGGAAACAGAAGCGGAAAGCCGAGCCAGCTGCTCCTGGGGAAGCCTTGGCCGTAACTCAAGGAAAGTTTAAGGGGAAACCCAAAGGGCTTTGGAACCCCAAGAAAGTTAAAGACCAAGACGGAAACGATGTGTTGGATTTGCCATGTCACATCCACACCAAGAAAGATGAAGAGGGTAAGTTCATTTACCTGAAACATACCACTCGACAGTGTCAGCTCTTGATCCAGCAGTTCCAGGGCAAACAGCCCAAAGATAAGGAAAAGGAGTCGGACAAAGTTGAGGACAAGGAAGACAGTGATGATGGATACCCCCAGGTCAATTCCACCCTGATGATTTTTGCTGATGTTGAAAGCAAAAGTCGACTGAAAGTTATCAACCATGAGGTGAATATGGTTGCTCCGGCGACACCCAGTTATCTGAAGTGGTCTCAGACTGCCATCACATTCGACCAGTCCGATCACCCAATGCACATTGCAACCCCTGGGAGGCAAGCTTTGGTGGTTGACCCAGTTGTTGAAGGCACTCGACTGACCAAAGTCTTGATGGATGGTGGCAGTGGTTTGAACATACTGTATGCTGAGACGTTGAAAGGGATGGGCATTCCGATGTCCAGACTCAGTACCAGCAACATGAGTTTCCATGGAGTCATTCCCGGGAAGAAGGCTGAGTCACTCGGCCAGATTGCTCTTGATGTGGTTTTCGGTGATTCCAAGAATTACCGCAAAGAAAAGTTGACGTTCGAAGTTGTGGATTTCCAGAGTGCTTATCACGCTATTTTGGGCAGGCCAGCTTATGCACGCTTCATGGCTCGACCATGTTATGTCTATCTCAAATTGAAGATGCCTGGTCCCAAATGTGTGATCACTGTTACGGGCAATCGAAAGAAAGCAGAAGAGTATTTTCAGAAAGGCTCAAAGATCGTTGATGCTCAGATGGCAGTGGTGGAGCTGCAGGAATACCGAAAGACTGCAGACCCGAGTGATTTGTTGTGAGCCAAGAAGCCCGCTACAGAATCAGCTTTTCAGTCGTCTAGTGAAACGAAGCCGGTTCACATTCACCCGACCGATCCCAGTGCCGCTCCGACTCATATCTCAACAAAACTCGACTCCAAATAGGAAGAAGCGCTCATCCAGTTCCTCCTTGAGAACTAGGACATTTTCGCATGGAAGCCTTCTGACATGCCGGGTGTTCCCAGGGGGCTGGCTGAGCACCGCCTACGAGTCGACTCGAAAGTGAAACCTGTCAAAGAACATCTCCGACGGTCCACCGTCCAAAAGAGAAAGGCTATTGGTGAGGAGGTGGCTCGGCTCTTAGCAGCGGAGTTCATCCGAGAGATTTACCACTCCAAGTGGCTCGCCAATGTTGTCATGGTCCCCAAGAAGGATAAGTCACTTCGCATGTACATTGACTTTAAACATATCAATCGGGCCTGCCCGAAAGATCATTTTCCTCTCCCCGCATCGACCAGATAGTCGACTTGACTGCGGGATGTGAGCGACTGTCTTTTCTAGACGCCTATTCCGGGTACCATCAGATCCGTCTGTATGGGCCTGACGAGATCAAAACAGCTTTCATCACTCCATTCGGGTGCTTCTATTATGTTACCATGCCATTCGGCCTCAAGAATGCCGGAGCCACATTCATGAGGATGATTCAGAAGTGTTTGCTCACTCAAATCAGTCAGAATGTGGAAGCATACATGGATGATATTGTGGTCAAGTCACAGAAGGGTTCCGACCTGCTGACTGACCTTGCTGAAACCTTTGCCAATCTCAGGAGGTATGATATCAAGCTTAATCCATCAAAGTGCACATTCGGAGTTCCTGGCGGAAAGTTACTCGGTTTTCTCGTTTCCGAACGGGGAATCGACGCCAATCCAGAAAAAGTCGGTACTATACTCCGAATGAAAAGTCCTGTGCGAGTGCACGACGTCCAAAAGCTTACTGGTTGCTTGGCCGCTTTAAGTCGATTCATCTCTCGTCTCGGTGAAAAGGCATTGCCTCTTTACCGATTGATGAAGAAGTCAGACAAGTTCGAGTGGACTCCTGAAGCTGAGGCAGCGTTTGCAGAGCTCAAAGCTCTGCTCTCCACCCAGCCGGTGCTTGCTGCCCCAATCAGCAAAGAGCCTTTGCTGCTTTACATTGCAGCCACGGGACAAGTCGTCAGTACGGTACTTACGGTCGAGCGGGAAGAAGAAGGAAAATCCTTCAAAGTTCAGCGCCCAGTATATTATATTTCTGAAGTTTTGACCCCGTCGAAGCAAAGATATCCTCATTATCAGAAGCTTGTATATGGGATTTATATGACCACAAAGAAGGTTGCTCACTACTTCTCTGATCATTCCATTACAGTCGTCAGCGACGCTCCATTGTCAGAGATCCTGCACGACAGGGATGCAACTGGTCAAGTGGCAAAATGGGCTATTGAACTCCTTCCTCTAGATATCAAGTTTGAGGCAAAGAAAGCTATCAAGTCCCAAGCAATAGCAGATTTCATCGCCGAGTGGATTGAGCAACAACTGCCGACTCAGGTTCACTCGGAGCATTGGACCATGTTCTTTGACGGTTCCAAAATGCTGAATGGTTCCGGTGCCGGGGTAGTATTGGTCTCCCCCCGAGGAGATAAGCTCAGATATGTTCTTCAAATCCACTTTGATTCCTCCAATAACGAAGCAGAATATGAAGCACTTTTATATGGGTTGCGCATGGCCATTTCACTCGGCGTCCGTCGCCTCATGGTCTATGGCGACTCAGATTTGGTGGTTAATCAAGTGATGAAGGAGTGGGACGTCAGAAGTCCGTCCATGACTGGGTATTGCAATGCAGTGAGAAAGCTGGAGAAGAAATTCGAGGGGTTAGAACTTCATCACATACCCCGACAGAAAAATCAAGCAGCTGATGATTTGGCGAAAATAGCCCCCAAAAGAGAAGCCATTCCCAGCGACATGTTTTTGGAACACATCCACACACCATCAGTTCAGGAGGACCTCTTCACCGAAGAAGCCTCGCAGCCAAAAAGTGCCACAGATCCGATTGAAGTTGAAGTCCCAGCTGTGGTTAACCTGATCATGGAAGTTTTGGTCATCACTCCCGACTGGACGGTACTGTACATCGCGTACATCCTAAGGAAAGAACTCCCAGAGGACGAAGAAGAGGCTCGACAGATCGTCCGTCGATCCAAGGCCTTTACAGTCATAAAGGGACAGTTGTATAGAGAAAGCGCGACTGGAGTCGGTCAGAAGTGTATAACACCAGAAGAAGGTCAGATAATCCTTGATGATATCCACTCGGGGACCTGTGGTCATCATGCGTCCTCTCGGACCATTGTGGCTAAAGCATACCGAGCGGGATTCTACTGGCCAAAAGCGAATGAAATGGCGAAAGAGATAGTCGACCAAATGTGAAGGATGTCAGTTTTACTCCAATATGTCGCACAAGCCCGCGTCAGCCATAAAAACCATTCCACTCGTCTAGCCCTTCGCTGTTTGGGGACTGGACATGGTTGGACCACTGAGAACGGGCAGGAGCGGCTTCACTCATGTGCTAGTAGCAGCCGACAAGTTCACCAAATGGATTGAAGCTAAGCCTATCAAGAATCTTGATGCTTGCACTGCTATCAGTTTCATCAGAGATTTGATATTCAGATATGGAGTTCCGCACAGCATCAACATTGACAATGGGTCAAACTTCGATTCCTACAAATTCAGAGCCTTTTGCGCCTCTCAGGGCACACGAGTCGACTACGCTTCGGTCGCTCACCCCCAGTCGAATGGACAAGCGGAAAAAGCAAACGGCTTAATTCTCAAAGGACTGAAACCCCAACTGATGCGCGATCTCAAGCACGCAGCAGGTGCATGGGTCGACGAGCTTCCATCAGTTCTTTGGGGATCGAGGACAACCCCGAACCGATCGACTGGAAGAACCCCATTCTTTCTGGTCTACGGAGCCGAAGCAGTTTTGCCGAGTGACCTGCTTCACAACGCGCGCCGAGTCGAGCTCTACTCTGAAGATGAAGCAGAACAAGCCCGGCAGGACGCAGTCGACCTCCTGGAAGAAGAAAGAGAAATGGCCATGATCCGATCGACCATCTATCAGCAGGACTTGCGTCGATTCCATGCCAGAAATGTGAAGAGTCGAGCCTTCCAAGAAGGAGACTTGGTCCTCCGAGTGGATTAGCAGAAACCACACAAACTCGCTCCTACTTGGGAAGGTCCCTTCATAGTCACCAGAGTCCTCCATAATGGAGCGTACCACCTTTATAACGTCGATCGCCAGATTGATGAGCCACGAGCCTGGAATGCGGAGCTGCTCTGCCCCTTTTATACTTGAATTCTCACTCGGATGAGATGTAATAAGAAAAACTTCTGTAGTTTATTTATCAAAGACAAGAGCGTTATAATTTTCCCAGTGATCGTCATTGTTTTTGTTTGCGTGAAAAAACCCCCGGTGGGTGGCTTAGCTACGAATCCGTTTCGCCTAAGTTTGTAAAAATAAAATCCTATCGAGTGGTGAGCCAACCTCCCACTCGGAGGCTTAGCTGCGAACCCGTTTCGCCTAAGTATTTGAAAATCCTACCGAGTGGAGAGCCAGCCTCCCACTCGGAGGCTTAGCTGCGAACCCGTTTCGCCTAAGTATTTAAAAATCCTACCGAGTGGTGAGCCAGCCTCCCACTCGGGGGCTTAGCTGCAGGCCAGTACTCGCCTAAGTATTTGAAAATCCTACCGAGTGGAGAGCGACCCTCCCACTCGGGGGCTTAGCTGCAGTCCAGTACTCGCCTAAGTTTGAAAAATCCTACCGAGCGGAGAGCGACCCTCCCACTCGGGGGCTTAGCTGCAGTCCAGTACTCGCCTAAGTATTTGAAAATCCTACCGAGTGGAGAGCGACCCTCCCACTCGGGGGCTTAGCTGCAGTCCAGTACTCACCTAAGTTTGAAAAATCCTACCGAGTGGAGAGCAACCCTCCCATTCGGAGGCTTAGCTACAGTCCAGTACTCGCCTAAGTACGAAACACATCCCGATCCGCAAGGACGACGAGGTGTAGGTCGACTGCCACCTTCTCCTTGGGAGCTTCGCCACAAATACAACGTGTGCTTCATCCCAATCCGCAAGGACGGCGAGGTGCAGGCCGAGTGCCACCTTCTCCTTGGGAGCTTCACCACAAATACAACATGCGCTTCATCCCAATCCACAAGGACGACGAGGTACAGGTCGACTGCCACCTTCTCCTTAGGAGCTTCGCCACAAATACAACGTACGCTCCATCCCGACCCGCAAGGACAACGAGGTGCAGGTCGACTGCTACCATCTCCTTTGGAGCTGCGCCACAAATACAAAAGTTGTCTCGAGTGAAGAACAAGTTCCACTCGACGGAGAATTCATGAAGATATTCAACGATAAACCAAGTTCAGATAAATCCTAAAGGTTCCAGACCGCAGATCGAAGTGCTCGGGCATTCAGCCCAAAAGAGTTTAACGGTTACAAAAAACACTCGGCATTCCGAGGCAAATTTAAGGTGGGGCATAAAAGTTTGTTCACTCCGTAGGAGGAGGACTGGCAGGCCCGACGAACTCGTCCAGGTCGACGCCGTCGGTGATCCGAGTGGCTGCAGCAATGAAAGTCTCCATAAAAGATCAGAAGTCATGCCTCTGGGTGTTGGCGACCTTGATTGCTGCCAGCTTATCTTGTCGCACCTCTTTGCAGTGGACACGAACCAAAGACAGACCCACATCTGCACCGCACCGGGCAGACGATTTCTTCCACTCCTGCACTCGACCAGGGATCTCGTTAAGTCGAGTCATCAGAGACTCGAGATCATTCTGGAGCGTGGCCCCTGGCCAAAGTGCCGTGTCGATCTGTGACGTGGTGACCTTCAGTCGAGCCAAGTAGTCCACAACACCGTCGATGCGGGATTCCAGTCGGAGCAGATTCATGGCAGTTTCATCTTTCACGGGAGAGTTGATGGGGTCCAAACCTGGCTCAATCTGCCCAGTCTCCTCCTCGAAGTTCTGGCAAAGCTCTGCATTCACGATCCAAAGATAAGTCAATTTCCGTATGCTGAGTCGACAAAAAAAAACATCAGTCGGAACAAAATGTATACCTTCAAGCTTGATGAACAACTTCTTGGCAAGGCTTCTCAGATAGCTCTCCAGATCGTCCCTCCTGCGAGCGATGCCTTCCATCTTCTCGTACAGGTTGAGATTGTCCTTCTTCAAGTGCGTGCACTCCTTGTTGGCTTCGTTCAGGGTAGATTTCATCTTGGCATTCTCTTCTTCCAATTGGCCGACTGAAGCCAGTTTCTATTCAGCCAGAGCGGTTCTGTCGTCAGCTTTCTTTTGAGCAGCAGCCAAATCCTGATCCTTCTTCGCCAGAGCTTCATTCAGTTTTTCTGCAAAGAAATGGTGCTTGATTCAGAAAGAGCAGAAGGGTACTCAAGTCTAAGACAAACCAGTCGACAAGCGCGTCTTACCATTGCCGTCGTCCTTGGCTTTTTGCAGCTCTGTCTTGTCCAATTCCAAGTCAAGGTTTAGCTGGATCTGCTGTTTCTCCAAGTCAGCAAAGCGAGCTCCAAGATCGCATGATTTCTGCAAAAAGGAAGGGGAAGTTATTTTACAGCGAAAAACGACAAAGACAATCAATACTAAGACTACGGTCGACTGCCCGCAGTCCACCATAGTCTCGGGGACTACACCCAGTGGGTGCACTTTGCGTGCCCCCACCGGTTCTGATCCCACTCGACCGGCCCGCTGGAGTCGAGTGCAGGGAGTAAAAAAAGAGAGAAAGAAGTGGATAGCAAGCCATTCAGACCCCAGTCGACTGCCAGCAGTCGACCGCGGTCTCGGCGACTACACCCAGTGGGTGCACTTGGCGTGCCCCCACCGGTTCTGATCCCACTCACCCAGACCAAGTGGAAGAGCGAAGCTAACAGTTTACACTCGACATGGACAGACCAGATCGAGCGAAAGAATAAAAATACAAAGACTACAGTCGACTGCCAGCAGTCCATCGTAGTCTCGGGGACTACACCCAGTGGGTGCACTCAGCGTGCCCCCACTAGTCCAAAAAATTTCGGAAAGAGAGTCTCCAGGTAGCATATCCTAATAGAACAAGCGGTGACCAGCTAACCTGAACATTGGTTTGGAGAGCCGAGCTGGCGTCATAGGCGGCCTGACTGGCGTCCCGCACCATCTTCACCTTCTCCATCATAATGCCCGCCTGGCGTATGGCTTCCTTGGCAGCATTCACTTCGTCCTCTAGGACATGATGGATCGCAAAAACTGAAGGTGGGTCGGCAGGAGCCTGAGCAGTCGACAAAGAAGGCAGGGCACTCGATAATGGTACGACAAAGGTAACAGAACCCTGATTGGCATCACCAGCATCCTGAACGACTGGTCCCGCCATCGGCGTCGACTGTGGCACCTTGCTTGCAGGAGCTTTCCTATTTTTCCTCGTCAAAGGCCTCTCAGGCTCTTCATCATCATCATCGGGGAGGTCAATAATGTTAGGAGCTGTTCAAAGATCAATCGCCAAAATCACATCACCCAATGGTACGCATTGCAATTGAGTCGACCAAATAAAGACAGAATGACAGAAATCATACCCAGATTGGAAGCGACCGCATCCTCCATTACCTCGTACTCATCTCTGTAAGCTGAGGTCCCGAAAGTAGCAGCACTGCCAGTTACAAAGTTCATCTGGTTAAATCAAGAAAAAATAAACAACACGGAGCGTCGAGTGAATACAAAGGGAGACACTCACGCAGAAGCGATGGGGATGTCGATCTTAATCTCTGGCAACGCCTTCCGAGGCTTCTGCTCTGCAACTTTGAGATGCTTTGACACTTTTTCAGTTGGGGTCGGTGAAGATGTCCGAGGACGCTTTGAAGACTGACCAGTCTGAGCAATCGCCTTTTCACGGGCGCTCGGTCGTTCTTGGTCAAGCTTGGATCGCCTCTCCCTGCGAGGAGGCGACTCGACTTCTTCTTCGTCACTTGAGTCGTCGCTTTCTTCGTCCTCTTCTCCGTTAGAATGCCATTCGCCACTGTCGCCGCCGCTCGCCTCTCCTTCTAGATCCTGCTCTTGCTCTCCGTTGGGCACTGAGTACATTTCGATAAGGGCCTGAAATAAAGCAGGTAGAATAAAGTCAGTCGACGTAGTATAGACAGCTGCACGAGTGAATTCAGATTATAATCAAAGCTCAGAATCGGACCTTTTTCTGGTTCGTGGGACTGGTCGAATGGAGGAACTCTCCTGGCTCCCCTGGGGTTGTCCTTGTTTCCGGTAATGCCCGACAGCCACCCCTCCAGTGTGTCATCATCGCCCTCCTCCGGGTGAACCCGAGTGGTGTCGTCAATACCCGAATACATCCACATTGGATGGTCTCGAGCTTGAAGAGGCTGGATGCGCCGCCGAAGGAAAACCTCCAAGAGATCCATACCAGTGACCCTGTCACGGATAAGCTGGACCACTCGTTCGACCATCACCCTAACTTGCGCCTTCTCCTCCGGGAGCACCTTCAAAGAGGAGGGTTTCCTCACTCAGTCCATGGTAAAAGGAGGGAGGCCAGTCGACTGCCCTGGCGTCGACTGGTCTTTGCAGTAAAACTAGGTCGACTGCCATCCGCGGACCGAGTCGGGAAGAATCATGGCCGGAAAGGAACTTTTCCCTCTCATCTGAACACCAAGACCCCCACACATCTGAATCACTTGTGTTCTCTCGTCACTCGAATTGGCCTTTTTCACCGTCTGAGAACGACAGGTGAAAATGTGCTTTAAAAGACCCCAGTGAGGCCGACAACCCAAGAAATTCTCGCACAAAGACACGAAAGCAGCGAGATACACGATTGTGTTGGGAGTGAAGTGGTGGAGTTGTGCCCCAAAGAAATTCAGAAATCCCCGAAAGAAAGTGTGAGGAGGCAAGGAAAATCCACGGTCGACGTGGGTGGTGAGGAGAACGCGCTCACCCTCCCGAGGTTGCGGCTCGGATTCCTTTCCCGTAAGCCGCGCCGATCCATGGGGGATCAGTCCTCCGTCGGCTAGGTCGTCGAGGTCTTCTTGGCGGATCGCCGAGCGGATCCAGTCGCCCTGTATCCAGCCCTTCGGCAGGGCGGCTCGTGAGGAAGATCCACCCCGACTGGTCGCCTTCCCCTCCGCCTTTGCCGTCGCCTTCTTCGCCCGCTCCAGAGCCGCCGTCTTCTCCTTCCCCATCGTCGCCGGCGAGACGTGTACGGAGCGGTGGCGCTAGTGCGAGAGCGAACGCGGTGAAGAAGCCTGAAGAAGAGAAGAGGAAATGAGAATGCACTGTTCAAGAAACCCCGGTCCGACGCCTTATAAGAGGTTGCTTCCAAGTGGCTGACTGGTAGGCCCGGGCGATCCTGTCAAATCTCATAACAATCGCGCGCGCGATACGTGGTGAAAAAGGTGGCGCGGTGATCGAGGCGGCTCCGCCCTATCCCATCCGATTACTGCGGCCTCCCCCATCCCGCACGCTTCCCAAAATTTGAATTCCGTGAAATCTGCGGGCAGCAGAACAATTTGTTAGACGGAAGATCTCCTCCACACCGTCACTCGGAGCTTCTCAAGTAAAGAAACTCACTCAACAAAAAACTAAGAATGGATCAAGGCGATTGAAAAGGAAGTTGCTGTCGTCACTCAGGTTCATTGATCCGAAACAAGATATGCTCATGGCATGAAAAATGAGTCGGAGAAGTTCTCGACTCCTTCCCAACTCAAACCTCGATCCATTCGGGGGCTAATGATGAAGCTATGTACCTAGGGTAGGGTCATGGACCTGTCCTAACTGCCCTACCCAAGGACATCTCTAGAAGAAATCACCTTTCAATCGACTTGGAGGTGTTCCACTCGACAGACTCGAAGACACTCGACCAAGAAGCAATCACTCGACCAAGATCCAACCACTCGACGGCCAGGAGACCTAAAGTCACTCCGCACGCTAACGGTCGGTCATTAAGTAGCTTTTATGGTCATCATAGCACTTTATTAGGGGCGTTACCAGTAACGCCCGACCTTAATGTATTTGAAACCCTGCATAACTAAGGGCTGGAGGGGTCTGGCGAACTCTATATAAGCCACCCTCCCCCTCGGTGAAAAGGGTTCGCACCCCTGTAATTCATACACACATAATCCAGTCGACCGCCTCCGGGCTCCGAGACGTAGGGCTATTACTTCCTCCGAGAAGGGCCTGAACTCGTAAATCCCGTGTGCTTACAACTATTCCATAGCTAAGATCTTGCCTCTCCATACCTACCCCCCTACATTACTGTCAGACTTAGAACCACGACAGGGGGCGGCCCCCCCTCTAGGGCGTGCCCCCTACCTCGTGGGCCCCCTGGATGCCCTCCGACGCCAACTCCAACTCTATATATTTGCTTTCGGAGAGAAAAAGATCAGAGAGAAGAAATCATCGCGTTTTACGATATAGAGCCGCCGCCAAGCCCTAAAACCTCTCGGGAGGGCTGATCTGGAGTCCGTTCGGGGCTCTGGAGAGGGGGATTCATCGCTGTCGTCATCATCAACCATCCTCCATCACCAATTTCATGATGCTCACCGCCGTGCATGAGTAATTCCATCGTAGGCTTGCTGGATGGTGATGGGTTGGATGAGATTTATCATGTAATCAAGTTAGTTTGTTACGGTTTGATCCCTAGTATCCATTATGTTCTGAGATTGATGTTGCTATGATTTTGCTATGCTTAATGCTTGTCACTAGGGCCCGAGTGCCATGATTTCAGATCTGAACCTATTATGTTTTCATGAATATATGTGAGTTCTTGATCCTATCTTGCAAGTCTATAGTCACCTACTATGTGTTATGATCCAGCAACCCCGAAGTGACAATAATCGGGACCACTCCCAGTGATGACCATAGTTTGAGGAGTTCATGTATTCACTATGTGCTAATGCTTTGTTCCGATTCTCTATTAAAAGGAGGCCTTAATATCCCTTAGTTTCCAATAGGACCCCGCTGCCACGGGAGGGTAGGACAAAAGATGCCATGCAAGTTCTTTTCCATAAGCACGTATGACTATATACGGAATACATGCCTACATTACATTGATGAATTGGAGCTAGTTCTGTGTCACCCTATGTTACGACTGTTACATGATGAACCACATCCGGCATAATTATCCATCACTGATCCGGTGCCTACGAGTTTTCCATATACTGGTTCTCGTTTATTTACTTTCCCGCTGCTACTGTTACAATCACTACAAAATACCAAAAACATTACTTTTGTTGTCTTTACTTTTGTTGCCGCTACCACCACTATCATATTACTTTGCTACTAAACACTTTGCTGCAGATGCTAAGTTTCCAGGTGTGGTTGAATTGACAACTCGGCTGCTAATACTTGAGAATATTCTTTGGCTCCCCTTGTGTTGAATCAATAAATTTGGATTGAATACTCTACCCTCGAAAGCTGTTGCGATCCCCTATACTTGTAGGTTATCAATCACCATAGTGAAACTGAAATCAATTACGGCCGAGTCGGCCGCGGGTGCTGACAGATTTTTCAGCCGCGGCGTTTTAAACCGGTGTGGATGGGAGAGTCGGCCGCGGCGTTGTAAACCGGTGCGGTCACGAGTGACGGCCACGACATTGTAAGCCGGTGCGGTTGCGAGAAACGGCCACGGTGTTGTAAGCCGGTGCGGTTGCGAGAAACGGCCACAACGTTGTAAGCCGGGGCGGGAGTTCGTTGAGTAACGACGACCACCTGTGCCAAAAGACGTTGGCGTGCCTCCATCTCCGCAGTATAATATCACTTTTCGTCATAAGTAATTGCCCTGCATAAACAATATTGCAGACCAAGGTAAAGATATACTTGTTCTTTGACAAAAACAACATGTGCTAATAAATCAAACTTGGATGGATATCACCTGATTTACTCGGTCGACCGATGATCCGTTCGTCGCGACAGAAGCGGCTCAGGCAGACCGGCGACATAATATAGTTCCGGCGGTTCGGGTAGACTGATGTCTCTGACGGGTCAACATGGCAGAGGTGACTCAGCGCGGCACGTCTGCGGCCGGTTCTATTGACTGGCATGGCACAAACGAACATCTCCCTTTCTTCAGGCAGTAAGTAACAGGATAGCACGTAAGGGCACCGCGGCGAACAGGGTTGTCCATGCACACATGGGTTGACCCAGCAGATGTGGCCTCTGCCGCACGGGAGTTGACCGTGGCCTCCAAATCTGGCGATAGGGGAAGGGTCGCATTGGGCATGAAAAATCCATCAGCGAAAGTGCGGGCAGCTCGGCAGTCCAGCGGAGGTGGCTCGGGGCGCACCGGCTTTAGTGCAAACAGTTCGGAGGCGCAGCAGTGGATCCCAAGTCCAATCCACGTCTGGGTCATCCCATGGTATGGACGCTAGTCCAGCCTCGTCTTTAGTGAATCTGATGCAAAGCTTAGTACTTGGTGTGTCTCCACGAACCACTTTCTTTTTATGAACAGTCCCAGGCAGCACCAGATACGCAAATCTCCCATGGAAAAGTATTGAAACCTGATTTGAGTATCTCTCATTCTTTTGTTTAAGCTCGCACGTACTTGTACTAATGCTTGACGATGTACGAACTGATTCGATCTCCCGATCCTTCTGCTTTTATTGCTTGGCAAGGGACGTGCTTGCAGCGGTGAGGCGACAGACTAGAGGCCGAGGCAGGTTTGGGGTCAAGGGCAACTCGGAGACGGCCATCGCACAGCAGCCGGCGCTGGCGGACGCAACTAGCGGCCCGCGATCACGGCGACTCAGCAGGCGCACGGGAGGCAGGTCGCGCCTGTAGTGGCCCATGGGCAGGAAGTAACTACGCGAGGAGAGGCCTAGACTGGCGGATGACGAGACCTGGCAGATTAGAACGGGGCGGCTCAACGGGGTGGTTTGACCCAAGGTGTGGTGGCTCGAGGAGGCGCAATCCATGGTGGCGGCGGCTCGGAAGCTCGGCACAAATGCGGAGGTGAGTTGGCGACGTGACGCTGTCGCGGCGCTCGGCTGGATCCAGTAGTGGCGGACACGGCGGCGACTCGGAATAGCGGCGCGGCGAGGCGGACGCGGTAATCAAAACCGGTGGCGGCTCGGTCGCGAAGGCCTGATGCGGTTCAACACGGACAGCGCATGGCAGCTCCCCGGCCTACAGACAACGTGCGGCGGGTCTCCAGCCAATAGACAACGCAGCCTTCACATTAATAGCAGCCATCAATTAGTACTCATACAAATCCACCGTGTCTTTGATATACTTTTGGTTAAATAGTACTGAGGGAGTCCTAGATTAGGGGGTGTTTAGATAGCCGGACTATATCTTCAGCCGGACTCCTGGATTATAAAGATACAAGATTGAAAACTCCGTCACGTGTTCGGAAGGGACTTTTCTTGGCGTGGAAGGCAAGCTTGGCGATACGGATATATAGATCTTCTATCATTGTAACCGACTCTATGTAACCTAACCCTACCCGGTGTCTATATAAACCGGAGGATTTTAGTCCGTAGGACAACATACACATCAACAATCATACCATAGGTTAACTTCTAGGGTTTAGCCTCCTCGATCTCGTGGTAGATCTACTCTTGTACTATCCATATCATCAATATTAATCAAGCAGGACGTAGGGTTTTACCTCCATCGAGAGGGCCCGAACCTGGGTAAAAGTTCGTGTCCCTTGCCTCCTATTACCATCCGGCCTAGACGCACAGTTCGGGACCCCCTACCCGAGATCCGCCGGTTTTGACACCGACATTGGTGCTTTCATTGAGAGTTTTTCTGTGTCGTCGCCGTCAGGCTCGATGGCTCCAACGATCATCAATAGCGATGCAGTCCAAGGTGAGACCTTCCTTCCTGGATAGATCTTCGTCTTAGGCGGCTTCGCACTGCAGGCCAATTCACTTGGCCATCTGGAGCACATCGAAAGCTACGCTCCTGGCCGTCAGGTCAGATTTGGAAGTTTAAATTATACGGCTGACATCCGCGGGGACTTGATCTTCGACGGATTCGAGCCACTGCCGAGCGCGCCGCACTGTCCTGACGAGCATGATCTAGCTCTGCCGCCGAACAGTACCCTGGAGGCCGCACCCGCATCGGCTTCGACCCTTAATTCGGAGCCAACTGCGCCGATCGAGCATGGGCGGTTGGACGCCGCCTCGGGGGCTGCGATCCCCACGGCGATTGAGCCGAACACCAGCCCTGCACTCCGCGAGAGTCGTGACTCCAAGGAGCCGGACTCCTCTCCGGACTCCGAACCCTCCGCACCCCTACCGATCGAATCCGACTGGGCACCGATCATGGAGTTTACCGCCGCGGACATCTTTCAGCACTCGCCTTTTGGCGATATTCTGAAGACACTGAAGTCTCTCTCTTTATCAGGAGAGCCCTGGCCGGACTACGGCCAGCAAGGTTGGGATTCGGACGATGAAGAAATTCAAAACCCACCCACCACCCACTTTGTAGCCACTGTCGATGACCTAACCGACATGCTCAACTTCGACTCCGAAGACATCGACGGTATGGACGCCGATGAAGGAGATGATGAAGAACCAGCGCCTACTAGGCCCTGGAAAGCCACCTCGTCGTATGACATATACATGATGGACACCCCAAAAGAGGGAAATGGCGATGGAACAGCGGAGGATGACCCCTCCAAGAAACAGCCTAAGCGCCGGCGTCAGCGGCGCCGCTCAAAATCCCGCCAAAACAAACACAGTGATTCAAGCACGGGAGATAATAATACTCCGGAAAGCGCCGAAGAAAACCCCCTCCAGCAAGATTTAGCACAGGAGGATGGAGAAACCAGCCCTCATGAGAGAGCGGCAGACATAGAGGTCGAGGACGATAATTATATGCCTCCCTCCGAAGACGAGGCAAGCCTCGACGACGGCGAATTCGTCGTGCCAGAGGATCCCGTCGAGCAAGAGCGTTTTCAATGCAGGCTTATAGCCACGGCAAGAAGCCTCAAGAAAAAATAGCAACAGCTTAGAGCTAATCAAGATTTGCTAGTCGACAGATGGACTGAAGTCTTTGCGGCCGAAGAGCATAAACTCGAACGCCCCTCCAAGAGCTACCCAAAGCACAGGTTTCTACCCCGATTAGAGGAGGAAGCACTTGATGCGGCCGACCGAACACCTCGTGGCCGCGACAGAGAGGCCTCTCGGCCCTCCACTCAAGCCGCACCCCGTACCAAGGCATGGGAATATGCGCCGGACTGACGAGATATGTTGGAGGACAAGGCAAGGAAAACAAGATCGATCTACGGATCGCGTGGGCGCCCCACGGCTCGAGACGGTAACCGTCACGCCAGCCACAAATTCGGCAGGGCCGAACACAGTAGACAAAGCTCATTGCAGCTACGTCATGATATAGCTCGGTACAGAGGTGCCGCACACCCACTATGCTTCACAAACGAAGTAATGGATCATCAAATCCCCGAGGGTTTCAAACCCGTAAACATCGAATCATATGATGGCACAACAGATCCTGCGGTATGGATCGAGGATTATCTCCTTCATATCCACATGGCCCGCGGCGATGATTTCCACGCCATCAAATATCTCCCACTCAAGCTTAAAGGACCAGCTCGGCATTGGCTTAACAGCTTGCCAACAGGATCAATCAGTTGTTGGGAGGACCTAGAAGCCGCATTCCTCGACAATTTTCAGGGCACTTATGTGCGACCCCCAGACGCCGATGACCTAAGTCACGTAATTCAGCAGCCAGATGAATCGGCCAGGCAATTCTGGACACGGTTCCTAACAAAGAAAAATCAAATAGTCGACTGTCCAGACGCTGAGGCCCTAGCAGCCTTCAAGCACAATATCCGTGACGAGTGGCTTGCCCGTCACCTTGGACAGGAAAAGCTGAAATCTATGGCAGCACTAACGACACTCATGACCCGCTTTTGCGTGGAAGAAGACAGCTGGCTTTCTCGTAGCAACAATATGACCAAGAACCCTGGTAATTTGGACACCAGGGACAGTAGTGGCAGGTCGCGTCGCAACAAGCAGAAGCGCTGCATTAATGGCGACAATACTGAGGATACGGGAGTCAATGCCGGATTCAGAGGCTCTAAATCCGGTCAGCGGAAAAAGCCATTCAAAAGGAATCCTAGGGGCCCGTCCAGTTTGGACCGAATACTCGACCGGTTATGCCAGATACATGGCACCCCCGAAAAGCCGGCCAATCACACCAACAGGGATTGTTGGGTGTTCAAGCAGGCAGGCAAGTTAAACACCGAAAATGAAGACAAGGGGCTGCATAGCTATGACGACGAGGAGCCCCGGCCACCGAACAACAGTGGACAGAAGGGTTTTCCCCCACAAGTGCAGACAGTGAACATGATATACGCAACCCACATCCCCAGGAGGGAGCGGAAGCGCGCGTTAAGGGACGTATACGCGATAGAGCCAGTCGCCCCAAAGTTCAACCCATGGTCCTCCTGCCCGATCACCTTTGATCGAGGGACCATCCCACTAGCACCCGTCACGGCGGATTCGCCGCATTGGTTCTAGACCCAATTATTGACGGATTTCATCTCACTAGAGTCCTTATGGACGGCGGCAGCAGCCTGAACCTGCTTTACCAGGATACAGTGCGGAAAATGGGCATAGATCCCTCGAGGATTGAGCCCACCAAAACGACCTTTAAAGGCGTAATACCAGGTGTAGAGGCCAACTGTACAGGCTCAGTCACACTTGAAGTGGTCTTCGGATCTCCGGATAATTTCCGTAGCAAGGAGTTAATCTTCGACATAGTCCCGTTTCGCAGTGGTTATCACGCACTGCTCGGGCGAACCGCATTCGCTAAGTTCAATGCGGTACCGCATTACCCATACCTTAAGCTCAAGATGCCAGGCCCTCGAGGAGTAATTACGGTCAATGGAAACACCGAACGCTCCCTCCGAACGGAGGAGCACACGGCGGCCCTTGCAGCGGAAGTACAAAGCAGCCTCTCCAGGCAGTTCTCCAGTCCGGCCACTAAACGACTGGACACCGTCAAGCGCGCCCGGAGTAACCTACAACAAGACCGCCTGGCACGATCCGAGCAGGCGTAGCAATGCAGCCCCAACCCCAACCCTCGCAAAAAGGCGACGCCAGTACTTCGCGTACATAACTACGCTCTAGAGATACCATGGGCACAGGGGGAGGGGCACCATCACAGCACGACCAAAACACGGCTTAAACCGTACCAGGGGCTGCCGATTTTTTAATTTTTCTCTTACTTTCAGGACTCCATCCTTCAGAAGGCCTGTTCGGCAGTTCAATTGCCGCACAAACGATGCAAGAACCAGGGAAGCAGACAAGCCACACCGCATTACGGAACTCCCAGGTGGTCTCTATCACGAGCAGTATACCCGTTCCGCATACTATTCCGCAGCTTGCCCCTGGAACGGACATATTAACTAGTCCAACCTTCCACTTATCGCATTATTTGTATCGTTCTGCCTTGATCGCACCCCTTTTTAATAAACAATGCATAGCTTTCGTCTATTTTTGCATTACCTTTTTCTTTATATATGTTCCTTAACGACATGTTGCACCCGTAAACGTTGGTACGGCCAAAATACGCCAGGGGCATTAGTACCCCTCAATATGGTGTGAGAAGTCCGAACACTTTAACAAGTGCGGCACCCCGAACTTATAGCATTATATGCATCGGCTCCGAATCATGTCTTGGGTCAATAGTTGGGTTTGCCCGGCTCCTATGTTTTGGTGCCTTACGTTCCGCTATATCGGCTAAGGTAGCACTAGGAGAACCACTGCGATTGTGCCCCAGTTGAGCTGGGTCGAGCACCTCAGTGGAGAAAGCTAAAACTGACTGTCATGATGAAGCGAGAGCTGGTCGCTGTTCGAGAGGTTTTTTTGAGTCCCTAAAGACTTATGCCGCTTAGGGCGAGGAGCCGGCTCTGTCCGGCCAAGGCGTGGATAGCGCCCCGAACTCGGTCTTCCGAATACTAGGGGCTTCACCGAAATTTAAAATTATAGAATTCTATGGCTAATTGAAAGTGTTCACGCATTATAGTCTGATTGCCTTGTTCGTTGGGCTGAGCGCCTCCCTCGAAGGACCCAAACATGGGAAAAAGAGCGCTCAGGTTTATCCTCGAACACCCTAGCACTAGCGGCACGGGGGCAGAAGCCGACGACTCGCCATCTCTCAGAATTGATAAACAGCCGCACAGAAGGTAATATTTTAAATTCAAACAGCATTGCTTAGCGCATATGAACAAGTTTTCAGTGCACAGGACAAAACGAGCAAGTTTCACTCAAAAATTACATGCCTAGAATATTCATCCGCCACAAGGCGAGCACCCTTCAGAACATCCTTATAATAATTCTCGGGCTTGCGATGCTCTTTCCCCGGCGGTGGCCCGTCCTTCACAAGTTTCTCAGCATCCAGCTTGCCCCAGTGCACCTTAGGACGGGCAAGGGCCCTACGGGCACCTTCAATGCAGACGGAGTGCTTGATGACTTCGAGCCTTGGACAGGCCTCCACCAGCCCCCGCACCAGCCCAAAATAGCTCCCAGGCAGAGCCTCTCCAGGCCACAACCGAACTATGAGGCCCCTCATGGCCTGTTCGGCCGCCTTGTGGAGCTCGACCAGTTGCTTCAGCTGGTCGCTCAGGGGCACGGGGTGTCCGGTCTCAGCATACTGAGACCAGAACACCTTCTCTGTCGAGCTGCCCTCCTCGGCTCGATAGAATGCGGCGGCATCAGACACACTCCGGGGAAGATCTGCGAACGCTCCTGGACAGCTCCGGATTCGGGTAAGTAACAAGTAACTCACGTTTATGTGTTTGCTTTGCATAAAGAATGCCTTACCCGCCGCTATCTTCTTCACCTCATCCAACTCCTGGAGGGTCTTCTGGGATTCGGCCTTGGCAAACTTGGCATTTTCAATAGCCACCGCGAGCTCGGACGCTCGCGTCTTTGAGTCAAGCTCCAAACTCTCATGTTTTTCCATGAGAGCCTGGAGCTCTTGCCGTACCTTGCCAACCTCGGCCTCATACTTCTCCCGCTCGGTGCGCTCCGTGGCCGCCGTCTTCTCGGCCTCAAGCAGCGGTTGCTTAAGGGTCGCCACCTCAGACGTGGCCCCTAAAATAGCCACGATAATCCTATCATTTTTTGGCAATTGCACCTTTATATATATATATATTTAAACAAGGTATTTCTTACCTTCATTGTCCTCAAGCTGCTTCTTGGCACGCCCGAGCTCTTGCTCGGACCGCTCGAGGTTCTGCTTTAGCATGTCCACTTCCGCAGTCAGTGCGGCGGACGCCAGTAGGGAAGCCTGCACACGCATATTGACTCCTTTTTGTTAGACTCCTGCGAATTTTATTTGATCCTCTATTCGGCTTTTATTCCCGAATGCCAAACAGAGCATCAGGGGCTACTGTCTATGCGGTAATATTACTTACACATTCATTACTTACCTCAGAGCCTGTCAAGAGGCTAGTACAAGCTTCAGTCAATCCGCTCTTGGCAGACTGAACCTTCTGGACCACCGCACTCATAATGGTGCGGTGCCCCTCGTCGATGGAGGCGCCTTGGAGCGCCTCCAACAGATTGTCCGGCGCCTCCGGTTGGACGGAGGTTTCCGGCACGGTGGGCTTGCTCCTCATGGAAGGAGGTCCCCCGCCGGACTCTGAAACCTTTGAAGGTTCCGGAGCGGTGTCCGGCCTAGGGACGGACTTGGAGCCCTGGGGGTTTCATCCCCTTTACTCCTGGAGTCCGGGAGGTCGCCTCGCGGCGCCTCCAGGACCACCTCCTCCCGGATTGGAACCTGTTGGGACAACACTTCGGTGTCGTCCGTAGGGCGGGGGGAGGAAGCCGTCGGAAGCGAGTTCACATCCGACGGGTCCAGTGAGCCGCTCGACGACGCGTCGAGACGGTCTTTGGGTGGGTTGCATAAACATATTCGACATAAGGGAAAGCTGTGCAATAAACGAATACTATGAATTACTCTGGTATCCGGATACTTACGATTTGGCCAGGGGTTGGCCCTGGGCGCCCACTCCTCTCCGTCGTCGTCGGCGTCGGTGGAGTAGTCCGGAGGAAAGGTTTCCCCCTTCTTGGACCCTTCGGCCTCCCCAGTTGGGGCGGACTTCCTTTTCTTCCCTTCCCCCGCTGGAGGGGGAGGGGTCTCTTCTTCCTCCTCCTCGTCTTCATGGGAGGAGTGCATCTTGGATTCGTCGGATGGTGAATCCGACACCTTCGGGCGTCGGGCACTCTTTCGAGTCCCCGTGGCCTTCTTCTTGGCCTTCTTCTCCGGCACCACATAGGGTGCCGGAACCAGCAGCTTCGCCAAGTGGGCATCGGCTGGGTCTTCGGGCAAAGGTGCCGGACAGTCGATCCGTCCGGACTTCGCCTGCCAATCCTGTCAAAGGTAAGGGAGCTTAAATCCCGCACAGAGTTAAACTATGAAAAACTAGTGCCCTGTAAAAGGTACGAAAAACTTACCACGCTAGCGTGACGCTGCGTGCTGAATCCGCGATCCTCAGTAGCGGATGCGGGAGCCTCGGCGCCCTTGAAAAGCACCTTCCAGGCATCTTCGTACGTCGTGTCGAAGAGCCTGCTCAGAGTTCGGTGCTGCGCCGGATTGAACTCCCACAGATTGAAGGCCCGTTGTTGACACGGGAGGCTCAGGCGGATGAGCATAACCTGGACTACGTTGACGAGCCTGAGCTGCTTGTCCACCAGGGATTGGATGCATGTGTGTAGTCCGGTCACCTCCTTTTTGCTGCCCCACGACAGGCCCGTCTCTTTCCAGGATGTGAGCCGCGTTGGGGGTCCGGACCGGAACTCGGGGGCTGCGACCCACTTAGGGTTGCGCGGCTCGGTGATGTAAAACCACCCCGATTGCCACCCCTTCAGGGTCTCCACAAAGGAGCCCTCGAGCCATAAGACGTTGGGCATCTTGCCCACCATGGCGCCTCTGCACTCCGCCTGGTTGCCGCGCACCACCTTCGGCTTGACGTTAAAAGTCTTGAGCCATAAGCCGAAATGGGGGCGGATGCGGAGGAAAGCCTCGCACACGACGATAAACGCCGAGATGTTGAGGACAAAATTCGGGGCCAGGTCGTGGAAATCCAGGCCACAGAAGAACATGAGCCCCTGGACAAATGGATGGAGAGGGAAACCCAGTCCGTGGAGGAAATGGGGGAGGAACACCACCCTCTCATGGGGCCTAGGGGTGGGGATGAGCTGCCCCTCTTCAGGAAGCCAGTGCGCAATGTCGTTCAACAGGTATCTGGCCTTCCTTAGTTTTTTGATGTGCCCCTCCGTAACGGAGGAGGCCATCCACTTGCCTCCCGCTCCGGACATGGCTGGAGAAGGTTGAGGTGGGGAGTGCGGACTTGGGCGCTGGAGCTCGAGTGCGCAAGAATGGATAAGCAAGGGAGGAAGAAGGCGTAGGTGAAAAGGTGGATCCTTATCCCCTTATATGGGTGGACGCCACTACGTGTCCCCACCAGCCTGGTAAAACTCGCTTATCTCCCAAGCGCCGTAATGAATGGCGTGGTTGGGTTACCCACGCCCGTATTGATGAGAATCCCAGAATAAGGGGACACGATCTCTGCTTTAACAAGACGTGCCAAGGAAACCGCCTCGCATGACGCGCTGAGATGGGATAATGAAACGACTCAGATAAAGGCTTGGTCATGGTGTGACACGTTACGGAATACGTCAGCAGATTAGATTGGTGTAAATATTATTCTCTTTATGGCAATATGTGGAAACTTATTTTGCAGAGCCGGACACTATCTTTGTGTTCAAAATCTTCTATGAAGTACTTGGAGGAGGAACCCGCCTTGCAATGCCGAAGACAATCTGCGCGCCGGACTTGTCGTCATTGAAGCCTGGTTCAGGGGCTACTGAGGGAGTCCTGGATTAGGGGGTGTTCGGATAGCCGGACTATACCTTCAGCCGGACTCCTGGACTATGAAGATACAAGATTGAAGACTCCGTCCCATGTCCGGAAGGGACTTTCCTTGGCGTGGAAGGCAAGCTTGGCGATACGGATATATAGATCTCCTACCATTGTAACCGACTCTATGTAACCCTAACCCTACCCGTTGTCTATATAAACCGGAGGGTTTTAGTCCGTAGGACAATGTACACATCAACAATCATACCATAGGCTAGCTTCTAGGGTTTAGCCTCCTCGATCTCGTGGTAGATCTACTCTTGTGCTACCCATATCATCAATATTAATCAAGCAGGACGTAGGGTTTTACCTCCATCGAGAGGGCCCGAACCTGGGTAAAACTTCGTGTCCCTTGCCTCCTATTACCATCTGGCCTAGATGCACAGTTCGGGACCCCCTACTCGAGATCCGCCGGTTTTGACACCGACAAGTACTTTTTGGTCTCCCACACAATTCTGAGCTTTGGAGGCCATGCTTCTATCAATGAATAAGGCCGGCGTAGGCGGCATCTTTGATCAATAATTTTCCACCACAGGGTTGTACTAGGGACCGAAAACACAGAGGTCTGTGTCAAGACCCATGGCCACCTTAGGCACAAGCGGATAGCGATTACGCTACAACCAGTTTAGTATTATACCAATCTCGGTTTCGACGACTTGGACTTCTGCTTGGAAACGGCGTTGCAGCCACAGACCCGGATATGAGCAGCGGGTTTAGATCGAAACCACAACGAAAATTTCTGTTAACCTGGCGACTTGCGGCAGCGCACAGACACACAACCTTAATTCTCGCCTCAATTTTGCTCGCACCGCTCGATTGTTCAACAATGATGTAGATTCTTCCAAACCGGCTTCTCTTCATCCGAAAAATTGTGAACTTCTCGATTCCTAAAGAGGTCCCTTCAAGAACTTAACACCACCGTGCGCAGGCCCAACGGTGGGCGCCAACTATCGTAGAATTGTCACGGCAGATGTCCTAGTGTGAGGACTTAGTCGTGAGGCCAACGCATCTTTGTAGTAGCTTGAGAGGGGTTGAGCGGAATCAAGAGACGCAACACAAGACAAGGGATTAGACAGCTTCGGGCCCCGGGAAACATCATCCGGTAATAGCCCTACATGCTTTTTGTGGCTAGGTCTCATTATGATCATGAGGGAGTCGTCGGTAAGCCGGCTGTTTGTGTCTAGCCCTAGAGATTGTTTCTTCTTACTTGTCCCTCTTTGGGGAGCCCTTCCCCTCCTTATATATGTTGAAGGGGCGGTTTACATGATTAGTCCTAGTTGGATTAGGACTACTCTATTACAAGTGGAGTCCTAGTCTTGCTTCCTTGATAGAAGAATATTCCTTATGTCTTCCCTTGTAAACCAGCCCACCATAACATAAACCGGCCTTCTGGGCCTTGGGCCTTGTCATCCGTCTGTCCCGCCTGCCGGGTTACCAATGAATCGTAAACTGCCAGGTCCAAGCGGGTCGCCAGTGAATCGCCAAACTCTAGCCGGGTCATACATCCGACAGTTTATACCGCGGGGTATATCCCCGACAGGTATTAAATAGCATATTGGATCTTAACATATAATCTTCCACCAAATAAACCATATAGTAATCAACTACAAGATGTAATCATCACTACTAGCCACCCACAAGTACCAATCTATAGTTCCGGTACAAAGATTGAACACAAGAGAAGAACTAGGGTTTGAGAGGAGATGGTGTTGTTGAAGATGTTGATGGATATTGCCCTCCCCAAGATGGGAGAGTTGTTGGTGATGATGATGACGATGATTTTCCTTTTCGGGAGGGAAGTTCCCCCGGCGGAATCGCTCCGCCGGAGGGAAAAAGTGCTCCTGCCCAAGTTCCGCCTCGAGACGGTGGCGCTCCATCCCAAAAGTCCTCTCCTTATTTTTTCTAGGTCAAAATGACTTATATACGAGGAGATGGGCACCATAGGTGGGACGATGGGAGCACAACCCACCAGGGCGCGCCTGGGCTCCCTGGCGCGCCCAGGTGGGTTGTGTTGTGACACCCCGGCTCAGGGAAACTGGAACGCCCCGTATTCCAGCCCAGAGATCAAGGAGAAGTCTTCTGGAATATGACACTGCTTAGCACAGAACAAATCAACTCTTTATTACAATCTATATGGGTACAGGGGATTACATCGGCATGACGACACTACGCCTGCCACGATTGCTCTATGCAAGCAACAGAACAACACGAAGCAGCGGAATAATCTCTAGTAACGGAATAGCGACGACGGTGGTGAACTCTACTCCGTAGGGACTTTGGCTGGAACGCTTATCCTTGCTCGCAAACAAGGAATCCACGGCAAACAAGAAATCAAATCTGGCATGACCTGCAAACTGGCATGACATGCCAGGTCAGTACATTGAATGTACTTGCAAGCTCAAAGCAACCAAGAGCAATCAAGACCGATAATAGCATGGCAATTACAGGTTAGCAAGGATTAACATGATACTAGAAGATCAATCATAGCATGAACATGATACAGCTAATACGATCATGGCATGAACATATGAACATGATGATACTAGCATGCAACATGATGACACTATCATGCACCAACTTACTCTGCCCGGGTTACCTCGTAACCATCACATGCATAAGCTTACCATCACTGACATCACACGATCATCTCAGGATCCAATCAAGATTGGTATTACAATACCGTAGTAATCATTACATGACCATAAGGAGCTTGACCTTAACCCTTGACTCTCGCATAACACCACAAATATCCAACAACTCGGTATCCTCGATACCACGATGATCATCTCACGATCACAATCAACCTCTTTCTCATCACCGAACCAGAGTTGTTATTAAGCACATCATTATTATTACTGTTGACCCATAGTGTGACCAACTACGAACTGGGCCCTTATCCGCGGGCGCGGCTATCGATAGATTTAACACACACTCTGCAGAGGTTAGCACAATGTACCCACACCACGGAATCCATGGCCTCGCACTCCCATTCGGGTCAACCAACGACATTCCGACAAACCGATCTACTGCCCATGACACTCTCCCGGCCACTTAGACAAACTCCCCTTTGGGCTAAGTCATGGGTGGCCCCGTGCCTACCAAAGGCATCAACGGCCACCGTCGTGGCAAAACAATAAACGGTCCCAAACGGGGACAAAAGCGTGCAAAAAACTTGGGCACACAAGGCTTATGCCGTCCTACTAGGCCAAGGTAGCGCCCATGCATAACCTTCCCTCGTTGGAGGCACCGGCGAGAGGCATGACAATAGACCCAGTTAGGCCCTTCCCATAAAAGGCAAATGTGGCTGCACTGGTCAGCTCGATATGGTGGCACCATGACTCAGCCAACAGTTGTTCAAGTTCATTTAAGTCCGATTAAACTTGAATGCAAGTGATGCTGAGTCATACAATATAACTTGATGCAACTATCATGCATGATATCAACATAAGCATGGGGGTACAACATAATCATCAAGCATATCTACAACTATAAAGCATATATCCGAATGAGCATGGCATACTGACTAGCATGAACATCACAAGTATAACACTACTCATAGCATAACATGACCACTAGCATTAACAATAAACACTAAGCAAGAACATATCAAGAATATTACCAAGTAAGCATATAACCACCTAGATGCAAAGGAACATGCATATCACGGGACTCGGTAGCAGACGATAGTCATGCGCCGAAGAACATGACCAACACCAACTTGTACTACTACCAAGCATGACATACGACAGAAATACTAGCAACTAGGACATGAATACCAGGTGCATAAAAGCATAGCATGAATGTGAACACAAATCCATAAGCATCACCGAAACAACGATAACCGTATTAAAACAAGAAGACATTTATTAAATATTCAAGTTGAAAACCATGGCTACTGCATGGCCATCATGCAAGTGGGTGTTGTGGCTTGCCTGGTGATGAAGGAGGCTCCGGGAAGAGGTGCGGTGAAGTCGCGGAAAGATTCACCAGAAAAGATTCTCTCTCGGAGGGGGCTGATTAGGGGCAAGGGCAATAAGGTCATCTTAAAAATGTGAACACATAGTGAAAATGATATGAACAGATCGGGCTCAACGAGATGAAGAAGTAGGCTTTCGGCCTTGTTTGGTTCAGCTTTTATCGACGGATTCCACTACCGCGCAGCAGAATCTGAACCGAAGGGCGAACCCAGCAGAATCCGATTAAAGAAATCCGCTGCCAAAATCAGAACCAAAAGCGGAAGCAGCACAGGAAGTGCTTTCCAAAATCTGATTCCACTGTGGGCCAACATCTGAAAAAGATGTATCAGTTGGTTTGCCAAATGACCTACATCTTTTTCACTCAGATTTTCCACAGTTGTTTTTCCACAACAGATTTTTCACAGCTGCTTTTAGAAATCCATAGCAGAACCAAACATGGCCTTGGATTCACCTCAATCAGAGTTACGAGCAAAAAGTTAGGAGGGGTTTTCTGCTAGGGACCTATCTGTAATAGAAATATTTACAGACTGGGCCAAAACAAAAAAACTGAAAGCGCATTCCAGGAACTACGCTTTCAGGATAGTGAAAGCGTACTTTTGGCCGAAGCCGCAGCGATTTACACTTTCACTGAAACAAAAGCGTATTAGAGGAGATTGTGCTTCCACTTGCCACGCTGGCAGAGGTGGGGTCGGGGCCTTGTCTCACTGCCAGGTGGGTCCCACCTCCTTTTCTCTCTCCTCCCTCCTTCTTCCTCCTTCTCCCCTGACGCTGGCTCACAGAGGAGAGGAGGCCGCTGGCGCCGGTGCTCGCCTGGCCGTCCCTAGCCATCGTTCGGGGCCCACGACCACTGATGAGCTCGGGAGAGGACGCCGCCTCCATCCAGGCTGGACACGGACGCCGAGGAGGACTAGAGCGACGATGACATGGACTCCGGCGGAGATGGCTTCGGGTGGGGTTAGGCATCGCGGCCAGGGGCTACCAGAGGGGGAAGGAAACAACAGGGAGGCTCTAGGGGTGTGGTGGAGGTCTCTGGTGGTGGTGGACTAAAGGGAGGTGGCCGGCCTCGAGCTAATTTAGCTGAGCATGGCCGGTGGCCATGGCGGTGAACTGAAGAGAGGAGAGCTCCTGGAGCTCGTGGGAGAGGTCGTGGAGGTTGCTGGGGGTGGTGTGAGGCTGGTGGTGAGGTCGAACGGGGTCGGGAGGGGCTATTTATAGCCAGGCAAGGGAGGCCATGGCCGGGTGCCGCCGTGCACGTCCGGCCGGGGCTCTGCCGGCCGCAGAGGTCACGGGGAGGCCCGGGAAGACGACAAGGGAGAAGAGGACAAGGGGGAAGAGGATGAGTGGTAGAGGCTCGCGGAGACCTAAGTACATCATGATTGTTTTGAAAAATTACTGTCATCCGAGATATCTTATTATTGCTCGCTAGTTGATTATGCTATTTCTATGAGTAAATGTGAGACCTAAGTGTTATTGTGAATATGACTAGTTCATAATATTTGGTGAAAACCTGAATATTGGCTAGACATATTTGCAACAACAAGATCAAACATATTTGTAAAAGTTTTTCTTTGTCACTTTCAGTTTGTCAACTGAATTGCTTAAGGACAAGCAATGGGTTAAGCTTGGGGGATTTCATGCATCTCCATCGAATCTACTTTGCCAAACTCTTTTGCCCTTGTTTTGGACTCTAATTTGCATGATTTGAATGGAACCAACCTGGACTAACGTTGTTTTCAGCAGAATTGTCATGGTGTATAGAAGTTCTCGAATTGGACTGAAAATTTACGGATTTTTTTGTGGAATATATAAAAAATACTGGCGAAAAAAGATACTAGAAGGGGGCCACCCAGAGGCCACAAGCCCTGGGGGCGCACCTACCCCCCCCCCCAGGGAGCCCCTCCCAGGCTTGTGGGGCCCCTGGACCGTCTAAAACCCTAACTCCAACTCCATATATACCTATTCGTGGAGAAGAAAAATCAGGGAGAAGGATTCATCGCATTTTACCATATGGAGCCGCCGCCACCTCGTGTTCTTCATAGAAGGGCTGATTTGTAGTCCGTTCGGGGCTCTGAAGGGGGGAATTCATTGCCATCATCGTCACCAACCTTACTCCATCGCCAATTACATGATGCTCACCGCCGGGAGTGAGTAATTCCTTCATAGGCTTGCTGGACAGTGATGGGTTGGATGAGATTTATCATGTAATCGAGTTAGTTTTGTTAGGGTTTGATCCCTAGTATCTACTATGTTTTGAGATTGATGTTGCTATGACCTATGCTTAATGCTTGTCACTAGGGCCCGAGTGCCATGATTTCAGATCTGAACCTATTATGTGTTTCATGAATATATGTGTCTTCTTGATCCTATCTTGCAAGTTGTAGACACCTATTACGAGTTATGATATGCATACCCCAAGGTGACAATAATTGGGATTCTTTCCGGTGATTAACTTAGTTTGAGGAGTTCATTTATTCACTAAGTGCTAATGCTTTGTTCCGATTCTCTATTAAAAGGAGGCCTTAATATCTCTTAGTTTCCATTAGGACCCCGCTGCCACGGGAGGGTAGGACAAAAGATGTCATGCGAGTTTTTTTTTCATAAGCACGTATGACTATATATAGAATACATGCCTATATTACATTGATGAATTGGAGCTAGTTCTGTGTCACCCTAGGTTATGACTGCTACATGATGAATATTATCCAACACAATTATCATTGTCGATCCAATGGCTAAAAGCTTCTCACATATTGATCTTTGCTACTCCCTCCTTCCATCTATATAGGGCCTAATGCGTTTTTCGAGGCTAACTTTGATCAAATATTAGAGCAATAATATATGACATGCAACTTACACAAAGCACACCGTTAAATCGTGTGTGAAAGGAGCTTTCAACGATATAATTTTCACATAGTGCATGTCATGTACTATTAATCTTTTCAATAGTCAAAGGCGGTCTTAAAAAACGCATTAGGCCCTATATAGATGGAAGGAGGGAGTAAGTTACTTTATCGTTGCCACTGTTACAATCACTACAAAACTGCTACTATTACTTTTATCACTATTACCACTACTTCCATACTACTTTGCTACTGAAAACTTTGCTATAGATATTAAGTATTTTAGGTGTGGTTGAATTCACAACTCAACTCCTAATACTCGCGAATATTCTTTGGCTCCCCTTGTGCTGAATTGATAAATTTGGGTAGAATAGTCTACCTTGGAAAACTGTTGCGATCCCCTATACTTGTGGGTTATCATCATGTCCCCTTTTGTCACTAGGACTGAGCACCACAAGATCGAACCCATTACAAAGTGCCTCTCGCATTGCAAGAAAGATCAATCTAGTTTGCCAAACTAAATCAATAGATCGGAGAGAAATATGATGCTATAACAATCATGCATAAAAGAGTGCAGGAAAACTTAAATAATATTCATGGATAGATCTAAGCATAAACTCACAATTCATTGGACCCCAACAAACACACCGCAAAATGTGATTACATCGGATAGAACACCAAGAACATCGAGGAGAACATTGTATTGAAAGTAGGGATGGCAATTGTATCCATGGATCTGGATACCCGACCCGGTTGGGCAAGGGTATAGAGCACATTTCTGCCCATGGGTCCGTGGATATGGATACCCACGAACAGCTGGGTTGGGCACATTTATAGTTTGTGCTCCATGGATATCCAATGGATACCCGTATGACATGTGGGGCCTTATGACAGTGATAGTAGAAAGAACGAATCAATGGGAAATGGCAGGCAATATGCAACTGGTGCCATAAGCTATAGGCTACAAAATCAACCTCTGATATGTCACACTTAAGGACTCATCGTACCATTTGTTGCCTACTTATGCATGTAGCTTATGTTGACATTTGTGAGTGAATGATGTTGAGTTAATTTGATCTTTGGGAAGGCTTCATGCTGATTTTTCTATGCCCATCGAGCTCCATGGGTATGTGGGTATCCAGCGGGTTTGGGCATGGGCACAAGTTGTGCCCATGGATAATTTGGTGGATGGGTAGAGGGTAGGAAGATGGGTCATGGCTTGGATTTGGACCAGCTTCACCTGCCCGAAACCCGGCCCATTGCCATCCCTAATTGAAAGTCAAATATAGATAAGAAGCCATCTAGCTACTAACTATGGACGCGTCAGTCTATGGTAAACTACTCACGCATCATCGGAAGGGCAGCAAGGATGATGTAGAGCCCCTTCGTGATCGAATCCCCCTCCGCGATGTGCCAAAAAAGGCCTCCAAATGGGATCTATCAAGAACAGGAACTTGCAGCGACGGGAAAAAATTTCGTGGACTCCTTTGTTGGTTTCACGATTTTGGAGAATTGATACAGGCAGAGTTAGATTAACAGAGCCACGTGGGCCCCACAAGCCACCAGGGCGCGCCCTGGTGCCTCATGGGCCACCGCTCCATCCTCTCGCCCCCCCCGAAGCTTCCAGGGTCTCTTATTGCCAGAAAAAATCTCCAAATTTTTATGTGGCATTTGGACTTCGTTTGGTATTGATATTCTGAAAAACCAAAAAAGGCAAAAAAACATCAACTGGCACTAGGCACTAAGTTAATAGGTTAGTCCCAATAAATGATATATAATTGCTTGAAAGTGTATATAAAACATCCAAGATTGATACTATAATAGCACGGACAATAAAAATTTATGGATATGTTGGAGACGTATCAAGCATCCCCAAGCTTAATTCCTGCTCGTCCTCGAGTAGGTAAATGATAAAATAACGGAATTTTTGATGTGGAATGCTACCTAACATATTCATCATATACTCTTTTCTTTTGTAGCATGGACATTTGGACTTGAATTATTGAAAGCAATAGTCTATAGTTTGACATGAAGACATAAATAGTCAAGCATACCAACAAGCAACCATGTCTTTCAAAATATCAACATTAAATAAAGTTATCCATAGCCCATTATGCTCAATCGTTCATCCATTCATGAAACACACTCAACATTAGCTACATCCAATGCACAAGTATGACAATAGTGCTCTATACTTGGTGCTTTGTAAGAGAAGATGGAGACTCAAAATAGAAATAAAAATTGCATAAAAGTAAATAGATAGGCCTTTCGCAGAGGAAAGCAAAGATTTGCAGAGGTGCCGGAGCTCAAGACATAAATTAGAGATAAAATTATTTTGATAGGCATGCTTTTCCTATCAACGAAAACGACCGAGAATTCCCAATATCCTCCTTGCTAGACAAATTATAGGCGGTTCCCAAATAGAAAATAAAGTTTATTTCCTTTCCACCATTCCTTCAAAATCCATGGCTAGTCGTATCCACAGGTGCTTTCCATACCAACACTTTCCAAGAAGTTTATTATCATCATCATTTTTTTCATTTCGAGACTGGGCATCCCTATTACCTGCCACACTCTCATGCAATGACAAGTGAATAAACACTCATCATGAGAATAAAATACCTAGCATGGAAAATATTGGCCACCCCCTGCCGCTTCATGAGAGGTACGAGCACACAAAACGGAAAATTATTTTGAAAAATTAGAGTGGGCACATGCCAATTTACTTGGAACGGCATGCAAATACCGCATATAGATCCCCTCCGTGATCGAATCCCCCTCCGGCAGAGTGCCGGAAAAGGCCTCTAGATGGGATCTGTCAAGAATAGGAACTTGCGGCGGCAGAAATACTATTTCGTGGACTCCTCTGTTGGTTTCATGATTTAGAGAATTTATAGAGACGGAGTTAGGTCAAATGGAGCCATGTGGGCCCCACAAGCCACCAGGGCGCGCCCTGGTGCCTCGTGGGCCACTGCTCCATCTTCTCATCCCCTCCCAAAGCTTCCAGGGTCTCTTATTGACAGAAAAAATCTCCAAAAAGTTTTGTGGCATTTGGACTTTGTTTGGTACTGATATTCTAAAAAACCAAAAAACAGGCAAAACACAACAACTGACACTTGGCACTAAGTTAATAGGGTTGTCCCAAAAAATGGCATATAATTGCTTGAAATGTATATAAAACATCCAAGACCCATGCTATAATAAAAAAATTATAGATACGTTGGAGACGTATCAAGCATCCCCAAGCTTAATTCCTCCTCGTCCTCGAGTAGGTTGATACGTCTCTACCATCTATAATTTTTTATTGTTCCATGCTATTATATTTTCTTTTTTGGATGTTTTATATGCATTTATATGATATTTTATATTATTTTGGGGACTAACTTATTAACCCAGAGCCCAGTGCCAGTTTCTATTTTTCCTTGTTTTTGAGTTTTACAGAAAAGGAATATCAAACGGAGCCCAGACCAGTATACACACATATGACTTAGAGAGGAAGGCAGAAGACTCCCAAGGGCTCCACAAGCCCTCAGGGTGCGCCCCCTGGCTTGTGGGGCCTGCAGGAGTCCTCCAGCCCTAATCTTTGGTCCATATATTCAGAAATATTCCAAAATGACCAGTAGCGTCCACCAAAATAATCTTTGTCCTGTAAATTACCGATAGAGATAGATATAAAAGATTACTAAAACATAAAACAAAATAAAAGTAAATAAATTGCAACGAGATATTATTTGGTTTTTGGTTTATAGATCTAAACATATATGATGGAAATGGACCCAGGGGCCATAGGTTTCACTAGAGGCTTCTCTCTTGAAGGAAATAATACGATGGGTGAACAAATTACTGTGGAGCAATTGATAGAAAAGCGCAAAGTTACCACGATATCTAAGGCAATGATTATGCATATAGGCATCACGTCCGTGTCAAGTAGATGCATCTACTACTATTACTCCACACATCGACTGCTATCTAGCATGCATCTAGAGTATTAAGTTCATAAGAACGGAGTAACGCCTTAAGTAAGATGACATGATGTAGAGGGATAAACTCAAGCAATATGATGAAAACCCCATCTTTTTACCCTTTATGCCAACAATACAAATACGTGCCTAGCTACCCCTACTTCGTCATTGGGTGAGGACACCGCAAGATTGAACCCAAAACTAAGCACCTCTCCCATTGCAAGAAAAAGCAATCTAGTTGACCAAACCAAATCTATAATTCGAAGAGAAATACAAAGATATCCAATCATGCATATAAGAATTCAGAGAAGATTCAAATAATATTCGTAGATAAACTGGTCATAAATCCACAATTCATCGGATCTCGACAAACACACTACAAAAGAAGATTACATCAGATAGATCTCCCAAAACATCAAGGAGAACATCGTATTGAGGATCAAAGAGAGAAGAATACATCTAGCTACTAGCTATGGACCTGTAGGTCTGAGGTAAACTAGACACGCTTCATCGGAAGGGCAATAGGGTTGATGTAGATGCCATCCGTGATCGAATCCCCCTCCGGTAGATCGCCGGAAAAGGCCCCAAGATGGGATCTCACAGGAACAGAAGGTTGCCGTGGAAGAAACGTATTTTTGTGGATGCTTTTGAGGGTTTGGGAATATTTGGGAATTTATAGGCAGAAGAATAGGATTAGAGGAGCTCCGAGGGACCCACAAGGCAGGGGGCACGCCCTGCACCCTTGTCGTCGCCCCAGGACTCTTCTGACTTGGTTCTCAAGTCCTACGTGTGTCTTCTGGTCCAATAAAAATCATCGTAAAGTTTTATTCCATTTGGACTCCGTTTGATATTCCTTTTCTGCGAAACTCAAAAACAAGGAAAATACAAAAACTACCACTAGGCTCTGGGTTAATAAGTTAGTCCCAAAAATAATATTAAATAGCATATTAATGCATATAAAACATCCAAATAATTCCTGCTCGTCCTCGAGTAGGTAAATGATAAAAACAGAATTTTTATGTGGAATGCTACCTAGCATATTTATCTATGTAATTTTCTTTATTTGGGCATGAATATTCAGATCCATAAGATTCAAAACAAAAGTTTAATATTGACATAAAAACAATAATACTCCAAGCACAATAACAAAGCAATCTTGTCTTCTCAAATAACATGGCCAAAGAAAGTTATCCCTACAAAATCATATAGTCTGGCTATGGTCCATCTTCATCACACAAAGTATTAAATCATGCACAACCCCGGGCTACCTCTTGAGCACTGCATTGGTTTTCCCTTGAAGAGGACAGGGTGATGTAGCAAAGTAGCGTAAGTATTTCCCTCAGTTTTTGAGAACCAAGGTATCAATCTAGTAGGAGGCCACACGCAAGTCCCTCGTACCTACACAAACAAATAAGAACCTCGCAACCAACACAATAAAGGGGTTGTCAATCCCTTCATGGTCACTTACGAGAGTGAGATCTCATAGAGATAATAATGATAAGATAAATATTTTTGGTATTTTTATGACATAGATTGAAATTAAAGATTGCAAAGTAAAATAAATTGGAAACTTATATGATGGAAAATAGACTCGGGGGCCATAGGTTTCACTAGTGGCTTCTCTCAAGATAGCATAAGTGTTACGGTGGGTGAACGAATTACTGTCGAGCAATTGATAGAAAAGCGAATAATTATGAGAATATCTAGGCATGATCATGTATATAGGCAACACGTCCGTGACAAGTAGACCGACTCCTGCCTGCATCTACTACTATTACTCCACACATCGACCGCTATCTAGCATGCATCTAGAGTATTAAGTTCATAAGAACAGAGTAACGCCTTAGGTAAGATGACATGATGTGGAGGGATAAACTCAAGCAATATGATATAAACCCCATCTATTTATCCTCGATGGCAACAATACAATACGTGTCGTTTCCCTTTCTGTCACTGGGATCGAGCACCGCAAGATTGAACCCAAAGCTAAGCACTTCTCCCATTGCAAGAAAGATCAATCTAGTAGGCCAAACCAAACTGATAATTCGAAGAGACTTGCAAAGATAGCCAATCATGCATAAAAGATTTCAGAGAAGAATCAAATATTGTTCATAGACAAACACACCGCAAAAAGAGTTACATCGAATTGATCTCCAAGAAGATTGAGGATAACTTTGTATTGAGATTCAAAGAGAGAGAAGAAGCCATCTAGCTAATAACTATGGACCCGAGGGTCTGAAGTAAACTACTCACACATCATCGGAGGGGCTATGGAGTTGATGTAGAGGCCCTTCGTGATCGATGCCCCCTTTGGCGGAGCTCCGGAAAAGGCCCCAAGATGGGACCTCTTGGGTACATAAGGTTGCAGCGGTGGAAATAGGGTTTCGTGGTGCTCCTGGATGTTTTCGGGGTATGTGAACATGTATAGGAGGAAGAAGTAGGTCGGTTGAGCCACGAGGGGCCCACGAGGGGGGAGGGAGCGCCCAGGGGGTAGGCACGCCCCCTGCCTCGTGGACACCTTGTTCGTTTCTTGACGTCCACTCCAAGTCCTCTGGAACACGTTTGTTCCAAAAATCACGCTCCCGAAGGTTTCATTCCGTTTGGACTCCGTTTGATATTCCTTTTCTGTGAAACACTGAAATAGGTAAAAAACAGCAATTTGCACTGGGCCTTGGGTTAATAGGTTAGTCGCAAAAATAATATAAAAGTGTAAAATAAAGCCCATTAACATCCAAAATAGATAATATAATAGCATGGAACAATCAAAAATTATAGATACGTTGGAGACGTATCAAGCATCCCCAAGCTTAATTCCTGCTCGTCCTCAAGTAGGTAAATGATAAAAATAGAATTTTTGATGTGGAATGCTTTCTAGCATTTTCTTCAATGTATATTTTTCTCTATTGTGGCATGAATGTTCAGATCCGAAAGATTCAAGATAAAAGTTTATTGTTGACATAAAAATAGTAATATCCAAGTATGCTAATCAAGCAATTATGTCTTATCAAAATAACATGGCCAAAGAAAACTTATCCCTACAAAGTCATATAGTTTGGCTATGCTTCATTTTCGTCACACAAAATGCTCCCATCATGCACAACCCCGATGACAAGCCAAGCAATTGTTTCATACTTAGCCTTTTCAAACTCTTTCAACTTTTACGCAATATATGAGCGCGAGCCATGGACATAGCACTATGGGTGGAATAGAATATGATGATTGAGGTTGTGTGAGAAGACAAAAAGGGAGAAAGTATCACATTGACGCGGCTAATCAATGGGCTATGAAGATGCCGACCGACTGATGTCAATACAAGGAGTAGGGATCGCCATGCAACGGATGCACTAGAGCTATAAATATATGAAAGCTCATCAAAGAAACTAAGTGGGTGTGCATCCAACTTGCTTGCTCACGAAGACCTAGGGCATTTGAGGAAGCCCATCATTGGAATATACAAGCCAAGTTCTAATAATGAAAAATTCCCACTAGTATATGAAAGTGACAAAGTAAGAGACTCTCTATCATGAAGATCATGGTGCTACTTTGAAGCACAAGTGTGGAAAAAGGATAGTAACATTGTCCCTTCTCTCTTTTTATCTCCTTTTTTGGGGCCTTCTTTTCTCTTTTTTATGGCCTCTTTTATTATTATTATTATTATTTCGTCTGGAGTCTCATCCCGACTTGTGGGGGAATCATAGTCTCCATCATCCTTTCCTCACATGGGACAATGCTCTAATGACGATCATCACACTTTTATTTACTTACAACTCAAGAATTACAACTCAAGACTTAGAACAAAATATGACTCTATGTGAATGCCTCCGGCGGTGTACCGGCATTGCGATGAATCAAGAGTGACATGTACGAAAAATTGAGCATGGTGGCTTTGCCACAAATACGATGTCAACTACATGAGCATGCAAAGCAATATGACAATGATGATGCGTGTCATAATAAATGGAACGGTGGAAAGTTGCATGGAAATATATCTCGGAATGGCTATGGAAATGCCATAATAGGTAGGTACGGTGGCTGTTTTGAGGAAGATATAAGGAGGCTTATGTGTGATAGAGCATATCATATCACGGGGTTTGGATGCACCGGCGAAGTTTGCACCAACTCTCAAGGTGAGAAAGTGCAATGCACGGTCCCGAAGAGGCTAGCAATGATGGAAGGGTGAGAGTGCGTATAATCCATGGACTCAACATTAGTCATAAAGAACTCACATAATTATTGCAAAAATCTACAAGTCATCAAAACCAAGCACTACACGCATGCTCCTAGGGGATAGATTGGTACGAAAAGACCATCGCTCGTCCCCGACCGCCACTCATAAGGAAAGCAATCAAAGAACACCTCATGCTTCAAATTTGTCACATAACGTACGTGCATGCTATGGTACTTGACAACTTCAAAACAAGTATTCATCAATTTCACAATTACTCAACTAGCACACCTCTAATATTACCACCTTTATATCTCAAAACAATCTATTAAGCATCCAACTTCTCTTAGCATTTAAAATTTATAACCAAAGTAAATTACCATGCTGTTCTAAAGGACTCTCAAAATAATATAAGTGAAGCATGAGAGATCAATTATTTCTATAAAATAAAACCACCGCCGTGCTCTAAAAGATAGAAGCGAAGCACTAGAGCAAAAATTATCCAACTCAAAAGATATAAGTGAAGCACATAGAGTATTCTAATAAATGCCAATTCATGTGTGTCTCTCCCAAAAGGTGTGTACAGAAAGGATTATTGTGGTAAACTAAAAATCAAAGAATCAAATCATACAAGATGCTCCAAGCAAAACACATATCATGTGGCGAATAAAAATATAGCTCCAAGTAAAGTTACCGATGGACGAAGACGAAAGAGGGGATGCCTTCCGGGGCATCCCCAAGCTTAGGCCTATGGTTGTCCTTGGATTTTACCTTGGGGTGCCTTGGGCATCCCCAAGCTTAGGCTCGTGCCACTCCTTGTTCCATAATCCATCAAATCTTTACCCAAAGCTTGAAAACTTCACAACACAAAACTTAAAAGAAAATCTCGTGAGCTCCGTTAGTAAAAGAAAACAAACCACCACTTCAAGCTACTGTAATTAAATCATCCTTTATTTATATTGGTGTTAAACCTACTGTATTTTCTATGGTTTATAAATTCTATTACTAGCCATAGATTCATCAAAATAAGCAAACAACACACGAAAAACAGAATCTGTCAAAAACAGAACAGTCTGTAGTTATATGTAGGTTTCGAATACTTATGGAACCCCAAAAATTCTAAAATAAATTTCTGGACGTGAGGAATTTATCTATTAATCATCTGCAAAAATAATTAACTAAATAGCACTCCCCAATAAAAATGGCAGCAATTCTCCTGAGCGCTAAAGTTTCTATTTTTTACAGCAAGATCACAAAGACTTTCCCCAAGTCTTCCCAGAGGTTCTACTTGGCACAAACACTAATTAAAAGCATAAAACCACATCTAAACATAGTCTAGATAAATTATTTATTACTAAACAGAATCTAAAAGCAAGAAACAAAAATAAAATTGGGTTGCCGCCCAACAAGCGTTATCGTTTAACGCCCCTAGCTAGGCATAAAAGCAAGGATAGATCTAGGTATTATCATCTTTGGTATGCAATCCATAAGTGGCTCTCATAATGGATTCATAAGGTAATTTAATTTAATTTCTAGGAAAGTGTTCCATGCCCTTCCTTAACGGAAATTGGAATATAATATTCCCTTCCTTCATATCAATAATTGCACCAATCGTTCTAAGGAAAGGTCTACCAAGAATAATAGGACATGTAGGATTGCAATCTATATCAAGGACAATGAAATCTATGGGCACATAATTCCTATTTTCAACAATAAGAACATCATTAATTCTTCCCATAGGTTTCTTAATGGTGGAATCCGCAAGATGCAAGTTTAAAGAACAATCATCAAATTCACGGAAACCTAGCAAATCACACAAAGTTTTGGGAATCGTGGAAACACTAGCACCCAAATCACATAAAGCAAAGTATTCATGATCTTTAATCTTAATTTTAATAGTAGGTTCCCACTCATCATGAAGTTTTCTAGGGATAGAATCTTCCAATTCAAGCTTTTCTTCATAAGATTGCATTAAAGCATCAACAATATGTTTAGTAAAAGCTTTATTTTGACTATAAGAATGCGGAAAATTTAGCACAGATTGCAACAAGGAAATACAATCTATCAAAGAGAAATTATCATAATTAAATTCCATGAAATACAAGATAGTGGGTTCATTGCTATTTAAAGTTTTGACCTCTTCCATCCCACTTTTATCAATTTTTGCATCAAGATCTAAAAACTCTGAATCATTAGGACGCCTTCTAACTAAAGTTGACTCATCTCTAGTCCCATCATTATCAAGATTCATATTGCAAAACAAATATTTAATAGGGGACACATCAATAACTTTTAGATCTTCATCTTTATTATCATGGAAACTAGAAGAACACACTTTCACAAAGCAATCTTTTTTAGCATGCATCCTAGCGGTTCTTTCTTTGCACTCATCAATGGAAATTATCATAGCTTTGAGAGACTCATTGATATCATGCTTAGGTGGAATAGATCTACGTTTCAAATAATCAACATCAAGAGAAATTCTATCCACGTTCCTAGCCAACTCATCAATCTTAGACAATTTTTCTTCAATCAAAGCATTGAAACTCTTTTGCGAACTAATAAATTCTTTAATATTAGATTCAAAATCAGAGGGCACATTATTAAAATTTCCATAAGAATTGTTGTAGGAATTACCATAATTATTAGAGGAATTACTAGGAAACGGCCTAGGATTAAAATTATCTCTATACGCGTTATTACCAAAATTGTTCCTATCAACAAAATTCACATCCATAGATTCATTATTATTCTCAATCAAAGTAGACAAAGGCATATCATTAGGATCAGGAGAAACAATTTTATTAGCAAACAATTTCATAAGTTCACCCATCTTTCCACTCAAAACATTGATTTCTTCTATAGCATGCACCTTTTTATTAGCAGATCTTTCAGTATGCCATTGAGAATAATTAACCATAATATTATCTAGGAGTTTAGTAGCTTCTCCTAAAGTGATTTCCATAAAAGTGCCTCCCGCGGCCGAATCTAAAAGATTTCTAGAGAAGTTCAATCCGGCATAAATTTTTTGTATAATCATCCAAAATTTCAAACCATGTGTAGGGCAATTACGTATCACTAATTTCATCCTCTCCCAAGCTTGTGCAACATGTTCATGATGAAGTTGCTTAAAATTCATAATATCGTTTCTAAGAGTGATGATCTTAGCGGGAGGAAAATACTTAGAGATAAAAGCATCTTTGCACTTATTCCATGAATCAATACTATTTTTAGGCAAAGACGAAAACCCAGTTTTAGCATGATCTCTAAGGGAAAACAGGAATAGCTTCGTTTTAACAATATCATTATCCACATATTTCTTCTTTTGCATATCACACAAATCAACAAAGTTGTTTAGATGGGTAGCGGTGTCTTCACTAGGAAGGGCGGAAAACAGATCTTTCATGACAAGATTCAGCAAGGCAGCATTAATTTCACAATATTCAGCATCGGTAAGAGGAGCAATCGGAGTGCTAATAAAATCATTATTGTTGGTATTGGAAAAGTCACACAATTTAGTATTATCTTGAGCCATCGTGACGAGCAAGCAATCCAACACACAAGCAAACAAGAAACAAGCAAAAAGAGACGAACTATAAAAGAGAAGGGGAACGGAAAAAGAGGGCGAATAAAACGGCAAGGGTGAAGTGGGGGAGAGGAAAACGAGAGGCAAATGGTAAATAATGTAATGCGAGGGATAAGAGTTTGTGATGGGTACTTGGTATGTCTTGACTTGTGCATAGACTGCCCGACAACGGCGCCAGAAATTCTTATTGCTACCTCTTGAGCACCGCGTTGGTTTTCCCTTGAAGAGGAAAGTGTGATGCAGCAAAGTAGCGTAAGTATTTCCCTCGGTTTTTGAGAACCAAGGTATCAATCCAGTAGGAGTCCACACGCAAGTCCCTCGTACCTACACAAACAAATAAGAACCTCGCAACCAACGCGATAAAGGGGTTGTCAATACCTTCACGGTCACTTACGAGAGTGAGATCTGATAGGGATAATAATGATAAGATAAATATTGTTGGTATTTTTATGATATAGATTGAAAGTAAAGATTGCAAAGTAAAATAGATTGGAAACTTATATGATGGAAAATAGACCCGGGGGCCATAGGTTTCACTAGTGGCTTCTCTGAAGATAGCATAAGTATTAAGGTGGGTGAACGAATTACTGCCGAGCAATTGATAGAAAAGCGAATAATTATGAGAATATCCAGGCATGATCATGTATATAGGCATCACGTCCGTGACAACTAGACCGACTCCTGCCTGCATCTACTACTATTACTCCACATATCGACCGGTATCCAGCATGCATCTAGAGTACTAAGTTCATAAGAACAGAGTAACGCCTTAGGTAAGATGACATGATGTAGAGGGATAAACTCAAGCAATATGATATAAACCCCATCTATTTATCCTCGATGGCAACAATACAATATGTGTCGTTTCCCTTTCTGTCACTAGGATCGAGCACAACAAGATTGAACCCAAAGCTAAGCACTTCTCCTATTGCAAGAAAGATCAATCTAGTAGGCCAAACCAAACTGATAATTCGAAGAGACTTGCAAAGATAACCAATCATGCATAAAAGATTTCAGAGAAGAATCAAATATTATTCATAGATAGACTTGATCATAAACCCACAATTCATCGGATCTCGACAAACACACCGCAAAAAGAGTTACATCGAATAGATCTCCAAGAAGATCAAGGAGAACTTTGTATTGAGATTCAAAGAGAGAGAAGAAGCCATCTAGCTAATAACTGTGGACCCGAAGGTCCGAAGTAAACTACTCACACATCATCGGAGGGGCCATGGAGTTGATGTAGAGGCCCTCCGTGATCGATGCCCCCTCCGGCGGAGCTCCGGAAAAGGGCCCAAGATGGGATCTCTTGGGTATAGAAGGTTGCAGCGGTGGAAATAGGGTTTCGTGGTGCTCCTGCATGTTTTCGGGGTATGTGAACATATATAGGAGGAAGAAGTAGGTCGGTTGAGCCACGAGGGGGGAGAGCGCGCCCAGGGTGTAGGCACGCCCCCTGCCTCGTGGACAGCTTGTTCATTTCTTGACGTCCACTCCAAGTCCTCTGGATCATGTTTGTTCCAAAAATCATGCTCCCGGAGGTTTCATTCCGTTTGGACTCCGTTTGATATTCCTTTTCTGTGAAACACTGAAATAGGCAAAAAAACATCAATTTACACTGGGCCTTGGGTTAATAGGTTAGTCCCAAAAATAATATAAAAGTGTAAAATAAAGCCCATTAACATCCAAAACAGATAATATAATAGCATGGAACAATAAAAAATTATAGATACGTTGGAGACGTATCACCCCGATGACAAGCCAAGCAATTGTTTCATACGTTTGATGTTCTCAAACCTTTTCAACTTTCACGCAATACATAAGCGTGAGCCATGGATATAGCATTATAGGTGGAATACAATATGGTGGTTGTGGAGAAGACAAAAAGAAGGAGATAATTAATCTCACATCAACTAGGCATACCAACGGGCTATGGAGATGCTCATCAATAGATATCAATGTGAGTGAGTAGGGATTGCCATGGAACGGATGCACTAGAGCTATAACTGTATGCAAGCTCAAAAATAAACTAAGTAGGTGTGCATCCAACTCGCTTGTTCACGAAGACCTAGGGCAATTTGAGGAAGCCCATCATTGGAATATACAAGCCAAGTTCTATAATGAAAATTTCCCACTAGTATATGAAAGTGACAATATAGGAGACACTCTATCATGAAGATCATGGTGCTATTTTGAAGCACAAGTGTGGAAAAAGGATAGTAGCATTGCCCCGTCTCTATTTTCTCTCATTTTTTAATTTTGGGCTCTTTGGCCTCTTTTTTTTCTCCGGAGTCTCAGCCCGACTTGTGGGGGAATCATAGTCTCCAGCATCCTTTCCTCACATGGGACAATGCCCTAATAATGATGATCATCACACTTTTATGTACTTTATAACTCAAGAATTCAACTTGATATTAGAACAAATATATGACTCTATATGAATGCCTCCGATGGTGTACCGGGATGTGCAATGACTCAAGAGTCAAATGTATAAAAAAATATGAATGGTGGCTTTGCCATAAATACGATGTCAATTACATGATCATGCAAAGCAATATGACAATGATGAAGTGTGTCATAATAAATGGAACAGTGGAAGTTGGATTGCAATATATCTCGGAGTGGATATGGAAATACCATAATAGGTAGGTATGGTGTCTATTTTGAGGTAGGTAAATGGTGGGTGTAATGCACCAGGGAAAGTTGCGTGGTACTAGAGAGGCAATCAATGGTGGAAGGATGAGAGTGCGTATAATCCATGGAATCAACATTAGTCATAAAGAACTCACATACTTATTGCAAAAGTTTATTATTTATCGAAACAAAGTACTACATGCATGCTCCTAGGGGGATAGATTGGTAGGAAAAGACCATCGCTCATCCCCGGCCGACACTCATAAGGAAGACAATCAATAAATAAATCATGCTCCGACTTCATCACATAACGGTTCACCATACGTGCATTCTACGAGAATCACAAACTTTAACACAAGTATTTCTACAATCCACAATTAATCACAAGCATGACTCTAATATTACCATCTTTATATCTCAGAACAATCATAACAAATCAAACTTCTCATAGTAATCAATGCACTTAATATGAAAGTTTTTATTATATCCCTCTTGGATGCCCATCATATTAGGACTAAATTCATAACCGAAGCAAATTACCATGCTGTTTAGAGAGACTCTCAAAATAATATAAGTGAAGCAAGAGATTTCAACAATTTCTATAAAATAAAACCACTGCCATGCTCTAAAAAGATATAAGTGAAGCACTAGAGCATATTGCCTAGCTCAAAAGATATAAGTGAAGCACATAGAGTATTCTAATAAGTTCATGATTCATGCATGTCCCTCTTAAAAGGTGTGTACAACAAGGATGATTGTGGCAAACTAAAAAGAAAAGATTCATACCATACAAGATGCTCCAAGCAAAACACATATCATGTGGTGAATAAAAATATAGCCTCAAGTAAATTTACCGATTGATTGAAGACGAAAGAGGGGATGCCTTCCGGGGCATCCCCAAGCTTAGGCTCTTGGTTGTCCTTGAATATTGCCTTGGGGAGCCTTGGGTATCCCCAAGCTTAGGCTCTTTACCCAAAACTTTACATAGTCCATCAAATCTTTACCCAAAACTTGAAAACTTCACAACACAAAACTCAACAGAAAACTCATGATATCTGTTAGTATAAGAAAACAAAATCACCACTTTTGGTACTGTTGTGAACTCATTCTTTATTTATATTGGTGTAATATCTACTGTATTCCAACTTCTCCATGGTTCATACCCCCGATACTACCGATAGATTCATCAAAATAAGCAAAACATAGAAAATAGAATCTATCAAAATCAGAAGAGTTTGTAGTAATCTGTAAACTTTGAATACATACGTGACTCCAAGAATTCTGAAACATTAGTACAACAGAGTCAATTTGTATATGAATCTTGTGAAAAGAATCAGTATTTTATTGCACTTCTGTGAAAAATGAAAATTATTTTACTGGGCACCAAGGTTTCTGTTTTTCAGCAAGATCAAATCAACAACCACCGTAAGCCATCCCAAAGGTCTTACATGGCATAAACACTAATAAAACACCAAAATACAATTACGAAAGAGGTAATAATGTGCATTTTATTCAAGAATAGTAGCTAAACAAAAACCACAAAAATAAAATTGGGTTGCCTCTCAACAAGCGCTATTGTTTAACGCCCCTAGCTAGGCATATTGCAATAGATCTAGGTGTTGTCACCTTTGGTATGCTCTTCCTCAATTGCATACTTATACCCTCTAGGAGATTCTTTGGCTTTATCAATAATCACACTCCTAATTAGCAAATCAAGAAATTCACTGGTACCGAGCGGTTCCTTAATAATATTAAGAAAGTTGGGGTGGACGCTTATCATCTTAAGGCCTCCTTTACTAGAAGAATCACCCTTATTTTTAGGAACATCAATAAACTTGGTAGTTTTAATAGGAGGAAGTTTTGGAGTAGTTTTAACAGCAACAAAGTGGAACCCAAGTTGGTAACAATATCTTCTAATTTATCAATTCTAGAGGAATCTTGATCAATTTTCTCATTAACTAGGGGTTCTTTTTCCTTAAAGTTCTTCAAAGTAACCCCCACCTTTGATCCAAGTTGAGTAATGTGATTATGGAATTTTTATCCAAACTCTCAAATAGCTCTAGGTGGGGATTTTTGTTTTCAATAATAGCAAGCCATTCCAAAGTTAAAACCATTTCACTAACCATAAGCGGTGGAAATCCTACTAGATTCAACATAGCATTGTAAGCATCCATCATGTGACTAGCCAAGAAATTTCCCCCAGTAATGGTATCTAGCACATATCTATACCAAGTAGTCAGACCTACATAAAATTTTCGAAGAAGAACGGTAGTAGATTGCTTACGAGTAGATTTATTTTGAGCATTGCAAATTCTATACCAAGCATCTTTTAGATTCTCTATAACATCTCAATTTTCAATTTGGATGTTATACATAGGTCATCATATGCATATCATATTTTTATTTGCTTTTGGTTGTGATCCTAGAAATCTTAAGCACCTCAAGAACCCAAGGAGAGAGTTGGAGGTTTCATAAATTTTCATATATGAATTTTCATCAAGTTTGTAAAGAGGATCAATTTGGTTTTAATATTTTTTCCCCAAGTATTTCCTCTAATAAAAATAAATGATAGAAGATAAAATGACTTCTTCAAAAGAGAGGAATATTGGAGAAGAAAATTTTAAAATCAAATAAATATTTTATTTGGTATTTTATTTGAATTAGAAAAAATATGAATTTTTGAAAATTGCATCTTAGGCTAGAAAAATGTTCACCTTGTCCTAAATATTAGGTTTGGACGGTGAAAATTGTTTCTGGTATTTTTAGAATTTTTTTTTATATTTTATTAGGATTTTTTCTTTCGTGCAAAATTTATTTTAAACAAATCTTCTCCGCCCGACTGGGCCGAAGGCCCAGCCGCTCGCGCACCCGCCTTCCCCGCGCGCCACCGTGTCCAAGCCGGACTCCGACAAGGAGTCCGAGCCGCCGCCGCCGACCCCCTGCCCAAGTTGGAGCCGCCCCCCTCTCCTCAACCGCTGCCGCCGCAGCCCGCCTCCCCACGCCGAGCCGCGCCGCCGCTGCAAGCCACTGCCGCCGCTGTCGCCGCCGATCGCCGCCGCCGCTGCAGCCGCGCCGCCGCCCGCGCCTCCCGCCGCACCCCCGCCACCCACTTCCCTGCCTGGCGCCGCCGCCGGAACCACCGAAGCCGCCGGAGCCGCGCCGAATCTCGTTGCCGTTTTTTCGAAAACCGGTAAAAACCGCAAAACCCCGCTCAGTTTTCTTTCGTTTTTTGGTTTAGGTTAGATCGGTTTTTTTATTTTAGTTCGTTAATTAGTGAATGTTCATCGGTTAGTTTCTTCTAACGAACAATTTTCGTTCGTTTAGTTCTGTTAGCAAATGTTCGTTCGTTAGGTTTTTCTTTTTCTTTTTAATTTTCGGCTAGGGACCTATCCGCGAATACTTTTATCACAGATTATTCCTTGATCTTCAAACTCTCGCTACTTTTTGCTCGTTTATCCAAATCCAGTGAAACCAACGCCAAAATCTTCGTCTTGTTCCCCTCTTTCCAGATAATCAACTTGAACATGGTTTGGACAAATTAAAATTTGGTTTCAAACAGATTTGATTTCGAATTTCTTTTGATTGCAGTTTGAGTTTCCTAGCTCCGATTTGATTGATTCTTTTTGCAAATCAAAGCTCTTTAGTTGAACTTTCAGTTTGGATCTTTTCTCTTGATTTTTACCCTTGCATCTTATGCTTGAGTGCTTACGTATGCTATTTTTTATTCCCGATAGAGTTTCTGGAGTGCGAAGCATGCTACTACGAGTCACTAGGGTTTTGAGATCGTCAGCAAGGCAAGTAACACTTTGATCATATCCCTTATTACCCAGTTTTTATGCATTTAGTTTCAATCCTCAAACACTGCATGGTTAGGACTTGATAACATGTGGGTATAGGGAAGTAGCTGATGAGGTAGAACCTACTGTCTTTTATTTCAAACCCTGGGTGTTACTACGTTATGCTTATACTACTATGATATGCTTGTAGACGTGGTTTGGTTTGAGTGATCCATGACAGATGTGAGAGTTTTAATTAATGGTTAGACTTAAGGTGGCTACTTTAATACACATCTGGGTGGATTGGTTGAGGCACCCTGGAGCACCAAGTGGTTGTCTGGGCACCTGGAGTAATCCAGTGTTGTCCTAGGATATCCCGGAGTACCCATGTGATCATCCTATGGTCTGCCACCAAGGCTCAAAGGGATCATAAGGTTATTCATGCTAGAAACTTCCGTGTGCATCCACAAGCCAATATGGGCTCTGGCATAGTTGAGTAAGTTGTGGGAATCCTTTCCATGATGGGCTAGCAGATGTAGGGGATTGTAGGTGTATCGGCCTATCTATCAGTTAAGGGGACCTCTTCGGAAAGACTCTGTCTCGGTCATTCGTTTCTCAAACATCATGTAGTGCGAGAAATACAACAGAGGAGATCAAGTCTGTGGGGAAAAGTGTGCAAACCTCTGTAGAGTGTATAAACTAATCATGGTTAGCCGTGTCCCCGGTTATGGACATCTTGAGTATCTGGTACTTGAATTATTGATTTGATCTCATCACTTTACCTAATCAATTTGTTGGGTTGTTAAATTATTATTTTGGGATTGAGTTGGAGGAACCTTCCCAATGTTTTCAACAAACTTTTAGTTAAATAAAATATATTCCTTTGTTGTAGGAAAAAACTAGCTTTATGCAAAACATTAACCGTTGAGCCTCCACCAGCTATATATGCATGTAGTGATAGTTGTTATTTGTTCATTGCTCTATAGTGTTATCTTGCCAGCATATTCCATGTGCTGACCTACACAGGCTGGAATGTATTATGTTGCAAAGTTTTCGGACGACGAGTAAGGTGCGCTAGGTCGTTGTCATGCACTCAGCTATGCCGTTGGAGTTGATGGACTCATTTACCCTTGAAGCTTCCGCAATTATCTTATTTAGATGGCCTTCAGCCATATTATTGTAATAAGTACTCTCTTTGAGTTATTCGATGTAATAAGTGTGTGATTGCACTCTGTTATAAATCCTCGAGTACTGTGTGTGTCAGCATTACCGATCCAGGGATGAGACTTATTGCTACCTCTTGAGCACTGCATTGGTTTTTCCCCGAAGAGGAAGGGATGATGCAGCAGAGTAGCGTAAGTATTTCCCTCAGTTTTTGAGAACCAAGGTATCAATCCAGTAGGAGGCTACGCGCGAGTCCCTCGTACCTGCACAAAACAAATAAATCCTCGCAACCAACGCGATAAGGGGTTGTCAATCCCTACACGACCACTTACGAGAGTGAGATCTGATAGATATGATAAGATAATATTTTTGGTATTTTTATGATAAAGATGCAAAGTAAAATAAAGGTAAAGTAAAAAAAGCAAAGGAAATAACTAAGTATTGGAAGATTAATATGATGAAGATAGACCTGGGGGCCATAGGTTTCACTAGTGGCTTCTCTCAAGAGCATAAGTATTCTACGGTGGGTGAACGAATTACTGTTGAGCAATTGACAGAATTGAGCATAGTTATGAGAATATCAAGGCATGATCATGTATATAGGCATCACGTCCGAGACAAGTAGAACGGCTCCTGCCTGTATCTAGTACTATTACTCCACTTATCGACCGCTATCCAACATGCATCTAGAGTATTAAGTTAATGAAAACAGAGTAATGCCTTAAGGAAGATGACATGATGTAGAGGGATAAACTCATGCAATATGATGAAAACCCCATCTTGTTATCCTCGATGACAACAATACAATACATGCCTTGCTGCCCCTACTATCACTGGGAAAGGACACCGCAAGATTGAACACAAAGCTAAGCACTTCTCCCATTGCAAGAAAGATCAATCTAGTAGGCCAAACCAAACTGATAATTCGAAGAGACTTGCTAAGATTACCAATCATACATAAAAGAATTCAGAGAAGATTCAAATATTCTTCATATATAGACTTGATCATAAACCCACAATTCATCGATCTCAACAAACACACCGCAAAAAGAAGATTACATCAAATAGATCTCCACAAGAGTGGGGGAGAACATTGTATTGAGATCCAAAAAGAGAGAAGAAGCCATCTAGCTAATAACTATGGACTCGTAGGTTTGAGGTGAACTACTCACACTTCATCGGAGGGGCTATGGTGATGATGTAGAAGCCCTCCATGATGGATACCCCCTCCGGTGGAGCTCCGGAACAGGCCCCAAGATGGGATCTTGTGGATACAGAAAGTTGCGGCGGTGGAATTAGGGTTTTGGCTCTGTATCTGATCGTTTGGGGGTATGTAGGTATATATAGGAGGAAGGAGTACATCGGTGGAGCAACAGGGGGCCACGAGGGTGGAGGGCACGCCTGGGGGGGTAGGCGCGCCCCCCTACCTCGTGGCCTCCTCTTTTGTGTCTTGACATAGAGTCCAAGTCTCCTAGATCATGTTCGGTGAGAGAAACACGTTCCCGAAGGTTTCATTCCGTTTGGACTCCGTTTGATATTCCTTTTCTTCGAAACCCTAAAATAGGCAAAAAAACAACAATTCTGGGTTGGGCCTCCGGTTAATAGGTTAGTCCCAAAAATAATATAAAAGTGGATAATAAAGCCCAACATTGTCCAAAACAAGATAATATAGCATGGAGCAATCAAAAATTATAGATACGTTGGAGACGTATCACTTATGCAAAGAGATTTGACCATTTGAGGTCGGATCGCTACATTCTCCCCACCCCTTTGTTTAAAATTAAGAACCTCATTTTCTGGGGTATCAACTATGATAGAGGAGCTAGCCATGAAGGCAAAACAAGCAATCTATCACACGAGCAACCAAAAAGCAAACCAAAAGACAAACGAAAGAAGGGCGAATAAAAAGGCAAATCATTTTGTGTTTTTCTGAAAATCGTTTTAGAAGTGGGTTAGAGGAAAACGAGAGGCAAATGGCGAATAATGTAATGCAAGAGATGAGAGTTTATGGTGGGTACTTGGTAGGCTTGATGTAGACCTCCCCGGCACGGCGCCAGAAATTCTTCCTGCTACTTCTTGAGCTTGCGTTGTTTTTTCCCTTGAAGAGGAAAGGGTGATGCATCAAAGTAGAGATAAGTATTTCCCTCAGTTAGAGAACCAAGGTATCAATCCAGTAGGAGGTACAAGCAAGTCTCCAATCTATGCACCTGCACAAGTGCTACCTCTTGAGCATGTGTTGGTTTTCCCTTGAAGAGGAAAGGGTGATGCAGCAAAGTAGCGTAAGTATATTTCCCTCAGTTTTTGAGAACCAAGGTATCAATCCAATAGGAGACTACACGCAAGTCCCTCATACCTGCACAAACAAATAAGAACCTTGCAAACGCGATAAAGGGGTTGTCAATCCCTTCACGGCCACTTGCAAAAGTGAGATCTGATAAAGATAATAAGATAAATATTTTTGGTAATTTTTGTATAGATTGGAAAATAAAGATTGCAAAATAAAAGGCGGCAGAAATAGCAAGTAGATAGGAAAATAATATGATGGAAGATAGACCCGGGGGCCATAGGTTTCACTAGTGGCTTCTCTTAAGATAGCAAATTCTACGGTGGGTGAACAAATTACTGTCGAGCAATTGATAGAAAAGCGCATAGTTATGAGAATATCTAGGCATGATCATGTATATAGGCATCACGTCCGCGATAAGTAGACTGAAACAATTATGTATCTACTACTATTACTCCACACATCGACCGCTATCCAGCATGCATCTAGAGTATTAAGTTCATAAGAACAGAGTAACGCATTAGGCAAGATGACATGATGTAGAGGGATAAACTCAAGCAATATGATATAAACCCCATCTTTTTATCCTCGATGGCAACAATACAATACGTGCCTTGCTGCCCCTGCTGTCACTGGGAAAGGACACCGCAAGATTGAACCCAAAGCTAAGCACTTCTCCCATTGCAAGAAAGATCAATCTAGTAGGCCAAACCAAACTGATAATTCAAAGAGACTTGCAAAGATATTAAATCATGCATAAAAGAATTCAGAGAAGAATCAAATATTGTTCATAGATAATCTTTATCATAAACCCACAATTCATCGGATCTCGACAAACACATCGCAAAGAGAATTACATCGAATAGATCTCCAAGAGAATCGAGGAGAACTTTGTATTGAGATCCAAAGAGAAAGAAGAAGCCATCTAGCTAATAACTATGGACCTGAAGGTCTATGGTAAACTACTCACACATCATCGGAGAGGCTATGGTGTTGATGTAGAAGCCCTCCGTGATCAATTCCCCCTCCGGCGGAGCGCCTGAAAAGGCCCCAAGATGGGATCTCACGGGTACAGAAGGTTGTGGCAGTGGAAATAGGGTTTCGTGGTGCTCTCGGATGTTTTCGGGGTATATGAGTATATATAGGAAAAAGAAGTAGGTCGGTGGAGCCACGAGGGGCCCATGAGGGTGGGGGCGTGCCTACCCCCTGGGCGCGCCCTCCTACCTCGTGGCCGCCTTGTTGCTTCCTTGACGTCCACTCCAAGTCTCTTGGATTGCGTTTGTTCCAAAAATAACTCTCCTGAAGGTTTCATTCCGTTTGGTAGTCCTTTTCTGCGAAACACTGAAATAGGCAAAAAATAGCAATTTGCACTGGGCCTTTGTTTAATAGGTTAGTCCCAAAAATAATATAAAAGTGCATAACAAAGCCCATTAAACATCCAAAACAGATAATATAATAGCATGAAACAATCAAAAATTATAGATACGTTGGAGACGTATCAACAAGCAATCAAACACTTGCACCCAACGTGATAAAGGGGTTGTCAATCCCTTCACGGTCAATTGCAATGCTGAGATCTGATAGAGATTGGTATAAAAGATTACTAAAACATAAAACTAAATAAATTGCAGCAAGGTATTTTTGGGTTTTTTGGTTTATAGATCTGAAAATATATGATGGAAAATAGACCCGGGGAGCCATAGGTTTCACTAGAGGCTTCCCTCTTGAAGGCAAATAATACGGTGGGTGAACAAATCACTATCGAGAAATTGATAGAAAAGCACAAAGTTATGACGATATCCAAGGCAATGATTACACATATAAGCATCACGTCCGCGTTAAGTAGACCGAAACAATTCTGCATCTACTACTATTACTGCACACATCGACCAACTGCTCCCTTCATCTAGAGTATTAAGTTCAAGGGAACAGAGTAACACATTAGGTAAGATGACATGATGTAGAGGGATAAACTCAAGCAATATGATGAAAACCCCATCTTTTTATCATTGATGGCAATAATACAATACGTACCTCGCTACCCCTACTATGTTACTGGGTGAGGACACCACAAGATTGAACCCAAAACAAAGCACCTCTCCCATTGCAAGAAATACCAATCTAGTTGGCCAAACCAAACCGATAATTCAAAGAGAAATACAAAGATATCAAATCATGCATATAAGAATTCCGATGAGATTCAAATAATATTCATAGATAATCTGATCATAAATCCACAATTCATCGGATCTCGACAAACACACTGCAAAAAGAATATTACATCAGATAGAACTCCAAGAACATCGAGGAGAACATGGTATTTGAAAGTGCATTATATCGACTAGAGGGGGTGAATATGCGATTTTTACAAATTCGTCACTGAGGAATTTCAAGCAGAGGAAATTCCTAAGCCACGAACGACTAGCAGCGGAATATGTACTCAGATGCAAGCATAACAGAGCAGTAGCACACTCATCATGATGAAATGAAAACAAGCACAAAGTATAAGTAGCGTAAACACAGGATAAGCAGGCTGAAGGCAAAGTGACTAAAGAACATGATTAAGGAAATTGAGAAAGTCAAAGTCAAAGTCAAAGTCTTCAAACAATAACGATCAAGTACTTCAACACAAGAATGAGGAAATGGAAGAGTTGAGGAAATAGAACTAGTATCTTGGTGAAGACGATGATTTGGTAGATCAATTCCAACTGCTGTGACAGCCGTACGTCTGGTTGGAGTGGCTAGGTATTTAAACTTGAGGACACACAGTCCTGGACACACAGTCCTCACCGTATTCTCCTTGAGCTAAGGTCACACAGACATCTCCCAATCACTCGTGGTAAGTCTTCAGGTGACTTCCAAGCCTTCACAGACTTTGTCACTCGGTGATCCACAATTTCCTCTTGGATGCTCTAGACCATGACGCCTAACCGTTTGGAGGATGCACATTCCTCAAAGGTAACAAGCGTCAGTTCCACACAGGAACAATCTCTTCAGTGATGCTCAGTCACTTTGGATTTGTAGGTGTTTGGGTTTGGATTTTCCTCACTTGATGATTTTCGCTCAAAGTCCTCAGAGGATGGGATGCTCTCAATGACAAGTGTCAGTTTCTCTCGGAGCAGCCAACCAACTAGTGGTTGTAGGGGCGGCTATTTATAACCTAGGGAGCATCCCAACATGATAAGACATAAATGCCCTTCAATGATATGAATGTTAGGTGGGTAGATATTTTGGGATAGCTGGCGCTAGCACATCAACGGTCGGATATTTGAGTATCAAATTCCTCATGGCTATCATGTTCCTCACTTGTAGGCAATCTGCACTAGTGAATTCCTAACTCCTTAGTCAAAATGAATTCCTTAGAGAACAAAAGATCTTTGTCTATGTCACTGAAGAAATTGACTGAACTATATGAGATTTCCAATTGCTTCACTCGAAAGGATTGGGTAGGTGTAGGATTTTGAGATGAGCATCACTTGGAAACTTTTCCTTAGTTTTACCTCGACCCCCTTTAATAGTACGGTGTTTCCTATGACTCAAGAAAGAGAAAAACAAAACTACGAAAACAAAAGTCTTCACGCTTCATATTCCTCACATGAATATTAAGTCTTCATGGTCACACCAATTTCTTCACTTTCAAAGTCTTCAAGAAAACCAAAGTCTTTAGCTCAAGACATTCATTTTTGGGGGTCGACTTTCATCGTAAATATCAAACTCCTAATAGATTTATAGAACCGTGCACACCCACAAACACATTAGTCACTTAACCTATAAGTCTTCAATACACCAAAATCACTAAGGGGCACTAGATGCACTTATAATCTCCCCCTTTTTGGTGATTGATGAAAATATAGGTTAAGTTTTTAACAGGGATAAACATATGAAGTGTAAATACTGATATTGAGGAATTTGATTGCAAGATATAGAAGAACTCCCCCTGAAGATGTGCATATGTGAGGAATTTTCCTTTGAGTAGCAAATGCACATTGTAGAGTAATATCATGGAGATCTCCCCCTATATCTTGTAATTCATACATGCATTTAACATATGATATGAAGAATTTGAAATGCATGATGAAATATGGTGTCTGATGAAATTCAGCACGTGCATTAACGTACAGAAGAAAATAGCATGCAGAAAAACAGAGCAAAAGTATCAGACCACCATAAGACTTAAGTTTACAACTTGATCCAACAAACACTTCAGAAGAGCGAGAGTTGTAACTTAATAGAAAAAACGCCCATATATAGAGACCCTCTTGAAGACTAGCTCAAACTTCTCCCCTTCATCATCGAATGACCAAAAGGGACAAAAAGTGAGAACTAACGCCCCTGAAGAATATCATCATGAAGTCGATGGAGGAGCACCAGTGTTGTTGGTTCGTCCATTGGAGTAGGGCCTACCGCGGTGCCGTTCAAATCTTCGGCTTCATCTATCTCACGCGATGAGGAATATGAGCTGGCGACCAAGTGAGGAACTTTGACCTTCTTGAATTTCTCCGAAGGTGGCTGAGACCAATCAAAGTCATGTTGGAAGCCCATCTGTTTGAGATCTTCATCACCGTAGAGGTGAGACAATACAGTCCAAGTGCGGTCAAAAACTTCATGCAAGTAGTAGTGGTTCTTCTTCACAGTGTTTTGTGTGATCGTCATATTCTGAAGAATTGAACCAAACTGACGCTTGACCCACTTGTGGTTGCGATCGACCTTCTGATGATGATTGAGGAGAAGCTCACTGTCGGTGTCAAAACCGGCGGATCTCGGGTAGGGGGTCCCGAACTGTGCGTCTAGGCCGGATGGTAACAGGAGACAAGGGACACGAAGTTTTACCCAGGTTCGGGCCCTCTCGATGGAGGTAAAACCCTACGCCCTGCTTGATTAATATTGATGATATGGGTAGTACAAGAGTAGATCTACCACGAGATCGAGGAGGCTAAACCCTAGAAGCTAGCCTATGGTATGGTTGTTGATGTGTACGTTGTCCTACGGACTAAAACCCTCTGGTTTATATAGACACCGGGTAGGGTTAGGGTTACATAGAGTCGGTTACAATGGTAGGAGATCTACATATCCGTATCGCCAAGCTTGCCTTCCACGCCAAGGAAAGTCCCTTCCGGACACGGGACGAAGTCTTCAATCTTGTATCTTCATAGTCAAGGAGTCCGGCTGAAGGTATAATCCGGCTATCCGAAAACCCCCTAATCCAGGATTCCCTCAGTAGCCCCTGAACCAGGCTTCAACGAGGACAAGTCCGGCGCGCAGATTGTCTTCGGCATTGCAAGGCGGGTTCCTCCTCCAAGTACTTCATAGAAGATTTTGAACACAAAGATAGTGTCCGGCTCTGCAAAACAAGTTTCCACATATTGCCATAGAGAGAATAATATTTACACAAATCTAATCTGCTGACGTATTCCGTAGCGTGTCACACCACGGCCAAGCCTTTATCCGAGTCATTTCATTATCCCACCTCAGCGCGTCATGCGAGGCGGTTTTCTTGGCACATCTTGTTAAAGCAGAGATCGTGTCCCCTTATTCCGGGATTCTCATCAATACGGGTGTGGGTAACCCAACCACGCCATTGATTACGACGCTTGGGAGATAAGCGAGATTTACCAGGCTGGTGGGGACACGTAGTTGCGTCCACCCATATAAGGGGATAAGGATCCACCTTTTCACCTACGCCTTCTTCCTCCCTTGCTTATCCATTCTCGCGCACTCGAGCTCCAGCGCCCAAGTCCGCACTCCCCACCTCAACCTTCTCCAGCCATGTCCGGAGCGGGAGGCAAGTGGATGGTATCCTCCGTCACGGAGGGGCACATCAAAAGACTACGGAAGGCCGGATACTTGTCTAACGACATTGCGCACCGGCTTCCCAAGAAGGGGCAGCTCATCCCCACCCCTAGGCCCCATGAGAGGGTGGTGTTCCTCCCCCATTTCCTCCGCGGACTGGCTTTCCCTCTCCATCCATTTGTCCGGGGGCTCATGTTCTACTATGGCCTGGATTTCCACGATCTGGCCCCGAATTTTGTCCTCAACATCTCGGCGTTTATCGTCGTGTGCGAGGCTTTCCTCCGCATCCGCCCCCATTTCGGCCTATGGCTCAAGACTTTCAATGTCAAGCCGAAGGTGGTGCGCGGCAACCAGGCGGAGTGCGGAGGCGCCATGGTGGGAAAGATGGCCAACGTCTTATGGCTTGAGGGGTCCTTTGTGGAGACCCTGAAGGGGTGGCAATCGGGGTGGTTTTACATCACCGAGCCGCACGACCCCGAATGGGTCGCAGCCCCCATGTTTCGGTCTGAACCCCCTACGCGGCTCACCTCCTGGAAGGAGACCGGCCTGTCGTGGGGTAAAAAAGGAGAGCTTACCAGACTCCAAACATGCGTCCAAACCCTGGTGGACAAGAAGCTCAAACTTGTCAACGTAGTCCAGGTTATGCTCATCCGCCGGATCCTCCCGTGTCAACAACGGGCTTTCAACCTGTGGGAGTTCGACCCAACGCGGCACCAAACTCTGAGCAGGCTCTTCGACATGACGTACGAAGATGCCTGGAAGGTGCTTTTCAAGGGCGCCGAAGCCCCCGCATCCGCTACCAAGGATCGCGGATTCAGTACATAGCGTCACGCTCATGTGGTAAGTTGTTTTTTCCTTTTACAGTGTATCAGTTTTTCATAGTTTGACTCCATGCGGGATCTAAACTCCCTTACCTTTGACAGGATTGGCAGGAGACGTCCGGACAGATCAACTGTCCGGCTCCTTTGCCCGAAGGCCTAGCGGACGCTCACTTGGCGAAGCTGCTGGTTCCGGCACCCCATGTGGTGCCAGAGAAGAGGGCCAAGAAGAAAGCCACGGGGACTCGAAAGAGTGCCCGGCGCCTGGAGGTGTCTGATTCACCATCCGACGAATCCAAGACGCAATCCTCCCATGAAGACGAGGAAGAGGAAGAAGAGACCCCTCCCCCTCCAGCGGGGGAAGGGAAGAAAAGGAAGGCCGCCCCAACTGGGGAGGCCGAAGGGTCCAATAAGGGGAAACCCCTTCCTCCGGACTACTCCACCGACGCCGACGATGGCGGAGAGGAGTGGGCGCCCAGGGCCAAGCCCCTAGCCAAATCATAAGTATCCGGATAATAGAGTAATTCATAGTATTCGTTTATTGCACAGCTTTCCATTATGTCGAATAAGTTTATGCAGCCCCCCCAAAGACCGGCTCGACGCGTCGTCAAGTGGCTCACTGGACTCGTCGGAGGTGAACTCGCTTCCGACGGCTTCCTCCCCCCGCCCTACGGACGACACCAAAGTGTTGTCCCAACAGGTTCCAATCCGGGAGCAGGTGGTCCTGGAGGCGCCGCGAGGTGACCTCCCAAACTCCAGGAGTAAAGGGGATGAAACCCCCCAAGGCTCCAAGTCCGGCCCTAGGCCGGACACCGCTCCGGAACCTTCAAAGGTTCCAGAGTCCGGCAGGGGACCTCCTTCCAACAGGAGCAAGCCCACCGTGCCGATGATCTCCATCCAACCGGAGGCGCCGGACAATCTGTTGGAGGCGCTCCAAGGCGCCTCCATCGACGAGGGGCACCGCACCATTATGAGTGCGGTGGTCCAGAAGGTTCAGTCCGCCAAGAGCGGACTGACTGAAGCTTGTACTAGCCTTTTAACAGGCTTTGAGGTAAGTAAAGAATGTGTAAATAATATTACCGCATAGACAGTAGCCCCTGATGCTCTGTTTGGCGTTCGGGAAGAAAAGCCGAATAGAGGATCAAATAAAATTCGCAGGAGTCTAAAAAAAAGGAGTTAATATGCGTGTGCAGGCTTCCCTGCTGGCGTCCGCCGCACTGACTGCGGAACTGGACACGCTAAAGCAGAACCTCGAGCGGTCCGAGCAAGAGCTCGGGCGTGCCAAGAAGCAGCTCGAGGACAATGAAGGTAAGAAATACCTTGTTTAAATATATATAAAAAGGTGCAATTGCGAAAAAATGACAGGATTATCGTGGCTATTGTAGGGGCCACGTTTGAGGTGGCGACCCTTAAGCAAGCGCTGGTCGAGGCCGAGAAGAGGGCGGCCACGGAGCGCATCGAGCAGGAGAAGTGTGAGGCCGAGGTTGGCAAGGTACGACAAGAGCTCCAGGCTCTCATGGAAAAACATGAGAGTTTGGAGCTTGACTCAAAAACGCGAGCATCCGAGCTTGCGGTGGCTATTGAAAATGCCAAGTCTGCCAAGGCCGAATCCCAGAAGACCCTCCAGGAGTTGGATGAGGTGAAGAAGATAGCGGCGGGTAAGGCATTCTTTATGCAAGGAAAACACATAAACGTGAGTTACTTGTTACTTACCCGAATCTGGAGCTCTCCAGGAGCGTTCGCAGATCTTCCCCAGAGTGTATCTGATGACGCCGCATTCTATCGAGCCGAGGAGGGCAGCTCGACAGAGAAGGTGTTCTAGTCTCAGTATGCTGAGGCCAGACACCCTGTGCCCCTGAGCGACCAGCTGAAGCAACTGGTCGAGCTCCACAAGGCGGCCGAACAGGCCATGAGGGGCCTCATAGTTCGGCTGTGGCCTGGAGAGGCTCTGCCTGGGAGCTATTCCGGGCTGGTGCGGCGGCTGGTGGAGGCCTGTCCAAGGCTCGAAGTCATCAAGCGCTCCATCTGCATTGAAGGTGCCCGTAGGGCCCTTGCCCGTGCTAAGGTGCACTAGGGCAAGCTGGATGCTGAGAAGCTTGTGAAGGACGGGCCACCGCCGGGGAAAGAGCATCGCAAGCCCGAGAATTACTATAAGGATGTTCTGAAGGGTGCCCGCCTTGTGGCGGCTGAATGTTCTAGGGATGTAATTTTTGAGTAAAACTCGCTCATTTTGTCCTGTGCGCTGAAAACTTGTTCATATGCGCTAAGCAATGCTGTTTTGAATTTAAAATATTACCTTCTGTCCGGCTGTTTATCAATTCTGAGAGATGGCGAGTCGTCGGCTTCTGCCCCCGTGCCGCTAGTGCTGGGGTGTTCGGGGATAAGCCTAATCGCTCTTTTTCCCATGTTTGGGTCCTTCGAGGGAGGCGCTCAGCCCAACGAACAAGGAAATCGGACTATAATGTGTGAACACTCTCACTTAGCCATAGAATTCTATAATTTTAAATTTCGGCGAAGCCCCTGGTATTCGGAAGACCGAGTTCGGGGCGCTATCCACACCTTGGCCGGATAGAGCCGGCTCCTCGCCCTAAATGGCATAAGTCTTTAGGGACTCGAAAAAACCTCTCGAACAGAGACCACCTCTTGCTTCATCATGACAGTCAGTTTTAGCTTTCTCCACTAAGGTGCTCGACCCAGCTCAACTGGGGCACAATCGCAGTGGTTCTCCTAGTGCTACCTTAGCCGATATAGCGGAACGTAAGGCACCAAAACATAGGAGCCGGGCAAACCCAACTATTGACCCAAGACATGATTCGGAGCCGATGCATATGATGCTATAAGTTCGGGGTGCCGCACTTGTTAAAGTGTTCGGACTTCTCACACCATATTGAGGGGTACTGAAGCCCCTGGCGTATTTTGGCCGTACCAAAGTGTACGGGTGCAACATGTCATTAAGGAACATATATAAAGAAAAAAAGGTAATGCAAAAATAGATGAAAGCTATGCATTGTTTATTGAAAAGGGTTGCGATCAAAGCAGAACGATACAATTAATGCGATAAGCAAAAGGTTGGACTATGTAACATGTCCGTTCCAGGGGCAAGCTGCGGAATAGTATGCGAAACAGGTATACGGCTCGTGATAGAGATCACCTGGGAGTTCCGTAATACGGCGTGGCTTGTCTGCTTCCCTGGTTCTTGCATCGTTTGTGCCGCAATTGAACTGCTGAACAGGCCTTCCGAAGAGTGGAGTCCTGAAAGTAAGAGAAAATTAAAAAAATCGGCAGCCCCTGGTGCGGTTTAAGCCGTGTTTCAGGCGTGCCGTGATGGTGCCCCTCCCCCTGTACCCATGGTATTTCTAGAGCGTAGTTATGTACACGGAGTACTGGCGTCGCCTTTTTGCGAGGGTTGGGGTTGGGGCCGCATTTCTACGCCTCCTCGGATCGTGCCAGGCGGTCTTGTTGTAGATTACTCCGGCCGTGCTTGGCGATGTCCGGTCGTTTAGTGGCCGGACTGGAGAACTGCCTAGAGAGGCTGCTTTGTACTTCCGCTGCAAGGGCCGCCGTGTGCTCCTCCGTTCGGAGTGAGCATTTGGCGTTTCCATTGACCGTAATTACTCCTCGAGGGCCTGGCATCTTAAGCTTAAGGTATGCGTAATGCGGTACCGCATTGAACTTAGCGAATGCGGTTCGCCCGAGCAGTGCGTGATAACCACTGCGAAACGGGACTATGTCGAAGATTAAGTCGTCGCTTCGGAAATTATCCGGAGATCCGAAGACCACTTCAAGTGTGACTGAGCCTGTACAGTTGGCCTCTACACCTGGTATTACGCCTTTAAAGGTCGTTTTGGTGGGCTTAATCCTCGAGGGATCTATGCCCATTTTCCGCACTGTATCCTGGTAAAGCAGGTTCAGGCTGCTGCCGCCGTCCATAAGGACTCTAGTGAGATGAAATCCGTCAATAATTGGGTCTAGAACCAATGCGGCGAATCCGCCGTGACGGATGCTAGTGGGATGGTCCCTTCGATCAAAGGTGATTGGGCAGGAGGACCATGGGTTGAACTTTGGGGCGACTGGCTCTACCGCGTATACGTCCCTTAATGCGCGCTTCCGCTCCCTTTTGGGGACGTGGGTTGCGTATATCTTGTTCACCGTCCGCACTTGTGGGGGAAAACCCTTCTGTCCATTGTTGTTCGACGGCCAGGGCTCCTCGTCGTCCTCGCTATGCAGCCCCTTGTCTTCATTTTCGGTGTTTAACTTGCCTGCCTGCTTGAACACCCAACAATCCCTATTGGTGTGATTGGCCGGCTTTTCGGGGGTGCCATGTATCTGGCACGAGCGGTCGAGTATTCGGTCCAAACTGGACGGGCCCCTAGGATTCCTTTTGAATGGCTATTTCCGCTGACCGGATTTAGAGCCTCTGAATCCGGCATTGACTGTCGTATCCTCAGTATTGTCGCCGCTAATGCGGCGCTTCTGCTTGTTGCGACGTGACCTACCACTACTGTCCCTTGTATCCGAATTACCAGGGTTCTTGGTCATATTGTTGCTACGAGCGAGCCAGCTGTCTTCTCCTGCGCAAAAGCGGGTCATTAGTGTCGTGAGTGCTGCCATAGCCTTCGGCTTTTCCTGTCCAAGGTGTCGGGCAAGCCACTCGTCACGGATATTGTGCTTGAAGGCTGCTAGGGCCTCAGCGTCCGGACAGTCGACTATTTGATTTTTCTTTGTTAGGAACTGTGTCCAGAATTGCCTGGCCGATTCATCTGGCTGCTGAATTACGCGACTTAGGTCATCGGCGTCTGGGGGTCGCACATAAGTGCCCTGGAAATTGTCGAGGAATGCGTCTTCCAGGTCCTCCCAACAACTGATTGATCCTGTTGGCAAGTTGTTAAGCCAATGCCGAGCTGGTCCTTTAAGCTTGAGTGGGAGGTATTTCATGGCGTGGAAATCATCACCGCGGGCCATGTGGATATGAAGGAGATAATCCTCGATCCATACCGCATGATCTGTTGTGCCATCATATGATTCGATGTTTACGGGTTTGAAACCCTCGGGGATTTGATGATCCATTACTTCGTCTGTGAAGCATAGTGGGTGTGCGGCGCCTCTGTACTGGGCTATATCATGACGTAGCTCCAATGAGCTTTGTCTACTGTGTTCGGCCCTGCTGAATTTGTGGCCGGCGTGACGGTTACCGTCTCGAGCCGTGGGGTGCCCACGCAATCTGTAGATCGATCTTGTTTGCCTTGCCTTGTCCTCCAACATATCTCGTAAGTCCGGCGCATATTCCCGTGCCTTGGTACGGGGTGCGGCTTGAGTGGAGGGCCGAGAGGCCTCTCTGTCGCGGCCACGAGGTGGCCGGTCGGCCGCATCAAGTGCTTCCTCCTCTAATTGGGGTAGAAACCTGCGCTTTATGTAGCTCTTGGAGGGGCGTTCGAGTTTATGCTCTTCGGCCGCGAGGACTTCAGTCCATCTGTCGACTAGCAAATCTTGATCAGCTTTAAGCTGTTGCTGTTTTTTCTTGAGGCTTCTTGTCGTGGCCATAAGCCTGCGTTGAAAACGCTCTGGCTCGACAGGATCCTCTGGCATGACGAATTCGTCGTCGTCGAGGCTTGCCTCGTCTTCGGAGGGAGGCATATAATTATCGTTCTCGACCTCTCTTTCTGCCGCTTTCTCATGAGGGCTGGTTTCTCCATCCTCCTGTGCTAAATCTTGCTGGAGGGGGTTTTCTTCGGCGCTTTCCGGAGTATTATTATCTCCTGTGCTGGAATCACCGTGTTTGTTTTGGCGGGTTTTTGATCGGCGCCGCTGACGCTGGCACTTAGGCTGTTTCTTGGAGGGGTCATCCTCCGCTGTTCCATCGCCATCTCCTTCTTTTGGGGTGTCCATCATGTATATGTCGTATGAAGAGGTGGCTTTCCAGGGCCTGATAGGCACTGGTTCTTCATTGTCTCCTTCATCGGCGTCCATACCGTCTATGTCTTCGGAGTCGAAGTCGAGCATGTCGGTTAGGTCGTCGACGGTGGCTACAAAGTGGGTGGTGGGTGGGCTTTGAATTTCTTCATCGTCCGGATCCCAACCTTGCTGGCCGTAGTCCAGCCAGGGCTCTCTTGATAAAGATAGAGACTTCAGTGTCTTCATAATATCGCCAAAAGGCGAGTGCTGAAAGATGTCCGCGGCAGTAAACTCCATGATCGGTGCCCAATCGGATTCGATCGGTAGGGGCGCGGAGGGTTCGGAGTCCGGAGAGGAGTCCGGCTCCTTGGAGTCATGAGTCCCGTAGAGTGCAGGGGTGGTGTTCGGCTCAATCGCCGTGGGGATCGCAGCCCCCGAGGCGGCGTCCAACCGCCCATCCTCGATCGGCGCAGTTGGCTCCGAATTAAGGGTCGAAGCCGATGCGGGTGCGGCCTCCAGGGCACTGTTCGGCGGCAGAGCTAGATCATGCTCATCGGGATAGTGCGGCGTGCTCGGCAGTGGCTCGAATCCGTCGAAGATCAAGTCCCCGCGGATGTCAGCCGTGTAGTTTAAACTTCCAAATCTGACCTGACGGCCAGGGGCGTAGCTTTCGATCTGCTCCATATGGCCAAGTGAATTGGCCCGCAGTGCGAAGCCGCCGAAGACGAAGATCTGTCCAGGGAGGAAGGTCTCACCCTAGACTGCATCGCTATTGATGATCGTTGGAGCCATCGAGCCTGACGGCGACGACACAGAGGAACTCTCAATGAAAGCACCAATGTCGGCGTCAAAACCGGCGGATCTCGAGTAGGGGGTCCCAAACTGTGCGTCTAGGCCGGATGGTAACAGGAGACAAGGGACACGAAGTTTTACCCAGGTTCGGGCCCTCTCAATGGAGGTAAAACCCTACGTCCTGCTTGATTAATATTGATGATATGGGTAGTACAAGAGTAGATCTACCACGAGATCGAGGAGGCTAAACCCTAGAAGCTAGCCTATGGTATGGTTGTTGATGTGTATGTTGTCCTACGGACTAAAACCCTCCGGTTTATATAGACACCGGGTAGGGTTAGGGTTACATAGAGTCGGTTACAATGGTAGGAGATCTACATATCCGTATCGCCAAGCTTGCCTTCCACGCCAAGGAAAGTCCCTTCCGGACACGGGACGAAGTCTTCAATCTTGTATCTTCATAGTCCAGGAGTCCGGCTGAAGGTATAGTCCGGCTATCCGAACACCCCCTAATCCAGGACTCCCTCACTCACGATCAGTCATCACACACAGAGTTGTGGCTTGAGGATATTGGTTTGAAGAATTTGCGGCAGTATTATGCATGGCAGAGTTATGATTGGTGGAATAAGAGGCAGCTTTGCAAAACTATCCATCCAATGGACGAGTGCCTTCATCAATGATAGCAGCCTTGCCCTTCTCATCAGCTGAGGAAATAGTCCTTTTGAGGACTTCAATAGGCGGGAAGTAGGTGAGATGATTTTGACAGTCAGCCTTATAGTTGATTGAAGACCTTGATCTGATGAATCTCATAATCCAGGGAGTGTAAGGTTTCAATTCAAATGGTGACAGAGCTACATTTGCCAAAGTCCACATGAAGAAATCATGGTAGTTGATAGGAATACCATGAATGATATTGAATAGTAGATTCTTCATTATGCTACCAACTTCTTCATCATCAGAGTTGTGGCCCTTGATTGGACTGAGGGTTTTGGTCAATATTCTGTAGATCGTCCTTGGCACATAGAGCAATTCCTTCACTAGGAACGTGATTCTTGGAGCTTGGCGTGGCTTCAAAGGCTTCATCAGCACTTTCATCAGATGATTTGAAAGCTCAGGTTCATCATAGATGCGCCTTGCACCTTCAGTGGGAGGACTGACTGGGACGGCATGAAGCAATTCAGAGGCCGGAGCGTTGTAGTGAATGTTTTTAGTCATCAAGTCCAGTACCCATGAATTGATATCTTCAACGTTTCCTGTGATGTGCAGCGTGGCGAAGAATTGAAGAATGAGTTCTTCATTCCAATCGCAGATGTCGGTGCAGAGGTTTAGCAGCCCAACGTCATGAAGAACACCGAGGACTGGGGTGAAGCATGGCAGAGACTCCATATCCACATGAGGAATTTGCTCATGGTCAAAGATCTTGTCCTTATCGAACAACAGTGAGGAATAGAAGTTCATCTGGCTAACAATCCAAAAACGCTTGCGATGAAGTCGAGCTGAGTCATGAGGATTGTAGTCAGTGAAGAAAATATGCTCATCAAAGAAGTCACCAGCCTTGAACTTCTCTTCTTGTTGTGAGGATTCTGTGGCTTGGGCTGAAGATTAGTAGTTGAAGTCTTCACAGCCTCTTGACACATAGCCTCTGGAGCCACAGGCTGAGGAATTTCAGTAGCAGGTTCATCAGCAGCAGCCTTGGCCTCCATTTCTTCAGCACTAGCGGCTGGAACTTCTTCTAGAACATAAGGAAGTGAAGCTTGGCATTCATTAGAACCCGTATGGATTTCTTCAGTTTGGACATGGGACTGAGGAATCTGTTGCAGAGGGGTGTAAAGTGGTGAATTGGGTTGATGACTTTCCCAGTAGTCATCATTCAGAATAGGATTTGTTGACCCAATATCCACATCCTCATCTTCATCATCGATTTCATCTATGACTGCCTCTTCAACTATGAACCGAGGCATGGGCGATGATAACAGAGGAGTTTAAGGGATGTTATCCACTTCAATTTCTTCATCCAACTGCTTTGACGTAGCAGCAGAAGGATTTTCTTCGTCTGATTCTCTAGGAATCACATATTCCTTACCAAAGGGAACAATTTCCTTTGATGGCATGCTTGATATTGGAACAACATCTATGGGATTGGCATAAGAGCTCGTCAAAGTCTTCACTTTCTTTGGTGCTGAAGACTCTAAGGATGCAGATGCTTTCCTTTTCTCACAACTGCTCGCTCCACAGCGTTGGTTTTCTTAGCTTCTGATGCAAAAGGAAGATTGATGCTTGTCATATGTGCAGGAGGAGTAGAGGAAATAGGTGCAATTTCTTCAGGTGCAACTAATGTAGTTGCCTTAGCATGTTCAGTTTCCTCAGGCACAGTAGCAGATGCTTCAACTGGCCTGGCTTGTTCTTCAGGCGCAACACTAGAGCTTGCCCTGGCAGTTTCTTCAGTGGCTAGAATTTCTTCATCAACCCTAGTGCTTTTAGAATCATCAACAACCTGATTTTCATCAGGTGTGCTTGCATGTTCTTTAGTAGGCTGAGCAGATGCTTCAGCCTGAGGTATTTCATGTTGTGATGAGGCTGTAACATTTGGAGTAGGGGTCTTGGTTAGCTTGATAAATCTAACTTTGGCTCCCAGCCAATCAACATGGTATCGGTCAAATTCATCACTGAGTCCCTTGATTTCTGTTTGCACAACTACAAGTTCATCAGGAGATAGCTTCAGAACATTGTTCTTAAGAAAGCGCTCTTTCTTGTACTGAGCTTTCTTCACTTTCATCCCCTGTTCAAATTTCCATTTTCCTTCATTTATGAAGGTCGTCAACACATGACTTTGGCCAGGAGTGAGGTTCAGCTGAGGCAAAGGAGTATTGGGGTCCTCGTGCCATAGATCAATGAAGTCGAGGATCAACTTTGGATCCAGCATCAGTGGCACGTTACTGCCTTGGGCTCTAGCGGCCCTTTGCTGTCTGTCTCTTATGATTTCAGCCAATTCTTCGTCATCACCTTCGTCTTCACTTGACCACACTTAAAAGGCGACCAGCTTCTTATGAGGACTTGGCCTTGTGCCTCGTCTAGCAGTGGCCTTTCTCTTCAACAAGGTGGGGCATGTTGAAGACTGTGGAGGAGCTGAAGAACTTGCAGATGCTCCTGAGGCAATAGAGATGCCCATGCTCCTTTGTCAAGAGGCGAGATGCGCAGGTGCCGAGGGCTTTGCAACAGCCGCTGAGGATTTTGCAGAGGGCGCTGGAGCTGCTTTTGAGGAAGTGGCGTGAGGCACTGGACGTGAGGGCTTTGAGGAACTTGGCCATGAGGGAATTGCAGCTGAGGAACTAGGCTTGTGTGCGGGCTTCTTGGGCATAGCCTTCTTGAGCTTGCTAGCAGAGGCCTCAACAGCGGTAGCAGCAAAATCTTCATTGAATTTCTTCACTGCTTCTTTGGCCATTTTGGCCAACTTGGCTTGCCGCTTTGCCCACTCTTTGGGTAATTCCTCACCTCTTCTAATGCTAGAGGGATCAGCAACTTGACCTAGCGCCAATGGAGGTCTTGGGCATGGAGGGTGTACTACGAATTTCTTCATGTACTTGGGAGTCACATATCTGTACTCCATCCATTCTCTGGCCCATCTCCTCTCAATACTCTGAATGCGCACCCTGCGCTGATTTTTGTTCTCCTTGCCATGTTTGGCTTCATCAGGTGTACAATATTACTCATACATGTCATCAGGGATCTCAAAAGCAGCATTCACTTCTGGTCTCTTGCCTCCCTTCTGAGGTCTTTTGCCATCAGCCATTTTCTTCAAATGGGGATTTTGAACAATCGAATTCTCTGATGAGGTATGCAATTTGTCTTCAAGGAACGCTGCAAATTAGTTAAGTTGATGAGAACCTAGAGATTCAGCAGGGGACATGTGTACCTGTGAACATAGTATAGGTGCGAAGAATTTGGAGAGGTCACATGCGTTCTCAGAAGTTTTTGCAAAAGAATCAAGTTTGAGGAATTTAACCAGGAGCGTCTTGAGGAATTTCACTAAGCGGTCTTTGACTTAGGTTCTAGAGTTGTATAGATTGAAAATCCACACAATTGAGGAATCTTGAGGAAAAGCATTGCTTAGAGAAACAGATCAAGAACAGATGCAACTGTGGTGTTTAAGAGTGCGGAAGTTGAGGAATAAACACCTTTTGAAGATTTTGTGGAAATCATCAGAATCAACAAGGGCAGTAAAAATAGATTTTATTTACCCTTGACGAAGAACATGATGAACTGGGAGTTGAAGTTGAGAAGTTCGTCCATTTAGATCTTCCACGCCCTAACTTGGCAGCGGAAGACAGCTACGGCGGTGGCAGAGTGAAGATTTCCGTGGCCGGCGCGAGTACGACGGCGACAAGGTCGAGGCAGTGAAGCTCTGCCTCACCAACGATGATGAAAGGTAGCGGTGGCGCTAGGTCAGAGAGCTCGAGCGAGGGGAGTGAGGTCGAGCGGGGTAAATGAGGTAAGAGGAGGGTGAGGGGTATTTATAGCCGAGGTGAAAAACTGCTCGTCCGAGGAAAATGGAGGAATGTGCCCCTGACCCTTCTCATCCTAGCGACATGTGTCACCAACATACTGAGAAGTGGAGATCATGTTAGATCGTGGGTGAGTATTTTAATATTATCATGGGATGCGGAACGGTTTGAGCGGCAAAAGCCGAAAATTCAGATAAGAATATTTTAAAGTTTCATTCGCAAATTCTTCAACTGACAAGGACACAGTGAAGATTTTGAATGGGTTTCAAAATAGAACGCACATGAAGAACTTGTGAAGAGACTGGGTTGAGTTTAGCATAGAGGGGGAAGGTTCCGATCACATTCACTTAGCAGAAAAGTCAACTTGAAGAATTAGCAATAAGTGAATGTTGTAGAGGACTGAAAACTCAAATATATATATATATATATATATATAGTCAATGAAGAACATAGTCGGAAAGAGTGAAGACTTGCAAAGTTGAAGAATTGGAACAACTGAGGAATTTCAAAAACTGAAGAAAAACACAAATTGAAGATTTTCAACTTTTGTTGGTGGCGTGACCCACTGTGTAAGAATGATGATTTCAGACGCCGCGTACAATTGTCGTAGGGCTCTAAGAATCAACTTCTTCATTAATTTCTTCACACTTAGATGGTTAGTCTTCATTGATTGAAGAAAAACGTTACTTCGTGTGTTGCACATCTAGGTCATCAATTTTGCATAAGTGTTAGGATGTGTGTCCTTTTCAAAGAACATTCGAAGATTCTAAGATATTTAGCTCACACCGCACCTTGCTAAATCTCTTCTCATCCAAGGGCTTTGTCAAGATATCGGCTAGATGTTCTTCAGTATTCACGTGCTCAATAGAGATGTCGCCCTTCAACACGTGTTCTCGAAGAAAATGATGACGAATCTGGATGTGATTTGTCTTCGAGTGCTGAACTGGGTTATGAGCAATCTTGATGGCACTCTCATTGTCATAGTAGAGTGGTACATTCTTCACATTGATGTCGTAGTCCTTGAGGGTTTGCTTCATCCATAGCAATTGAGAACAGCACGAACCAGCAGCAATGTACTCAGCTTCAGCAGTAGAGAGTGATACGCAGTTTTGCTTCTTCGAGGACCAACATACCAAGGATCATCCGAGGAAATGGCATGTGCCTAATGTTGACTTGCGGTCCACATGATCACCAGCATAATCAGAGTCAGAATATCCAATGAGATCAAAAGCCGAGCCCTTGGGATACCATAATCCAACTGTTGGAGTGTGAGCTAGATATCGAAGAATATGCTTCACAGCCTTATGGTGTGATTCCTTCGGTGTAGCTTGAAAACGGGCACACATGCAAACACTAAGCATAATATCTGGCCTAGATGCACATAGATACAATAAAGAGCCCATCATGGAGCGGTATACCTTTTGATCGAAGTCTATACCATTTTCATCAGTGCATAGATGGCCATTTGTGGGCATAGGGATTTTGATGCCTTTGCAATCTTGCATGCCGAATTTCCTCAATACATCCTTGAGATATTTCTCTTGATATATGAAGATGTCGTTGCGCTGTTGATGAATTTGAAGACCTAAGAAGAATTTCAATTCTCCCATCATAGACATTTGATATTCCTCACTCATCATATAGGCAAATTCTTCATTGTAACGTTGGTTAGTACAGCTAAAGATAATATCATCAACATATATTTGGCACACGAATAATTCATCATCATAGGTTTTGGTGAAAAGAGTTGGGTCAACTGAACCGGGTTTGAAGCCTTTCTTCATGAGGAATTCCTTCAAAGTATCATACCATGCTCGAGGGGCCTGCTTGAGGCCATAGAGGGCCTTATTGAGTCTGAAGACTTTGTTAGGATGCTTAGGATCTTCAAGACCCGGGGCTTGAGCAACATATTCTTCTTCCTCAAGCTTACCATTGAGGAATGCACTTTTCACATCCATTTGATATATGATGATATTATGATGGTTAGCATAACCAAGCAATATGCAAATAGCCTCAAGTCTAGCAACAGGTGCAAAAGTTTCATCAAAATCAATTCCTTCAACCTGTGTGTAGCCTTGAGCTACAAGACGAGCCTTATTCCTCACCACAAGGCCATTTTAATCTTGCTTGTTGCGGTAGATCCATTTGGTACTGATGATATTGTGCTTGCGTGGGTTTGGTCGCTTGACAAGTTCCCAGACATTGTTGAGCTCAAATTGATGTAATTCCTCTTGCATCGCTTGAATCCACTCAGGCTCCAGAAATGCCTCATCTACTTTGGTGGGCTCTGTGATAGAGACAAAAGCAAAGTGCCCACAAAATTTAGACAAATGAGAAGCCTTTGAGCGTGTGAGAGGACCTGGTGCTTTGATGTCGTCGATGATTCTCTCAATCTACACTTCATTTGCGACGTGAGGATGAGCGGGTTGATGATGTTGAGTGGGCTCAGCATTTTCTTCAGAGCCATTTTCCTCGGGTGCACCAGCATGACATTCTTCACGTTCTGCAATGACTTCTTCAGCAGATTCTTCGATAGGAATGACATCCTCAGAAGCATTGAACTTAATGGATTCCTCGGGTGACATTTCATCTAGCACAGGAGGTAGGTGCTCTCTTTGCAAGCCGTTGGTTTCATCGAACCACACATCTACAGTTTCAACAACCTTGTGGTGATAGGTGTTGAAGACTCTGTAGGTGTGCGAGTCCTTTCCGTAACCAAGCATAAAACCTTCATCTGCTTTCGGTGCAAATTTAGAATTGTGATGAGGATCTCTAATCCAACATTTAGCACCAAAGACTTTGAAATAACTCACATTGGGTTTCTTGTCAGTGAGGAGTTCATATGAGGTCTTTTTGAAGAATTTGTGAAGATATACCATGTTGATGATGTGGCAAGCAGTATCAATTGCCTCAGGCCAGAAGTGAGGAGGCGTCTTATATTCATCAAGCATAGTGCAAGCCATCTCAACAAGAGTCATGTTCTTGCACTCCACGATGCCATTCTGTTGAGGAGTATAGGGAGCAGATAATTCGTGAGTAATACCAAGTTCATCAAGATAGTCATCAAGACCAGTATTCTTGAACTCGGTCCCATTGTCACTTCTAATGTGCTTGATCTTCACATCGAAGTTTGTTGAAGCCCTCGAGGAAAATCGTTCGAAGACTTCCTGCACTTCAGTTTTGTAAGTGATGATATGCACCCATGTGTAACGAGAATAGTCATCAACAATAAAAAAGCCATATAAAGATGCAGCATTAGTGAATGTGGCATAGTGAGTAGGGCCGAAGAGATCCACGTGAAGCAGTTCAAATGGACGACTGGTAGTCATGATAGTCTTTGAGGGATGCTTGGACTTGGTCATCTTTCCATCTTCACAAGCTCCACACAGATGGTCCTTGAGGAATTTGACTCCCTCAATGCCAATGACGTGCTTCTTCTTTGCGAGTGTGTGCAAGTTCCTCATGCCAGCATGACCTAGTCGTTAATGCCATAACCAGCCACTACAAAAAAAGACACATCCGTGACATTTTGGGCCGAACAAAATTTTTTTCTGTCATACTTATGACATTTCTATGACGATAATTGTGAAAAAACCCGGTATCATCATAGATGTGGTGGGGTCCTATTTCTATGACAAAAAATCATGACAGAAAAATGGGCTTTTCGTCCTGGGTGGGCCAGAGACGCAGCTGCATGACATTCTTTGGGCCGTCCATGACGGAAAAAACCATGGTAGAAGCGAGGGCGAGGAAAATATCGGGAAGTTCCCGGTTACGGTGGGTGGTCGGGGGCCGAGCGATGCGCGTTTCTCTCGTACATACGCGCGTGTGTGCGAGGTGTTGGGCTCTAACTGAACCCAAGCGAGGCGTTGGGCTCTAACTGAAGCCGAGCGATTGCACTACAGGCTACGCGTTACTGAACCCGAGCGATCGATCGATCCCTTGCTGTTAACTGAACCCGAGTGATTCCTTCGCTACTGCTGCTAACTGAAGCCGATTGATGTTGCCTGTGGATGAACATTGAGTGTTGTTGGGGGGTTTGGATGAACAGTTCCCGGTGGGGGGTTGGATGAACAAGACCCCGTTGTAGTAGAGGTCATTGCCGCTGGATGAACAATACCCAGATCGATCGAGCCGATGGATGAATAGGACCCCGTGGAGGGTTGGATGAACAGGACCCCATGGAGGGCTGGATGAATAGTAGCCGGTGGAGGGCTGAATGAATAGTAGCCCATGGAGGGGTGGTTGAACAGGACCCCGTGGAGAGGGCTGGTTGAATAGTAGCCGGTGGAGGAGCGCGCGGTGGAGGCTGGATGAATAGGAGCCCGTGTATGAACAGTCGCATGTGGAGGCTGGAGGAGGTCGACGGTGGATCAATAGTAGCCCTTGGAGGCAGTCGACGGTGGAGATGAACAATATCCCGTGGAGTCCCGTTTTGCTGTACGCCACACCCATCCCGATGAACAGGACCCCTGTTTCGACCGTAGCACTCCAACACAAGTCTGTTTCCTTCATTTTGTGGTACGCCACACCCCTCCCGATCAACAGGACCCCGTTTCCATCATAGGAGGCCCGTTTCCTCCGTTTTGCTGTACGCCAGACCCCTCCCGATGAATAGGATCCCGTTTCGACCATGGTCGGTCGAACACAAGGCCGTTTCCTTTGTTCCGCGATACGCCAGGCCTCATTTCCATCGGTTGTTCCGTCCAAGCAGGTTGGCTCCCGATGAACACGACGATGCATTCTGTTCCGACCCAGCCAGTTGCCTCCCCATGAACACAACGACGGCGCAGCTTCTCTGTTCTGACCCAACCATGTACACGAGCCCTGGCCTTACATATGCGCGAGTAGGCGTTCGAGACCCCGCCCATATGTACGTACGTGGCCATATTTACTTTCTTGCATCCTGGCCGTTGTACGTACGTGTACATGCTACGTGCACGCCTCTACTACGACACGTGCGCGCTTATACTACGACATGTGCCCTTCCTTACACGGCCACGGTTCATCGCTGCAGCATGTAGACAGACCGATCGTATATACGTACATGTTCGCGACCAGAATGACAACGCTACGTACGCTTCGACCAGGTGGGTCCCGACTATCAGGCACTTCATTGCGTGCGAAGATGTAGCTGGTGGGTCCCACCAGTCAGGGGGGAAACGTTTTTTCGCGAAATATGGTGGCCCGTTCAGTGGGTCCCTGCTGTCAGGTGGAGGAATAATTATTTTGTGCGTAATAAGGAGGCACTTCCTTTCTGCAGCCGTGGACCCAGCTGTCAGCCTCTCCATGTACAGTACTCTTCTGACGGAAGTCGTTCATTGACCACATTGACCACTCCGCGCCGAGAGCACCAGGGCAGTGGACGATGGTGAGGCCTAGGAAGGGGACGACGCGGAGCTGGGGAAGACGCGGCAGTGGATGCCCACGCGGAGGGGAGTACATGGGTTGACTGCTTCGGCTGCGGTGTGAGTTTGCCATCGCCGGAGAATAACAGGAGGTGTGGGTGAGTATAGAGGGATGGCATGGCCAGCGGTGGCAGCACAGCCGGACATTGGAGGCAGGAGCAGGCGGCACGGCCGACGCTTGTTTGGGCGGATGGAGCAAGAAGACCAGAGGTTGAAGAAGCACTACAACCGTTTGATGGACATCATACGGTCACGGGAGCTAGAATCGTTCACATTTACTAAGTTGACAAAGCCCTCCGTCCCATTCATCTTAGTAGGCCCACAAGTCAGCCTCCCACTATGGTGGGTCCCAGCTAGCAGGGGAGTATTCATTTTTTTGTGGGTAATAACGAGGCACTTCCTTGCGTGCGAAGATATAGCTGGTGGGTCTGACCAGTCAGCGGGGGGGACATTTTTTTCACGAAATACAGAGGCCCTTCCGGTGGGTCCCGGCTTGTAACTCCCGGATAATCAAGCTACAGTAACCTCTGCTAATGATGCCTCGTCACCACTCTTACTGTTGTAAACCTCGCGATGATTCAATCCCATTCGAATTCAAATTTCAAAATCAAAGCAAACAATAAAAGTTTTTCAAAATTTAAAACAAAAGTGTTCGTGAGATGCCATATTTTACATAGGTCAATATGGTGTAATAAACACAATTTTATAAACTGCCTAAGTATTTTAAAATAAATAAAGACAGAAAAGGAAAATAAATAAAAGAAAGAAACTAACAAAAAAAAGAGAAGAAAGAGGGAACCCCCCTCCCACGGCCTACTGGCCCAGTTGGCCGGCCCATTCGGGCGCAGGCCCAACCGGCCTTTCCCCCTCCCCTTATCCATTCCCCCCCCCAAACCCTAACCCACCCGATCCCCACTTCCCCCCCCACTCGCTCCCTCCCCCTCCCCTCGATCCAGTTCTGGATCGGGATCGGGCCGACGCCCCGCGCCCCCCCCACAACGCTGCCGCCCCGTCCCCATCGCCAATCCCGCCGCCCGTCGTCGCCCGGAGCCCGCGCCGCCGCCTCGACCCCCGACACCACCGTCGCCTTCCTCCTCGCCGGCGCCGTCGTCCCCGACTCCGCCTCAACCCCCGCTGCCACGTCCCTACGCCTCGCAGTGAGGCCCCGACCTCCTCTCTTTCCCCTCCATCGTCGGCGCCGTCAGCGCGCACGCACGCGCGCTCACCGCCGAGCCCCGCCCGCTGCCTGCAGCCACTCCCTCCCCTGACCAGCGCTCGACGTGACCGGGTCGTGCCGTGGCCATGCTTGGCCCCTGCGCGCACGCGCTCGCCGCCCGCGCGTGTCTGCGCGCCCGCCTCGCTCCCGCGCCCCCCTGCTCCGCACTTGCCTGTGGCCGGCGGCTTCCCCCTTCGATCTGGGCGTACGCCGGCTCGGGCTGGGCGCCAACGCCCGTGCGCTCTGCCTGCATCCCGCTCCGGCCATGGACACGCCGTGGCCACCGGCCTCTTCTTCCTTCGCCTGGCGCCGTCCACCGCTGGCCCGCGCCCTACCTCGCCCTCCCACGCGCGCCATGGAATGCCCCTGTCACTGGAGCCGCAGCCTCCATCGACCGCCGCCACCACTCTCCGACGGCGCCGCCCTTCGCCGGCGCCGTTCGCTGCCGGCTCCCCCTTGCTCCACCTACCGCGGCCGACGCCACAATGGCCGCGCCCGCTGGAGCCCCGTTCCAGCCTCGCCCGCGCCCGTTAAGCCCCAGGGGCCTATGACAAGGGGGCCCCATCCCCAGAACTTAAAAAAAAGAATTAAAAATATATATATATATATAATAATAAAATTAATTAATTAATTAATTAATTAAGTTAATTAATTATAATTAGATTAACCTAATCACTAATTAACCTAATTAACTGTTAGTTAATTAAAACAGTGTATGACGAACGGGACCCACCTGTCAGGTTGACCTGGTCAACTGCTGACGTCATGATGACGTCAGCAGACACTATTCTGGATAATGTTGATTAAATTAATTAAATAAATCCTAAAAATGATTTAAATCTTTTAAAATTTATATAAAATAAACCGTAGCTCGGATGGGAAAACTTTGTACATGAAAGTTGCTCAGAACGACGAGACGAATTTGAATACGCAGCCTGTTTATCCGCCACGCATCCCTAGCATAGCGAACACGCAACTTTCCCCCTCTGTTTCATCTGTCCGAAAACGCGAAACACCGGGGATACTTTCTCGGATGTTTCCCCCCTTCACCGGTATCACCTCATACCGCGATAGGGCACCCCTAGCACCGCTACTTGTCATGTCATGCATCGCTATGCATCTGTTTGCTTAAATATTTATTGTTTCTCCCCCCTCTTCTCTCGCTAGACACCGGGACCGACGCCGCTGCTACCCAGTGCGACTACGGAGTTGACGATCCCTCTCTCTTGCCAGAGCAACCAGGCAAGCCCCCCCCTTTGATCACCAGATATCGCCTACTCTTCTCTATACTGCTTGCATTAGAGTAGCGTAGCATGTTACTGCTTCCCGTTAATCCTATACTGATGCATAGCCTGTCCTTGCTACTACTGTTGTTACCTTTACCTGCAATCCTAATGCTTAGTATAGGATGCTAGTGTTCCATCAGTGGCCCTACACTCTTGTCCGTCTGCCATGCTATACTACTGGGCCGTGATCACTTCGGGAGGTGATCACAGGCATATACTATATACTCTACACAGTTACCTTACCTGTGATACTGTTCGGACATGGGGGCTGAAGGGGCAGGTGGCTCCATCCCGGTAGAGGTGGGACTGGGATCCCGACGGCCCCCGACTGTTACTTTGAGGCGGAGCGACAGGGCAGGTTCCGACCACCTAGGAGAGAGGTGGGCCTGGCCCTGGTCAGCGTTCGTGGATACTTAACACGCTTAACGAGATCTGGGTATTTGATCTGAGTCTGGCCATTTGGTCTATACGCACTAACCATCTACGCGGGAGTAGTTATGGGTATCCCGGCGTCGTGGTATCAGCCGAAGCCTTCGTGACGTCAGCGACTGAGTGGCGCGCGCCGGATTGGACTGGAAGGCCACTAGGCTAGGTCTGCTTTCGGCCGCGTTCGCAACATGCAGGTGTGCTAAGGGCGATGGGCCCAGACCCCTGGGCGCTTAGGTTTAGACCGGCGTGCTGACCTCTCTGTTGGTCTAGGTGGGGCTGCGACGTGTTGATCTTCCGAGGCCGGGCATGACCCAGGAAAGTGTGTCCGGCCAAATGGGATCGAGCGTGTTGGGGTATGTGGTGCACCCCTGCAGGGAAGTTAATCTATTCGAATAGCCGTGATCTTCGGTAACAGGACGATTTGGAGTTGTACCTTGACCTTATGACAACTAGAACCGGATACTTAATAAAACACACCCTTCCAAGTGCCAGATACAACCGGTGGTCGCTCTCTCTCAGGGCGACGAGGGGAGGATCATCGGTTAGGATTATGCTATGCGATGCTACTTGGAGGACTTCAGTCTACTCTCTTCTACATGCTGCAAGACGGAGGCTGCCAGAAGCGTAGTCTTCAAAAGGACTAGCTATCCCCCCTTATTCCGGCTTTCTGCAGTTCAGTCCACATATGAAACCCTTATTCCATTTGATACCAATGCATACATATGTAGTATAGTTCCTTGCTTGCGAGTACTTTGGATGAGTACTCACGGTTGCTTTCTCCCTCTTTTCCCCCTATCCCTTCTACCTGGTTGACGCAACCAGATGTTGGAGCCCAGGAGCCAGACGCCACCGTCGACGACGACCCCTACTACACCGGAGGTGCCTACTACTACGTGATGCCCGCTGACGACGACCAGGAGTAGTTAGGAGGATCCCAGGCAGGAGGCCTGCGCCTCTTTCGATCTGTATCCCAGTTTGTGCTAGCCTTCTTAAGGCAAACTTGTTTAACTTATGTCTGTACTCAGATATTGTTCTTCCGCTGACTCGTCTATGATCGAGCTCTTGTATTCGAGCCCTCGAGGCCCCTGGCTTGTAATATGATGCTTGTATGACTTATTTTTATTTGTAGAGTTGTGTTGTGATATCTTCCCGTGAGTCCTTGATTTTGATCGTACACATTTGCCTGCATGATTAGTGTACGGTCAAATCGGGGGCGTCACAAGTTGGTATCAGAGCCGACTGCCTGTAGGAACCCCCCCTTCCACACTCCTTGGCCGAAGTCGAGTATAGACATTGCAAAAACTTTTACTAACTTGGCTGTGTGCCTTACGGGCCCACGTCGCCATCAGGTGGTACTTGGATCTTTTACTCCTCGACCTTTACTCTGGGACTCTGAACTCTCTTCTACTTGGGTTAAATGAATTTACTAACTCTGACACTAGGATCCCGTTACGACATTCACCCCAAAGTTGGATAAGCCCTAGTTATTCTTTAGAATTGTATTTGAACATTATCCACATTGTCATTTGACTCCTGTGAAAACATCTGTGTTTTCAGATGGAACCCACGAGGCAGGTCGTGCGCCACACGACGGCCATTGGTGCCTCAGGATCACCTGCTGTGTTGGTTGAGATGATGACCTATCTGGGTTATCGCTGGCACCCTGAGTACACCGTCTATGAGGAGTATCAGGACTTCAACCAGGAGCAGTACCGTGCCATCGTCCACCTCTACTCTCGGGAGTATGACTCCACTGCCGTGCTGCACACTGCTCATGGTGTTGGAGTGACTATCGATATGGCGGTCCACGATGCTGCTTATGCTGCTCTGACACGTCTCCGTGGAGAGTATCAGGAGTTGGACACCTCCCCCTTCAGGCACATTGCTATCGCATCCGATGTTGGTGCGGAGGGTTACTACATTGTTGCCTACTCCACTGTCACCCGAGAGCCATTCTACCATCAGGACCTGGTTCTGCATGCTGATGGGCTGGATAGAGCTAACCGAGCTCTTCGCCACGAGTTGTACACCACCCGTCAGCACCTGTATCGTGCTCTGACGCTGTTGCACCCCTCTGTCCGCTCTGGTGATCTGTCGCGTTCTGCGATCTACCCTGCCCGGACCGTGATGCCCCAGGGCGTCGGCTGGCCAGATGTGGGAGGTTACTCTCCTGCATTGGGCCCTCTCCTGCCACCTGCGCATCGGGTTCCGCACCAGAGTATCCGCGGACCCCAGGCTACTCGCGTGGAGGTCTTCCCTTCGCGTCACTACCAGCTGTTGGGCTACACCTACCTCCGCAGTACCGCATGGGACTGACGTAGACTTTCTTATTAGTGTTAGCTGCATTCGCCGCGAGCCTGTGTGCCGCCTATGATGTCTTAGCCTATGTACCGAACTCCGTGTAACGAACTCTGTGCTGATCTCTTTTGTAAGATATGCCGACTACTATGTAGTATCTATCATGCTACGTTCGTTCTGCATGTTTCATCATGAATGATTCTTGTTTTTACAATTCCTTAATGCTGAACTACCCCTGTTAAATATTAGCAGGATGGTTAGACCGGGTGGTCGTGGTCGTGGTCGTGGTGGCAACGCCCCACCACCGCCTGAGTACATGGCTAGGATGATGCAACAGTTTGAGCTGAACCGTCAGTTCATGGAGAATATTATGGCTCAGTTTCCTCGCCCCAATATGAACCAGCAGCCAACCCAAGTGACTCTGCAGGATTTCATGCGCCTCAACCCAACCGTGTACCGCAGCTCAACTCAGCCTCTGGATGCTGATGACTGGCTCCGTGACATCACCTATGAGATGGAGTCTGCTGATGTAGCCCCTGCCAGCTATGTCACCTTTGCTTCCTTCTTCCTGAAAGGACCCGCAGCTCAATGGTGGGATAGCCACAGGCGTACTCTGCCAGCTGGAACAATCATCACCTGGCCATACTTCCAAGCTGCCTTCCGTGCTCGCTTCATCCCTCAGGGAGTTATGGACCGGAAGAAGCGTGAGTTCCGCAACCTCACCCAAGGCAATAAAACTGTGGAAGCTTACCAGCGGGAGTTTCTTGACTTGTCCCACTATGCTGAAGAAGACATTGCAACTGATGCACGCAGACAGGAGAAGTTCCGGGATGGCCTTCAAGCTGACATCAAACTCGCACTTCTAGTGCATGACTTTGCTGATTTCGCCACTCTGGTGAACAAAGCCATCAATGTCGAAACTGGTCTGCAGGAATACCAGAGCTCTCACAAGCGCAGCCGTGACACGGGCTCACCTTCGGGCCCGTCCTCGCAGAAGCGCAAGATATGGATTCCCAACAGCATGTACCAGCCAAGTGCACCTGCCCCAAGGCAGTCCTATGCTGCACCTCGTCTGCCTACGGCTCCAACTAGGCAGCCAAGGCTTCCAGCTCCACCACCCCAAGCTCCTGTTCCTACTCCCGAGAATGGTTTGTGCTTCAGGTGTGGACAACCAGGGCACCGTGCTAGGGAATGCAACCAGAAACAGAATCAACTGGCCCATCCAGCAACTGGCCGTGGAAGCAACCAGCCTCGCAACAACAGTGCCAAGTCCTATGGTCGTGTTCATGCCAACCATGTTGATCTCAATGAAGTTCTAGACCAGCCTGCTACCGTGATGGGTACACTCCTCGTAAATTCAGTACCAGCATCTGTTTTATTTGATACAGGAGCATCACATTCTTTCATATCAGCTGAGTTTGCATTCATGCATGGCATCAAATACGAAGAGATGAACACTGCGATTGTGGTACACACCCCTGCGGGCCAGTGTCAAACCTCTATGGTTAGTCACAACGTTCCCGTTGAAATTGAAGGACTGGAGTTCCTTGCCTCCCCCATCGTACTAAAGTCCTGTAGCATCGACCTCATTCTGGGAATGGATTGGTTGAAAGCGCATACTGCTTCTATAGTTTGCGCCACTAAGGTCGTCCATCTGCTACACCCTTCTGACGAAATAATAGCTTACCAAGCTCATCTAGTTCAGAACGCCGAGGCACGACTTTATGCCTTGAACGCGTTGAACGCTGCACCACTCGAGGGCATTGAAAACATTCCCGTCGTTCGTGAATTCCAAGACGTCTTCCCAGAAGAACTTCCAGGGATTCCTCCTGCTAGAGCTGTCGAATTCATCATCGACTTGAAACCCGGCACTACCCCTATAGCTAAACGACCCTACAAGATGCCGCCGCATGAACTCATTGAGCTTAAGGAGGAAATCGACAAATCTCTTGTCAAAGGTTTCATTCGCCCAAGTTGCTCTCCTTGGGGAGCACCTTCTCTCTTTGTTAAGAAGAAGGATGGGACAAACCGATTGGTCCAAGACTACCATCCTATAAACCAAGCTACCATTCAGAATAAATACCCTCTTCCTCGGATCAATGATCTTTATGATCAACTGGCTGGCTCATCAGTGTTCTCCAAACTCGACTTGAGGTTGGGTTACCACCAGATCCGTGTTCGTGAGGAGGACATCCCAAAAACCGCCTTCGTGACTCGGTATGGATCATACGAGTACACCGTCATGTCATTCGGCTTAACGAATGCTCCAGCCACCTTCTCTCGTCTGATGAATTATATATTCATGGATTACCTCGACAAGTTCGTCGTGGTTTATCTGGATGATATCCTTGTATTTTCCAAGAACGAGGAAGAACATGCTGGACATCTGCGTCTTGTGCTAGAGAAGCTTCGAGAACATCAACTGTATGCTAAGTATTCCAAGTGTGAATTCTGGCTCCCCGAAGTAACCTATCTTGGGCATGTCATCTCCAAGGATGGTATTGCCGTCAACCCTGAACGAGTTCAGGCTATACTCGATTGGACTCCTCCGAAGAATGTGAAGCAAGTCCGAAGTTTTCTCGGTCTCGCCAGCTATTGCCGTCGATTCGTCGAGAACTTCTCCAAGATTGCTAGGCCTCTGACTAATTTGTTGCATAAGGGTGTCAAGTTCGACTGGACAGACAAGTGTCATGAAAGTTTCCAGGCGCTCAAAGACAGGTTGACTTCTGCCCCCGTACTTGCTCCACCTGATACTAAGAAGGACTTCGTCATTTACTGCGACGCTTCCCGTCAAGGATTAGGCTGTGTCCTAATGCAAGAGCGCAGAGTGATTGCTTATGCCTCTCGTCAATTGCGCCCTCACGAAGAAAACTACCCAGTTCACGACCTCGAGCTTGCTGCTGTCATTCATGCACTGAAGCAGTGGCGACATTACCTTCTCGGTAATCGTTGCGAGATCTTCACCGACCATCAAAGTCTGAAGTATCTATTTACTCAGCCAGATTTGAACCTACGCCAGCAAAGATGGATGGAGACTGTTGCAGACTTTGACGTGGGTATATCCTATACCCCCGGCAAGGCTAATGTAATGGCTGATGCCTTGAGCCGCAAGTCCTACTGCAACCACCTCCAGGTCCACAAAGTTCAGCCCTCGCTTACCGAAGAATTTAGAAGGCTGAACCTCCATATTGTTCCCCCGGGATCACTCGCTCCCCCTCCCGAAGGTTTCCCCAAACAGAACCTCCATGTTGTTTCCAAGGGTTCTCTCAATACCCTGGTTGCGAAACCAGATCTTGTGGACACCATCAAATGGATACAGAAGTGTGACGATGAAGTCCTCAAGATTAAGCGCGACCTCAAAAGGGGAAAGCCCTCATTCTTCACGATCACCGACGATGGCGCCTTGTATTTCAAAGGCCGCTTAGTGGTACCATGTTCGAAGAAAAACCTAGATAAGACAAAAGGGGTTATGCAAGAAGCTCATGATACGCCTCTATCCATCCATCCTGGTAGTACAAAGATGTATTAGGATATTCGTCAAAGATTCTGATGGTCTAATATGAAGCAGGACATTGCTCGTTATGTTGCTGAGTGTGACATTTGTCGCCGAATCAAAGCAGAGCATCAAAGGCCTGCTGGAACTCTGCAACCTATCTCTATTCCTGAATGGAAATGGGACCATGTTGAAATGGACTTCGTCACTGGATTTCCCAAATCGCAGAATGGTAATGATGCTATTCTTGTCGTCATTGACCGACTTTCCAAAGTTGCCCATTTTCTGGCGGTCAAAGAGACAATCACTGCTAGTCAGCTTGCTACTCTCTACATGGCCAGAATTGTTTTACTTCACGGAATTCCACTGGTTATCAGTTCAGACCGTGGCAGCTTATTCACTTCAAGATTCTGGGCAAGTTTCCAAGAAGCTATGGGGACTCACTGATCTTTCAGTACTGCGTTTCATCCGCAGTCACAAGGGCAAGTTGAACGTGTCAACCAAGTTCTCGAAGACATGCTTCGATCTTGTGTAATCTCATTCGGCAAGAAATGGGAGGAATCTCTTCCATATGCCGAGTTCTCTTATAATAATAGCTATCAAGCTAGTCTGAAGATGTCCCCCTTCGAAGTGCTATATGGACGAAAGTGTCGAACCCCTCTGAACTGGTCAGAAACCGGGGAGCGTCCACTCTTTGGTCCGGATATTATCCAACAGGCCGAAGAACAAGTTCGCATTATTCGCGAGAATCTCAAGACTGCTCAGTCACGTCAGAAAAGTCAGTATGACCGTCATCACCAAGACATGGTCTATCAACCTGGCGAAAAGGCTTATCTTCGAGTTACACCAATGAAGGGTGCACACCGCTTCGGGATCAAAGGAAAGTTAGCTCCCCGCTATATTGGTCCTTTCACTATTCTCGAAAGGCGTGGAAAAGTGGCATATCAACTGGAGCTTCCGCCGAACCTTTCTCAGGTTCACGATGTGTTCCACGTGTCACAACTCCGACGCTGCTTCAAGGACCCAATCCGAGCAGTGGACCATGAAGTGCTCGAATTGCAACAGGACCTCTCCTATAAAGAGCATCCGGTCCGCATTCTCGACCAAGCTGAACGCCGCACCCGTCAGAAGGCGATCAAGTTCCTCAAGGTCCAGTGGTCGAATCACTCTGAAGACGAAGCCACCTGGGAACGCGAGGATCGTCTTCGCGATGAATACCCTGCACTGTTTCCTTCTACCTCCTAAATCTCGGGACGAGATTTCTTGTATTGGAGGAGATTTGTAACGCCCGGATAATCAAGCTACAGTAACCTCTGCTAATGATGCCTCGTCACCACTCTTACTGTTGTAAACCTCGCGATGATTCAATCCCATTCGAATTCAAATTTCAAAATCAAAGCAAACAATAAAAGTTTTTCAAAATTTAAAACAAAAGTGTTCGGGAGATGCCATATTTTACATAGGTCAATATGGTGTAATAAACACAATTTTATAAACTGCCTAAGTATTTTAAAATAAATAAAGACAGAAAAGGAAAATAAATAAAAGAAAGAAACTAACAAAAAAAAAGAGAAGAAAGAGGGAACCCCCCTCCCAAGGCCTACTGGCCCAGTTGGCCGGCCCATTCGGGCGCAGGCCCAACCGGCCTTTCCCCCTCCCCTTATCCATTCCCCCCCCAAACCCTAACCCACCCGATCCCCATTCCCCCCCCCCACTCGCTCCCTCCCCCTCCCCCCGATCCAATTCTGGATCGGGATCGGGCCGACGCCCCGCGCCCCCCCACACAACGCTGCCGCCCCGTCCCCATCGCCAATCCCGCCGCCCGTCGTCGCCCGGAGCCCGCGCCGCCGCCTGGACCTCGCCGCCTCGACCCCCGACGCCACCGTCGCCTTCCTCCTCGCCGGCGCCGTCGTCCCCGACTCCGCCTCAACCCCCGCTGCCACGTCCCTACGCCTCGCAGTGAGGCCCCGACCTCCTCTCTTTCCCCTCCATCGTCGGCGCCGTCCGCGCGCACGCACGCGCGCTCACCGCCGAGCCCCGCCCGCTGCCTGCAGCCACTCCCTCCCCTGACCAGCGCTCGACGCGACCGGGTCGTGCCGTGGCCATGCTTGGCCCCTGCGCGCACGCGCTCGCCGCCCGCGCGTGTCTGCGCGCCCGCCTCGCTCCCGCGCCCCCCTGCTTCGCGCTTGCCTGTGGCCGGCGGCTTCCCCCTTCGATCTGGGCGTACGCTGGCTCGGGCTGGGCGCCAACGCCCGTGCGCTCTGCCTGCATCCCGCTCCGGCCATGGACACGCCGTGGCCACCGGCCTCTTCTTCCTTCGCCTGGCGCCGTCCACCACTGGCCCGCGCCCTACCTCGCCCTCCCACGCGCGCCATGGAACGCCCCTGTCACTGGAGCCGCAGCCTCCATCGACCGCCGCCACCACTCTCCGACGGCGCCGCCCTTCGCCGGCGCCGTTCGCTGCCGGCTCCCCCTCGCTCCACCTACCGCGGCCGACGCCACAATGGCCGCGCCCGCTGGAGCCCCGTTCCAGCCTCGCCCGCGCCCGTTAAGCCCCCAGGGGCCTATGACAAGGGGGCCCCATCCCCAGAACTTAAAAAAAGAATTAAAATATATATATATAATAATAATAAAATTAACTTAATTAATTAATTAATTAAGTTAATTAATTATAATTAGATTAACCTAATCACTAATTAACCTAATTAACTGTTAGTTAATTAAAACAGTGTATGACGAACGGGACCCACCTGTCAGGTTGACCTGGTCAACTGCTGACGTCATGATGACGTCAGCAGACACTATTCTGGATAATGTTGATTAAATTAATTAAATAAATCCTAAAAATGATTTAAATCTTTTAAAATTTATATAAAATAAACCGTAGCTCGGATGGGAAAACTTTGTACATGAAAGTTGCTCAGAACGACGAGACGAATTTGAATACGCAGCCTGTTTATCCGCCACACATCCCTAGCATAGCGAACACGCAACTTTCCCCCTCTGTTTCATCTGTCCGAAAACGCGAAACACCGGGGATACTTTCCCGGATGTTTCCCCCCTTCACCGGTATCACCTCATACCGCGATAGGGCACCCCTAGCACCGCTACTTGTCATGTCATGCATCGCTATGCATCTGTTTGCTTAAATATTTATTGTTTCTCCCCCCTCTTCTCCCGCTAGACACCGGGACCGACGCCGCTGCTACCCAGTGCGACTACGGAGTTGACGATCCCTCTCTCTTGCCAGAGCAACCAGGCAAGCCCCCCCCTTTGATCACCAGATATCGCCTACTCTTCTCTATACTGCTTGCATTAGAGTAGCGTAGCATGTTACTGCTTCCCGTTAATCCTATACTAATGCATAGCCTGTCCTTGCTACTACTGTTGTTACCTTTACCTGCAATCCTAATGCTTAGTATAGGATGCTAGTGTTCCATCAGTGGCCCTACACTCTTGTCCGTCTGCCATGCTATACTACTAGGCCGTGATCACTTCGGGAGGTGATCACGGGCATATACTATATACTCTACACAGTTACCTTACCTGTGATACTGTTCGGACATGGGGGCTGAAGGGGCAGGTGGCTCCATCCCGGTAGAGGTGGGCCTGGGATCCCGACGGCCCCCGACTGTTACTTTGAGGCGGAGCGACAGGGCAGGTTCCGACCACCTAGGAGAGAGGTGGGCCTGGCCCTGGTCAGCGTTCGCGGATACTTAACACGCTTAACGAGATCTGGGTATTTGATCTGAGTCTGGCCATTTGGTCTATACGCACTAACCATCTACGCGGGAGTAGTTATGGGTATCCCGGCGTCATGGTATCAGCCGAAGCCTTCGTGACGTCAGCGACTGAGTGGCGCGCGCCGGATTGGACTGGAAGGCCACTAGGCTAGGTCTGCTTTCGGCCGCGTTCGCAACATGCAGGTGTGCTAAGGGCGATGGGCCCAGACCCCTGGGCGCTTAGGTTTAGACCGGCGTGCTGACCTCTCTGTTGGTCTAGGTGGGGCTGCGACGTGTTGATCTTCCGAGGCCGGGCATGACCCAGGAAAGTGTGTCCGGCCAAATGGGATCGAGCGTGTTGGGGTATGTGGTGCACCCCTGCAGGGAAGTTAATATATTCGAATAGCCGTGATCTTCGGTAACAGGACGATTTGGAGTTGTACCTTGACCTTATGACAACTAGAACCGGATACTTAATAAAACACACCCTTCCAAGTGCCAGATACAACCGGTGGTCGCTCTCTCTCAGGGCGACGAGGGGAGGATCATCGGTTAGGATTATGCTATGCGATGCTACTTGGAGGACTTCAGTCTACTCTCTTCTACATGCTGCAAGACGGAGGCTGCTAGAAGCGTAGTCTTCGAAAGGACTAGCTATCCCCCCTTATTCCGGCTTTCTGCAGTTCAGTCCACATATGAAACCCTTATTCCATTTGATACCAATGCATACATATGTAGTATAGTTCCTTGCTTGCGAGTACTTTAGATGAGTACTCACGGTTGCTTTCTCCCTCTTTTCCCCCTATCCCTTCTACCTGGTTGACGCAACCAGATGTTGGAGCCCAAGAGCCAGACGCCACCGTCGACGACAACCCCTACTACACCGGAGGTGCCTACTACTACGTGATGCCCGCTGACGACGACCAGGAGTAGTTAGGAGGATCCCAGGCAGGAGGCCTGCGCCTCTTTCGATCTGTATCCCAGTTTGTGCTAGCCTTCTTAAGGCAAACTTGTTTAACTTATGTCTGTACTCAGATATTGTTCTTCCGCTGACTCGTCTATGATCGAGCTCTTGTATTCGAGCCCTCGAGGCCCCTGGCTTGTAATATGATGCTTGTATGACTTATTTTTATTTGTAGAGTTGTGTTGTGATATCTTCCCGTGAGTCCTTGATTTTGATCGTACACATTTGCGTGCATGATTAGTGTACGGTCAAATCGGGGGCGTCACACGGCTGTTAGGTGGAGGAATCATTATTTTGCACATAATAAGGAAGCATTTCCTTGTGTGGCCCCTACTGTCAACCTCTTTCGATGGATGTTGCATGTTAACGTCGCCGCGCCGAGAGTACAAACGTGGTGGACGAGGGCGAGGCCCAGGAAGGGAATGACCCAGAGTCGGCGAAGCCACCGCAGCAGATGCCCACGCTGAGGGGAGTACGATCACTGACTGGTGATAATCCCCCGCAGGGAATCATCATAGCAATTTCCAAAGGTGGAAGTGATAAGTACGGAGTGTCGAACCCACAAGGAGCTAAAGGTAAGATCAATATTTTCTCAAGCCCTATCTGCCACTGATACGACTCTATGTACACCGAACGTTTGCTTCCAACTAACAACGAGAAATAAAACTGTGTTGTGGGTTTGAAGTGGATAACTTTCCATGATATCGGAGAGCTAAAATATGAAATTAGGTGATGTTATCATAAAGTTAGAATATATTACTAAATATTATAAATAGCAAGTGTGGAATAATGGTGGATCGGTGTGCGAAATTGTCCTAGGCAATTGTTAACAAGACCGGTAATCACTATTGCAGTTTCATATGAGGGAGAGGCATAAGCTAACATACTTTCTCTTCTTGGATCATATGCACTTATGATTGGAACTCTAGCAAGCATCCGCAACTACTAAATATCATTAAGGTAAAACCAAACCATAGCATTAAAGTATCAAGTCCACTTTATTCCTGTCGTGGAATTGTCACGGCAGATGTCCTAGTGTGAGGACTTAGTCGTGAGGCCAGCGCATCTTTGTGGTAGCTTGAGAGGGGTTGATCGGGATGAGAGACGCAAGGCGGATCAACGCACAAGACAAGGATTTAGACAGCTTCGGGCCCCAGGAAACATCATCCGGTAATAGCCCTACATGATGTTTGTGGCTAGATCTCATTATGCTCATGAGAGAGTCGTCGCATAAGTCGGCTCCCCCTTTGTGTCTAGCCCTAGAGATTGTTTCTTGTTGCTTGTCCCCTCTTTGGGGAGCCCTGCCCCTCCTTATATATGTTGAAGGGGCGGGTTACATGACTAGTCCTAGTAGGATTAGGATTAGTCTATTACAAGTGGAATCCTAGTCTGCCCCCTTAAGGGAAAACTCCTTATGCCTTTCCTCGTAAACCGGCCCACTATTAACATGAACCGGCCTTCTGGGCCTTGAGCCTAGTCTTCTATCTGACCCGCCGTTAGGGCCATCCGTGAGTCGCCAGGTTCGTGAGTCGCCACTCCGGCGGATTACCAATGAAAACGCCAAGCCCGGCCGGGTCATACTTCCGGCCGGGTCATACCGCGGGGTATATCCTCGACATTAGCCCCAGTTTAATTTGGATTTGTCCATGTTAAACTGATCATGTAAAATAAACACAAGAACAAACTTGATAGGTTGTGCTCCGGGTTAAATATTTTCCTGAACCGACACCTGATCATCTTTAAGTCCTTGTCATTTCCTCCTGGATGCATACTCAAAGATCTTATAGCAAATCTCTTTTAACAGATATGTCCAAACCTTGGCAATGCAAAAAATCCAGGCACTTCGTCTAAAAAATCTGGGTCAATAGGCCAGCTTTATAACCAATTTGCTGACATTGGCTCTTGTAGAGAAATATTATAATAAATAATCCATTTGAGTCGGCCTTCAATGCTCTGAAAAAATATTGGTCTTGAAATATTCAACTGATATCCAGCCGGCTTAAAGATGTAGATCTTGCCGATTTATGATTTGCCAAAATTGGTGGGTTATAAATAAATGATGTTGGGTCATGATTGTTGCAGACACCAGGTTAATCTGGTCTACTCCAAACTGAGAATTTGAAGATTTTTTTCCTCCCTTATTATATGCATATCACCTGTAGCCCCCAAGAGCCGGGTTGTCATGCTTGCAGCAACCTGGGACTTGTAATTGCCTTATGCTCATGAAACTTCAACCAGTGTAGCCCCCAAGGTCCAGGTCATTATGCAATAATGAGCAGGGACTTTGTAGATATAACCATGTAAACTTGAACAACAACGTGTAGCCCCCAAGATAATACTGAGCTGTGACTTTGTTTTTATTGATAATAACATCATATAATATGATCTCCGCCATGGGGTTTGAAACCACGCCCACAAGGTTAAGAGCTTTGTACTCTACCAACTGAATAGCGGACCGTTCAATATAATGGATTAATGCTTGTGTACCTTGAATTTTTGACAGGAGCAATTGGTAGCCCCCAAGGGCCGGCTCATTTAGAATGTGATGAGTCGGGTCTTCAATAAGTTGAGCAAAAAATGACGTTGCATTAGCCCCCGAGTGCCATGGTGCATGCTGGTAGTGACACAGGACTTGCATATTTGATATAATCTCAAACTGAATAATATAGCCCCCAAGTGCCGGGTTGTAAGCCTGTAGCGACTCGGGACTATTCTTTCCATTGTAGAATAAATCATATCCATTGATAAAATAATAGCCATTGCGCCAAAGCAACTTTGAATACCTTATCTATTGACAAGTAAATCCGGAGTTTAAATACCCGGCGGCTCTTGGCCGATGGCGATTTAATATGCATCCATTGTAAGCCAGAATTTTTATAACCCGATGGCTTATAGCCTTTGAGAAAATCAAGAATTGATAACCCTTTTGAGACACCAACTTCAATCTTTTATGATGGGTTGGAACTTAATCATTTATATAAATCATAGCTCTGTAAATCCTACACAGAGTTTAAACAACATATGCCCTGGCAACTTAACGTCAAAAGCCAGGGCGGGTAACCACCCAAATGTAGTCTTATCCTGCACACAAGTAGATCACAAGATCCCTTGGCGGTTTACCGCAGGGCGGGTCATAATATCCCACATATAACCATTGTGATATTGAATTTGTACTGCCGGTTTACATGACCTGTGCAGTAAGGGTGATAACCAATCCTTAAAAGTCAATACTTCCAAATATATGATGATTGTCACATGTTGGCGACTTATCGTCCAAAGCCAAGCTGGGTTTAAACGAAACCACACTTATACTTAGATCTGAACAAAAAAGTCTATGACAAAACCAAAGATTGTTTGCAAAAACTTAAACCAAATAAAAATTGAGGTTTCTGATTCGAATACGATCAGTAAAACGTTCCAAAGGGGTTAAGCTAGGATTCGAATACGATCATGTAGCCCCAAGTGGCTTTGGCATTGCGCCGATCAACAGGGTACCGACAGCTATGTTCTCTTTGGTTCGAATATGACCTATGTTTGAACAGGAAGCCCCCAAATGACCTTGAGAGGTTTTTAACGACCCTGATTCAAATACGATCCAAGTCGGACCCAAAAGGGGTTAAGCTATGATTCGAATACGATCAAGAAGCCCCCTAGTGAGTTTGGCAGTGTGCCGATCAAGAGGGTACCGACAGCTATATTCTCTTTGGTTCGAATACGACCTATGTTTGAACAGGAAGCCCCCAAGTGACCATATAAATTTTGGCATCGCGTCGATCAAGAGGGTACCGATAGCTATGTTCTCTTTGGTTCGAATACGACCTATGTTTGAACAGGAAGCCCCCAAGTGACCATATAAATTTTGGCATCACGCCGATCAAGAGGGCACCGACAGCTATGCTCGATGAGCAGGAAGCCCCCAAGTGACCATAATAAGGTAAGCCGTAAGGCAGGATACCCATGTTTGAACCGCGCATCATGGCAGCAAGTTCTCTTTGGCAACCTTTAATTTTTCTGAGAACTAGAATCTTGCGAGAGATTAATTCTTTTTGAACCGGGACTTTAAACCGGATTTGAAAGCTTCAAAACTTTGTGGGAGACAGATTGTCCTTGAGCCGGATGTTTGAACCGGATTTGAGAGCTTAAAAGCTTTGTAAGAGATAAATTTACCTTGAGCCGGATGTTTGAATTGGATTTGAGAGCTTCAAAGCTTTGCGGGAGAGATATATCTCTTGAACCGGATTTTAAACCGGAATCTTTATTTTGAACCGACAATTTTCTGACGGCCTTTAAATTTTTATCAATATGGCGGTGTCCTCCGGAACCGGGTTATCATTCCCTCCAATGACCCGAAGTTCCCGAGTCATGTCATTGTAGCCCCCGAGTCTTAAGACTATTCGAGGAGTTGGCTTGAGACTCTCCATATTTGACCGTGATATAAACCGGTATGAGTCCTTCAACAGTGCAATGATATAATAACCTCGTCCTGCATTGGAGAACTTACAAGCCAGAATAATTGCTCTTTAAAAGAAAGCAATATGTAATATAAAAATATACCGGATGGATTTCACCTGATATTTATCCACCACGAAGTTGATGATCACTGCGGTGACGATGAAATCAATCACGGTTGAACCGGCCGCGGGAGCAGACGGATGAGTCGGCCATGGTGTTGTAAGCCGGTGCGGACGGGCAAGTCAATTGCAGGAGCGGTAAGCCGCACGGACAGGCGAATCAGCCGTGTTATGTTGATGTAGACCGAACCGCAGGCGTGGCTGCTTGCGCCCATCTGTTAAACAGTAAGCGATCGCAGATGTCGTTGCATGATGATGCTAACGCACACCCCGTGGGTACGGCATTATACCATCTTTATGATGAATCATTGTCCTGCACATAAAAGTGTATATACCAAAGTGATTGTTTTATGACAAAAATAATATGCGCTAATAAAATAATTTTAGATGAATATCACCTGATGTTTTGTGACCGAAAGATGATCTGCGCAGGTCGGCGGGTCATGGCAACCTGGAGTGGCGACTCGGACGGGCGCCGGCCATGCAAGACCACGATCAACAGAGGTGGGAACGGCACCGGACCAGCAAACAGGAGACCCGGGACGGCGCAGGACAGCCGTAGTAGTGAATACATGCCTTACCTCCTTCCCGCGTTGAGCCGCCGGAGAGCCACCCTGCGTCGACAGCTACCTGGCCTCCCTGGCGACTCGCCTCACTTTACCTTGCTGTAAAATTTCCTCATCCACAACTGTTGCAGCGAGCTGCCTCCGCCTCCTGCTGCATCCGCTCAGTCGCCTCCGCCGACTCACATCCACCCGCTCCGTCGGTTTACTTCGGCCTCGCTGTGAACCGCGCGTCGCGCCTCCGGCTTCTCGTGGCACTGTGCCGGCTCTGCCGCACGTCCAGGACCTCACCTTCGCGTCCTTACTCCGGAACCGTTCCGGCATGTCCGCACTACTAATTAGCATTGGGCGGTTTGATGGTGACTTGTAGAAGAAACCCGAGGCCACGGGCCCGCTTGCAGCAGCAGGAGCAATCCGCGGCTGATCGCGGTGAGGGCGGGCTGTCCTGGCACAGGCGATGACTCAGCGGCCGGCGGCTCAAGAGGCTGGCAACCGTAGCCGCAGTGGTGACTTTTCCGCGGACGTGCACTTAAACGACGGCGGTTTGGCTGTAACTTGAGGGCGTCGGCGACTCAGAGCCGGGGCGTGCTGATGGCAGCTCGAGACCGGGTCACGCCCGCGATGGAAGGCCATAGCTGCGACTCGGCGGCGAATAGCCAAGGCTGCCTGCTAGTCTGTTTTCCGGGTCATAGTCAATTTGACCATCCTCGTCCGAGTCTTTCTCTAGCAGTCCATGATCTCTTCTGACTCGGATGGATGTAATAATCAAGGACAAAATATATCTGATGTAGTTGTACTCGAGTAGCACTAGCCCTCTTCCCAAAAAAGGAATAGTTGATGTTGGCTTTCACGTGGCAGAGTGCTAGTTTAAGCGGTACTAGTACTTTGCTTGGGTCTTTCGTCACGAGACGGTGGCCGGTCAGAAAAAATAACCTTGGGACTTGAAACTATATATATACAGCAGCAACGCAAACATGGCGGATCGGACCGATGCTTGTGCCATAGTAATCAGACCCGGTCACTGATTGTAAAAAAATCCTTACAGGCTAGGTGGACTGGTAGAACGCTGACTTCGGAGAAAACTTCAGTCAATCCTGGAGGATCAAAAAAGTGATCAGGTGAATTGTTGGATGGTAGTAACGAAGAGATCGTAACCCTAACTTCTTTTGACTTTGCACAAAATCTTGTATCTTGTCGGTATGATTGTTTGCCATTGAGACATTGATTCTTCCGCCTCAGATCTTCTTCCTCTAGTCAATTACGTACTTCTTGAACCCTAAAATCGATCCCTCCAAGAACTCATCATCGCCGTGCACGAGCCCCACGGTAGGCGCCAACTGTCGTGAAATTGTCACGGCAGATGTCCTAGTGTGAGGACTTAGTCGTGAGGCCAGCGCATATTTGTGATAGCTTGAGAGGGGTTGATCGAGATGAGAGATGCAGGGTGGATCAACGCACAAGACAAGGATTTAGACAGCTTCGGGCCCCAGGAAACATCATCCGGTAATAGCCCTACATGATGTTTGTGGTTAGATCTCATTATGCTCATGAGAGAGTCGTCGCATAAGCCGGCTCCCCCTTTGTGTCTAGCCCTAGAGATTGTTTCTTGTTGCTTGTCCCCTCTTTGGGGAGCCCTGCCCCTCCTTATATATGTTGAAGGGGCAGGTTACATGACTAGTCCTAGTAGGATTAGGATTAGTCTATTACAAGTGGAATCCTAGTCTGCCCCCTTAAGGGAAAACTCCTTATACCTTTCCTCGTAAACCGGCCCACTATTAACATGAACCGGCCTTCTGGGCCTTGGGCCTAGTCTTCTATCTGACCCGCCGTTAGGGCCATCCATGAGTCACCAGGTTCGTGAGTCGCCACTCCGGCGGGTTACCAATGAAAACGCCAAGCCCGGCCGGGTCATACTTCCAGCCGGGTCATACCGCGGGGTATATCCCCGACAATTCCCAAATGCCATGTCCCGCTTATCCGTGTTTGTGTTTCAGTCACTCATGCAACACAGACAATAAGCAAACCATGGACATATTGCAACACCCTACAGCGGGAATCCCTCACGCTTGCACGACACGGAGGGCACAATAGGACAACACCAAAGTAAAACATACAACTCATACCAATCTAGATCATCAATCAACCAAAGACAAAGGATATCTACTCAAAACATCATAGGATGGCAACACATCATTGGATCATAATATGTGGCATAAAGCACCATGTTCAAGTAGGGATTACAGCGGGGTGCGGGAGAGTGGACCCGTAAAAGAGATGAGGATGGTGATGATGACGGTGATGTTGATGAAGACGATCACCGCAACAATGATTCCCCTCCCGGTGGCACTCCGGTGCCACCGAGAGAGAGGGGGATAGGTTCTCCCCCTTGTGCTTCCTCCTCCATGGCCTCCCCCTGGATGGGGAGAGGTTCTCCCTCTAGTCCTTGGCCTTCATGGTGATGATGGCCCCTCCGGGATCCTCCTCCATAGCCTTCGGTGATGATGGCCCCCTCCGGCAGGGTGCCAGAGAGGGCCTAGATTGATTTCTCGTGGCTACAGAGGCTTGCGGCGGCGGAACTTCCGATCTTGGTTATTTTCTGGAGGTTTCTGTATTTATAGGAAATTTTGGCGTTGGTCTCACGTCAAGGAGATGCTCGAGTCGTCCACGAGGTAGCCCACGCGCCCGGGGGGTGGGCGCGCCCCCCACCCTCGTGGACGGCCCGAGACTCTTCTGGCCCAACTCTTTTACTCCGGGGTCTTCTTTTGGTCCATCAAAAATCGTCAAAAATTGGCACGTCAATTGGACTCCGTTTGGTATTCCTTTTCTGTAAAACTCAAAAACAAGGAAAAAACATAAATTGGCACTGGGCACTAGGTTAATAGGTTAGTCCCAAAAATCATATAAAATAGCATATAAATGCATATAAAACATCCAAGGTTGATAATATAATAGCATGAATACTTCATAAATTATAGATACACTGGAGACGTATCAACTGGTCGGCTGCGGGGTGAGGCTGACGTCGCCGGAAAATAACAAGATGTGCGGGTGGGTAGAGGGATGGCCTGGCGGCATCACAGCCAGCCACGGGAGGAGGGAGCAGGCAGTCCCGCGGGTGCTGGTTTGGGAGGCTGGAGCAGGAAGATCAGAGAATGAAGAAGCACGGCGGCCATTGGATGGACATCCAACAGTCACTGCTCTGTGTTGACTAAGTTGATAAAGCCTTGCGTACGCATCAAAAAAAATTAGGACAGCGTCATCGTCAACCTAGTAGGCCCAGAAGTCTGCCTCCAAATATGTGGAAAACAGCATACAACCCATTTTCCATTATTTTCAATAATTTACAGCCCATTTGCTACTTCTTAAGAATATTTGAAGCCCATATTCTTTTATTAGCATTACAGACCATATATTCTGGGCACTGCTAAAAAATTCAATGAAATTTTGCATATTTCAGTGGGATCTGAACTCTTTTAATCACGAAATTTTGAGTCACATTAAAAATAATTTTTTAAAAATTATTTCAAAAACAATTATCCGCAAAAAATGAATGAAATTTAAAATCTTAACTAGCAAGATGCCCGTGTGTTGCGCGGAACATGAAGATGCACTTGTATGAGTAGTTTATCTTGTGGGAGAAAAGACGGTATTTTAATGTAATTGCCAGTTGGCTTTGGTTTTTATAAGAGTAGAGAGTAGAGAAATCCAGAAAAATGATATTTTAATGTAAAAGAGAACTGGGCTAGCCATTTTCAGAAAGAAAAAAGATATCAACTGGGCTCGTCATGTGCTTAAATAAAAGCGTGAGCGTGGGCTAGACGGGCCACAACCCCCACACAGCGCGCAGTTGAGCTCCGTCTCTGAAACTAAAAAACAACTGGGCGAGCTGTTGGGTCCCTGGTGTTATCCGCTCGTTGTGTAATTTTCTCGTTTATTGACTACATTGGCAATGGCGTGTGACCTAGTTCTCAAACAATTAGGAGGAAGTATTTTTTTGGCTTGTAATAACAAGGCACCTGCTTGCGTAATGCAATGACCCTGGTGGGTCCCTACTGTCAGCCTCTCCACGTATAGTCATCTCCTGATTCCTCTTGGTTGTTGACCATGTTGAAAACGCCAGACGGCGGTAGGCACAGCGAGCGAACCAAGGCGGAGAACGATGGCGAGGCCTCAGACAGGAATGAACAAGAGCCGTGGAGGATGCAGCAATGTAGTGGCAGGTGGAGGGGAGTACAAGGGCAACAACATGCAACTCAAGCTTACAAACGGTACAAAAAGCCCAAGGATTAATTGTTCATCAAATTTTTAGACAAAACCCAGATTGAACATGGCAGTAACATCTAACCCAACCACTCTTTTTCGCAGTCACAAACAAATGGATCAGTCTGATCCATAAAATCAACATCTTGTGCAAAAAATATTATTTCAGCATGACTACAACTTGTTGTAAATAGAAGCCGAGCACGTTCAGAAGCCCATTTGTCCACCTGAAACTTCTTTTTTTGCTGTTCAACATGTCCATCTGTGAGAAATCTCTTGTGGTAAAACTTAAGCCTCATGCACAATAGTAACCTCGCATTCAATAGGAAGAATGTGACAAAGCTTCTATTTGCTTGGTTGGATGCATATCCTTCCATCGTCATTGTCCTCAAACGAATGTCATGAGAACTGAGAAAGGCATGGTGCTTATTACGCCACCGATTGGTTATACATTTTTCTCCATGTGGTCGCAGTACCTAAGTAGACATGAAGATTGAAAACAGTTAAGTTCTGAAAAAAGAGTATGTCGAAAGAGCGACAGCTGAATGGTTAATTCTAGTACAATATATACAGCCTTTCAATGTGCATGAAATCATCACCTTTATATATAAACTCTCTAGAGACCGAAAGCATCGCAGCAAGCCAATAATTATGTTCAGATCATAACTATACATTTCGATATATAAGATCTTGACAGAATCCAGCAGCATTGATAGGCTATCCATGGATGAACTCTTCATTGAGCATATAACATAATATTAGTACCCAAGGTGTAGTCCAAGATGATATAAAACTTATGCGCACAAATGAAAAATGCAGCTTATGATTACAAATGTGTAGATGATAATATACGGTACTTGAAAAAGTGAGGAGCCAAACAGCAACTTGTTGTGATCATCAAACGGAGCACTAATTAGACCCAAGGTCTCCAGTTTGGGCGCAAAGACGATAGTTATTTGCAAAGGTCTATAAAAGTAATCAAGGAGCAACCTTTGAAGTGAAGGGGCATCTTCGATGATGAGCTGTTGTCCTTTAAAACAAATTCCAATGCTTTTAAGGTGAGGCAACTTTATTTGGAGACAACTGATAGGGATTTCTATTCCCAAAACAATCAGCAAGCGCTCCAGGGCAGGGCAACTGGAGTGGATGATGCTGTGTAGTGAGGCCTCCGACAGATAAACCACCACAAGCAAAAGTTTTTTAGTAGTGGGAGTCGAAGCATTTGTACCAGATCGTCTGGTAGATGGCACCGGGCAAAGGTGGCAGTGTGGAGAGAGGAGGAAAACCGCGAGATGGACAATGGTGGTGTGGGCATGAATTCTTGGTGTGTTTGTGGTATGGAACTTTCGTGGTAATGATAGAACTCAAACTGCTAGAGTTTTTTTGAATTCAGGGGATGTCAGCCAAGTGTCCACTGTGTAGGGTATGGACAACAGGCAGCGTGTCAGGCTGCAGAGGCGTTGAATGGGGCCCTTCTGGTGAGAGGAGACGATGGCTCTGAGGAGATCAAATTCAGGAAGGACAGATATCTGACGATAGTCGAGATTGAGGGGCGCGGTGCGCCATAGAGGACGCCACCGAGTTGAGAGGACTTGTGTGCGGCAGCAATCCTTGGTGGGGAGAAGCGAGATGATCTCCTCAAGGATGACGTCCAGGAGATCGCTGATGCGGTCCACCGGAGATTCTACCGGTTCCTTAGATCCGGGGGGGGGGGGGCTCGCCGCTTCTCCCTGCGTTGCCGGGTGTGGGATCTACAACCGGCATTGTCGCCGGCGGGAGCCTCATCTTCTTGGCGCTGGGGCCAGCCGACTCCATTTTCCTTGTGGGCGCCGCGCCGAGCTCACGGGTTTGAGCAGAGTAGCCACAGACGAGCCTACTGGCAGTGCGAGCGGGGAATAAGGAGGGCTGGGGTTTTCTATAGGAGTGGAAGAAGAGGAGCAGGCATTTTCTGTACGAGTGAGGAAGAAGGTGAGCGGAGGTTTTCTGGACGAGGAAGATGGGGAGCGGGTGGAATTGGGGGCGATGGAAGCGGGAGAGTCCAGCGAGCTGTAGTATAAGTGGAAGCGAGGAGGAAGGAGGGTTTTTCTAGGATCGCCCCCTCTTCAAGAAATATGGGCTTCTCCTTGCAAAAAACAAAAACAAATGGGCTTTAAGATGGATAGGCTTTTGTATCGTCCCAGTCGGATGCCCGTGTACGGGAGGGCCTTAACACTAGAGCCAGCCCGAGACAGTCTCCAGCTTATTGCCCATTCGAAAGAAAAAAAGACGCCTGCAGCTTATGGCTACTCATTGGTAACCTTTTTCAACTTGGCATCCACCACATTAGAGGATGCGGTACTAGATGCAGACACTCACACTGGTCGCGTATCACGGCAAAGCGAGGTGTCAAATAACAGGCCTACAATATACTTACTAGATTGTAAAGGTTCACAGGCTAGTCAACATTCACATTAAACTAAGATTCAGAAGATACGGTATGCATACTAACATTCATAACAACAAAAGTTCAGCATGTTTATGCATCTCAATGATTCACCATACTATAACCAATACAAAGCTGTGACAAGGTGTGGAAATAAAGAAAATCGGTCGATGCTTCTCTGAGCAAAGGGCCTCTCTGTGCAACATTAATTTCCTGGGCATGCTTGTTTCTTCTCAATGTGGCGAGAACTTTGAGCATGTTGGCAACTCCACAGCTAGCTAGCTGCCTCATCTTGCAATTGATGCTGACACATTTGCAGCAAACACATGAGGCAATAGAGATGACTCAACATGAGTCCATATTGTGCAGTTCCCCTGAAATCATCTTCATTGTCCTGAATCTGAAAAGATAGGAAACCAATAGCTATACTTAAACGGTGTTTCAAAACAGTAGCACATATCAATAGCTCGGCATGACAAAACACGATCATCTGGATGAAGGGGATACTGACCTACCTGAGGAAGATTATATATAATTTCATAAGTCCTTGGTTGATTTCCACCTTCGGTTGCACCGCTTGTTTGCTACTCCACACATGACAGGATCGTTTCGCACTGCAATCAACAAGTCAATGTAGGAATAAGCTTATTTCATCTTGCGGTGGTCATTGTACCTAGTTACGAATGTAGGAATACCTGGAGCACCATGAGGTTAGCTGACAGCAGGTAGATGCAGCCATATAAATTTTGTGCGGTGCTACCAAAATTGAGGTTTGTATCCATTCTCGTTATGAGAATTCTTCTTGAAGTTGGTAGAATGTGATGGCTTGTTCTTTGCATCAAACTTCCCTTTCCCCTGGGATTTGTTCTTGTTGTTTTGGGGCTGGTTGGGATGGAAGTTCTTCTCGTGTACCATGTGGGCACTAGAAGCTCCCTCAGCGACCTGAGCACGTGTGTCTTTTGCTCTCACCTTCTCTTCAAATTCAAGAGTGCTAATGAGATCCAAAACGGAAAACTCATGCCTCTTGTTTTTCAGAGAAGTAGCAAAATCGTTCGACGAAGGTGGAAGCTTGGCAATGATGGTCCCCTCAACAAATTTGTCCGGCAACACACACTTAAAGTACTCAAGTTCCTTAGCGAGTGACTGTATCTCATGAGTCTGCTGAACAACAGAGTGCTCATCAGTCATCTTGTAGTCACAGAATTGCTCCATGACGTACAACTCGTTGCCAGCGCCCGAGGCCCCAAACATGGCCTCGAGCGCAACCCACATGTCTTTGCCGCTGTCAAACGACATAAATGAATCCACAATGGAATCGTCAAGAACACTCAGCAGGGCGACTTTGAAGAGGGTATCCATGCTCTCAAAGGCTTCCTGCCATGTAGGATTAAGATCGCCCTCAGGCTTACCCTTAGTGGCGTCATAATAGTACATGATCTGAAACCAATATACTGCTCTTGTGCACCACCTTTTATATTGCACCCCCTTAAAAGTAGGTGGCTTCAAAAGCACAACAAAACCACTCAGAGTAAATTGCCTATAATCAGGTTTTTGGATTGGATTGTTGAATATATGAGCAATTTACTATGAGATTTAATCCCAATCAATAGTAAATAGATCATGACGACAATTGCAAAGATCAAAGTAATGATGCAGACTAAACCAGGAGGACAGAATCACATACTGTACAGCGGGAGCAGAACCACTGTGGTTGATGTTGTCACTCATGTCGTTGATGAAGAGGTTACCGAGGTTGGGGAAGAAGGTTGTCATCGAGGAAGTCGTCACTGGCAGCAGTCACAGGAGTGTGCTCCCCAAAAACCTGATCGCCCCTCTCCCGTACATGATCATGAAAGGCGGGGTTCGGAGGACTGTCGTCCCTTCTCGTGGTGCACGCCAGAAGGAGGGCTGGAAAAGAATTGCATGGCGGCGCTAAGAACTAGAATGGTGCGAAACCATATGATACAGTGGCGGCTAGGGTAGAGCCTATCAGGTCGGTCGTGCGAGTTAAGACCAAGTATAACAGTAGGCCTTTGTCCCAAACCCCACGTCCAAGTCAATAATAGCCCCACTATCCAAAAGAATCAGAAACGGCTGAGTAATCAGTGCGTTTGTTAATTATTAATTAATGACTTAATAAATTTTCCGACCAACAAAAATATAGACCATGTGGATAGCTTTTGTCCTTGGACAGGCTCATTCCCGAAGAGCGCGCGTGTAGGTTTCCTATTATCATGCTCATTATAAAGTGGTGCAACTCACACTCACCTAGCAGTATGAGACTAAACTTTAGTCCCACTCACACAACACTTAGAGCATGGTTAATATTATAGCCAACATCCGGCTATATGAAGTTGACACATCATCTAGAACCAACCTATAGCCTGCTAGTACAATAGTTAGTCCCTTTAGTATAATACTACTCCCTCCATTCCTAAATATAAGTCTTTTTAGACATTTCAAATGGACTACAACATACGGATGTATGTAGACATATTTTAGAGTATAGATTTACTCATTTTGCTCCGTATGTAGTCACTTGTTGGAATATCTAGAAAGACTTATATTTAGGAACGGAGGGAGTATATCATTAATAATTGCCCCACCTTTTGTCTCACAGAGTATGTTGGAGCTCCTGCTACAACCGGCTACAAGTTTACAACCTGCTTCTCTTCTCTCTCCTCTTGTCTCTCCTTCAACTAAGCATGAATACTATATTTAAATCCTTATGTCATCTAATTGTAGTACTTGCTCTAAAGCTACTCTCCACTGTGTAGTCTGAAATGATGGGCGTGCAGCGGGCGGTGCCCTCGGTCGGCGCGCCGCTTCAACGCGAAAACAGTGAGACGTCGCGTCGCCCTGACTTGCCATCAATGTGGAGTGGCGGGCTCAGCTGGCGCTGCTACCTCTTTAGCACTGCGTTGGTTTTCCCTTGAAGAGGAAAGGGTGATGCCGCAAAGTAGCGTAAGTATTTCCCTCAGTTTTTGAGTACCAATGTATCAATCCAGTAGGATATCATGCTCAAGTCTCACGCACCTCCAACAAATAAGAACCTCGCAACCAATTCGATAAAGGGGTTGTCAAGCCCTTCACGGTCACTTACGAGAGTAAGACCTGATAGATATGATAAGATAAATTTTTTGGTATTTTTATGATAAAGAGAAATAAAGATGCAAAGTAAAATAAACGGCAAAGGAAATAACTAAGTGTTGGAAGATTAATATGATGGAAGATAGAGCCGGAGGCCATAGGTTTCACTAATGGCTTCTCTCAAGAGCATAAGTATTATGGTGGGTAAATGAATTAACGTCGGGAAATTGATAGAATTGAGCATAGTTATGAGAATATCTAGGTATGATCATGTATATAGACATCACGTCCAGGACAAGTAGACCGAAACGATTCTGCATCTACTACTATTACTCCACACATCGACCGCTATCCAGCATGCATCTAGAGTATTAAGTTCATAAGAATAGAGTAATGATTTAAGGAAGATGACATGATGTAGAGGGATAAACTCATGCAATATGATATAAACCCCATATTTTTATCCTCGATGGCAACAATACAATACGTGTCGGTTCCCTTTTGTCACTGGGATCGAGCACCGCAAGATTGAACCCACAGCTCAGCACTTCTCCCATTGCAAGAAAGATCAATCTAGTAGGCCAAACCAAATTGATAATTCGAAGAGACTTGCAAAGACAAACCAATCATACATAAAAGAATTCAGAGGAGAATCAAATATTGTTCATAGATAATCTGGATCATAAACCCACAATTCATCGGATCTCGACAAACACAACGCAAAAGAAGATTACATCGAATAGATCTCCAAGAGAATCGAGAAGAACTTTGTATTGAGATCCAAAGCGAGAGAAGAAGCCATCTAGCTAAAAACTATGGACCCGTAGGTCTGAAGTAAACTACTCACACATCACCGGAGATGCCATGGAGTTGATGTAGAGGCCCTCCGTGATCAATGCCCCTCCGGCGGATCTCCGGAAAAGGCCCCGAGATGGGATCTCTCGGGTACAGAAGGTTGCGGCGGTGGAATTAGGTTTTCGTGGTGCTCCTGGATGTTTGGGGGGTACGTGGATATATATAGGAGGAAGAAGTACGTCGGTGGAGCAACGGAGGGCCCATGAGGGTGGAGGGCGCGCCCAGGGGGGTAGGCGCGCCCCCCTGTCTCGTGCCTTCCTCCGTTGTTTCTTGACGGCCACTCCAAGTCTCCTGGATCACGTTTGTTGAGAAAATCACGTTCCTGAAGGTTTCATTCCGTTTGGACTCCGTTTGATATTCCTTTTCTTTGAAACCCTAAAATAGGCAAAAAAACAGCAATTTGGGTTGGGCCTCTGATTAGTAGGTTAGTCCCAAAAATGATATAAAAGTGCAAAATAAAGCCCATTAACATCCAAAATAGATAATATAATAGCATGGAGCAATCAAAAATTATAGATACGTTGGAGACATATCAAGCATCCCCAAGCTTAATTCCTGCTCGTCCTCGAGTAGGTAAATGATAAAAGAAGAATTTTTGATGTGGAATGCTTTCTAACATATTTCAATGTAATTTTTCTTTATTGTGGCATGAATGTTCGGATCCAAAAGATTCAAGATAAAAGTTTAATATTGACATAGAAATAATAATACTTCATGTATACTAACTAAGAAATTATGTCTTCTCAAAATAACATGGCCAAAGAAAGTTATCCCTACAAAATCATATAGTATGGCTATGCTCTATCTTCACCAAAAAAATATTTAAATCATGCACAACCCCGATGACAAGCCAAGCAATTGTTTCATACTTTTGATGTTCTCAAACTTTTTCAATCTTCACGCAATATATGAGCGTCAGCCATGGATATAGTACTATGGTGGAATAGAATGGTGGTTGTGGAGAAGACAAAAAGGAGAAGATAGTCTCACATCAACTAGGCGTATCAACGGACTATGGAGATGCCCATCAATAGATATCAATGTGAGTGAGTAGGGATTGCCATGCAACGGATGCACTAGAGCTATAAGTATATGAAAGCTCAATAAAAGAAACTAAGTGGGTGTGCATCCAACTTGCTTGCTCACAAAGACCTGGGGCATTTTGAGGAAGCCCACCATTGGAATATACAAGGCAAGTTCTATAATGAAAAATTCCCACTAGTATATGAAAGTGATATCATAGGAGACTCTCTATATGAAGAACATGGTGCTACTTTGAAGCACAAGTGTGGAAAAAGGATAGTAGCATTGTCCCTTCTCTCTTTTTCTCTCAGTTTTTTATTTGGGCCTTCTTTTTTTTGGCCTCTTTTCTCTTTTTTTTGTCCGGAGTCTCATTGACTTGTGGGAGAATCATAGTCTCCATCATCCTTTCCTCACTTGGGACAATGCTCTAATAATGATGATCATCACACTTTATTTACTTACAACTCAAGAATTACAACTCAATATACTTAGAAAAAAATATGACTTTATGTGAATGCCTCCGGTGGTGTACCGGGATGTGCAATGATGCATGAGTGACATGTATGAAGAATTATGAACGGCGGCTTTGCCACAAATACGATGTAAACTACATGATCATGCAAGCAATATGACAATGATGAAGCGTGTCATAATAACGGAATGGTGGACAGTTGCATGGCAATATATCTCGGAATGGCTATGGAAATGCCATAATAGGTAGGTATGGTGGCTGTTTTGAGGAGGTATATGGTGGGTTTATGGTACCGGCGAAAGTTGCGCGATACTAGAAAGGCTAGCAATGGTGGAAGGGTGAGAGTGTGTATAATCCATGGACTCAACATTAGTCATAAACAAATCACATACTTATTGCAAAAATCTATTGGTTATCGAAACAAAGTATTACGCGCATGCTCCTAGGGGGATAGATTGGTAGGAAAAGACCATCGCTCGTCCCCGGCCGCCACTCATAAGGAACACAATCAATAAATAAATCATGCTCCGATTTCATCACATAATGGTTCACCATACGTGCATGCTATGGGAATCACAAACTTCAACACAAGTATTTCTCAAATTCACAACTACTCAACTAGCATGACTCTAATATCACCATCTCCATATCTCAAAATAATTATCAAGTATCAAACTTCTCATAGTATTCAATGCACTTCTATGAAAGTTTTTATATTATAGCAAGTTTCCATGTTGTTCTAAAGGACTCTCAAAAGAATATAAGTGAAGCATGAGATAACAATACTTTCTATAAAACAAATCCACCACCGTGCTCTAAGAGATATAAGTGAAGCACTAGAGCAAAAACTATATAGCTCAAAAGATATAAGTGAAGCACATAGAGTATTCTAATAAATTTCAAATCATGTGAGTCTCTCTCAAAAGGTGTGTACATCAAGGATTATTTTGGTAAACTAAAAGGCAAATACTCAAATCATACAAGACGCTCCAAGAAAAACACATATCATGTGGTGAATAAAAATATAGCTCCAAGTAAAGTTACCGATAGACGAAGACGAAAGAGGGGATGCCTTCCGGGGCATCTCCAAGCTTAGGCTTTTTGCTTTCCTTGAATTTTACCTTGGGGTGCCATGGGCATCCCCAAGCTTAGGCTCTTTCCACTCTTTGTTCCATAATCCATCAAATCTTTATCCAAAACTTGAAAACTTCACAACACAAAACTCAAAATAGAAAATCTCGTGAGCTCCGTTAGCGAAAGAAAACAAAACACCACTTCAAGGTACTGTAATGAACTCATTCTTTATTTATATTGGTGTTAAATCTACTTTATTCCAACTTCTCTATGGTTTATAAACTCTTTTACTAGCCATAGATTCATCAAAATAAGCAAACAACAAAAGAAAAACAGAATCTGTCAAAAACAGAACAGTCTGTAGTCATCTGTAGCTAACGCAACTTCTGGAACCCTAAAAATTCTAAAATAAACTTCTGGACGTGAGGAATTTATCTATTAATAATATTAAAAAATAATTAACTAAATAGCACTTTCCAAATAAAAATGGCAGCAGTTCTCGTGAGCGCTAAAGTTTCTGTTTTTTACAGCAAGATCAAAAAGACTTTCCCCAAGTCTTCCCAACGGTTCTACTTGGCACAAACACTAATTAAAAACAAAAAATACAACCAAAACAGAGGCTAGATAAATTATTTATTAATAAACAGGAGCAAAAATCAAGGAATAAAAATAAAATTGGGTTGCCTCCCAACAAGCGCTATCGTTTAACGCCCATAGCTAGGCATAAAAGCGAAGATAGATCTAGGTATTGCCATCTTTGGTTTAGGGAAGAAAAGAACAAACTTATTATATATGGCATTAATATTTCTATTTTGATAAAGCACATGGTTGTTAATGGTAGAAGAAAGAGTAAGCATTTTATGGAAATTTGCATCTAAGCTAGCTTTCATCTCTTTGATAGATTCATTTTGGTAGGAGAGCAAAAGAGATGTGGATTCAACCTTCTCATTCATGGGGTGCCCAAATATGGTTTTCATCTTTTCATAAGTATCTACGGCATCCCCTTCAAGAAAACCTTCTTCAAAAATAAAATCTAGGACATGCTTAAATGAAGAAGGTAGGGAAACATAAAAGATCTTTAAGTAAATTTCAATTTGGTATTGGGGCACGTAGCTGGCCCGGATCCTTAATAGTCTATCCCAAGAATCTTTCAAAGATTCATCGAGTAAATAACGAAAAATTCTGGAATCATCTTCGTCAAAATTATTAAGATTCTCATTGATAACTTCAGTAGGTCTTTCCATAGCATCATTTTTTATGAGTTTAGAGAGAATAGAAGGATTGTCAAAAGTACTAAAACTCGGGAGAGAACCCCCAACCCTTTTTGATTCCGACATGGCGAAAGAAAGGAGAGTGAAGAAGAGATGGTGAATAAATCGGCAAGGGTGAAGTGGGGGAGAGGAAAACGAGAGGCAAATGGCAAATAATGTAATGCGAGGGATAAGAGTTTGTGATGGGTACTTGGTATGTCTTGACTTGGCAACGACACCTGAAATGACTCGTTGTTGGGAGTCAAATCTTGACTTGACTTGGTGTGAATCTCCCTGGCAACGGCGCCAGAAATCCTTCTTGCTACCTCTTGAGCACTGCGTTGGTTTTCCCTTGAAGAGGAAAGGGTGATACAGCAAAGTAGCGTAAGTATTTCCCTCAGTTTTTGAGAACCAAGGTATTAATCCAGTAGGAGATCATGCTCAAGTCCCACACACCTACACAAACAAATAAGAACCTCGCAACCAACGTGATAAAGGGGTTGTCAAGCCCTTCATGGTCACTTACGAGAGTGAGATCTGATAGATATGATAAGATAATACTTTTGGTATTTTTATGATAAAGAGAAATAAAGATGCAAAGTAAAATAAACGGCAAAGGAAATAACTAAGTGTTGGAAGATTAATATGATGGAAGATACACCCAGGGGCCATAGGTTTCACTAGTGGCTTCTCTCAAGATCATAAGTATTACGGTGGGTAAATGAATTACTGTCGGGCAATTGATAGAATTGAGCATAGTTATGAGAATATCTAGGTATCATCATGTATATAGGCATCACGTCTGAGACAATTAGACCGAAACGATTCTGCATCTACTACTATTACTCCACACATTAACCGCTATCCAACATGCATCTAGAGTATTAAGTTCATAAGAACAGAGTAATGCTTTAAGGAAGATGACATGATGTAGAGGGATAAACTCATGTAATACGATATAGACACCATATTTTTATCCTCGATGGCAACAATACAATACGTGTCGGTTCCCTTTTTGTCACTAGGATTGAGTACCGCAAGATTGAACCCAAAGCTAAGCACTTCTCCCATTTCAAGAAAGATCAATCTAGTAGGCCAAACCAAACTGATAATTCGAAGAGACTTGCAAAGATAAACCAATCATACATAAAATAATTCAGTGGAGAATCAAATATTGTTCATAGATAATCTGGATCATAAACCCACAATTCATTGGATCTCGACAAACACACTGCAAAAGAAGATTACATCGAATAGATCTCCAAGAGAATCAAGGAGGACTTTGTATTTAGATCCAAAGATATAGAAGAAGCCATCTAGCTAATAACTATGGACCTGTAGGTCTGAAGTAAACTACTCACACATCACCGGAGATGCCATGGAGTTGATGTAGAGTCCCTCCGTGATCAATGCCCCCTCCGGCGGAGCTCCAGAAAAGGCCCCGAGATGGGATCTCTCAGGTACAGAAGGTTGCGGCGGTGGAATTAGGTTTTCGTGGTGCTCCTGGATGTTTGCGGGGTACGTGGATATATATAGGAGGAAGAAGTACGTCGGTGGAGCAACAGAGGGCCCACGAGGGTGGAGGGCGCGCCCAGGGGGGTAGGCGCGCTCCAAGTCTCCTGGATCACGTTTGTTGAGAAAATCACGTTGTTTCTTGACGACCACTCCAAGTCTCCTGGATCACGTTTGTTGAGAAAATCACGTTCCCGAAGGTTTCATTCCGTTTGGACTCCGTTTGATATTCCTTTTCTTCGAAACCCTAAAATAGGCAAAAAAACAGCAATTTGGGCTGGGCCTCCGATTAGTAGGTTAGTCCCAAAAATGATATAAAAGTGTAAAATAAAGCCCATTAACATCCAAAATAGATAATATAATAGCATGGAGCAATCAAAAATTATAGATACGTTGGAAACGTATCAGGCGCCGGGCGGGAAGTGCGCGTGACGGGAGGAGGGAGGGGTTTTTCTTGGGCCAAGACGGTGATAATCCAACTTGGGATCGGTCCGGACGGGGAAATATCATGTGCTCCCATACTCACTACTCCCTCTGTTCCTAAATATATGTCTTTTTAGATATTGCAACAAGAGACTACATACGGAGCAAAATGAGTGAACCTACACTCTAAACTATGTCTATATACATTCGTATGTAGTCCATAGTGAAATCTCTAGAAAGACTTATATTTAGGAACAAAGGGAGTAGTAGTTTCATGCATATGACACTAGTCTATGTTACTACTCCCTCCTTTCCGGTTTATAGGGCTTATCTAAAAATCTTAGTTTTTCCATTTTATAAGGATCAATTTGGTTGTTCCCCATCACAAGTTTAGATTTCAAGGTGCATTAAATAATTGCATGCAGGTATTAAGAGAAAATTGACCAATGCATGTACTTTATGCATGCATGCATTGCAATTAATACAATGGTAAACATAAATTTTTGAGGAAGATTTGAGTCTATAGCTAATTAAATGAAGCAAGCTTAGCAACAACAAACTAAGCACCTAGTACTATGCATTGGAGACTTGAGTTGCTAAGCCATTTAATGCACTTAGCACCTCATCTAAGTACATTTGCATTGCAAGAGGTCTTAATTACATATGGTATCATAATATGATACCCAACTCTATCTTTCTTCTTTTAATTCTATGCCACCTCATCAAATTTTCCTACTACTAGTTGGCATGCATGATACTACTTATAATACCCCCATTACAATCAGCCTGATAGAATTAAAATACCTAATCTAAATGGTCACCGCCCGATCTCTTTGTCCTCCTCCATCATCTGGCAGAAGAAGAATCGTGCAAGACACCGGTTGTATTCGCCGGCGTTGCCTCGGCGGTGGCCTTCATGGGATACAATCGGCGGCGGCCTCCCGTGTTCTACTTCTCCTCGACGATGGTGGCGGGCGGGGACATGCTACCCGTCACCTCATCGACATCCACGTAGCCGCATCACCTCGTCGACATCCGCAGCGGCTTCTTTCTTTGCCTGCATGTCGCGGCTACGAGTGCGTCGACGGCGGATGGCGCAGTCGTAGACACTAGAGCCGATGTACGACACGGCGGCGTCGAGAGCAGCAACCATGCCCGTACCGCCGTGCTCCCCGACAAGCCGGCGTGGAGCAAGTCGGCACTCTTCCTCGAGTTGTATTGGAGAGGCGGTCTGCGGAACCACGCGCTGACTTAGTGCGGCAACTGCCTCCGACGGGCTAGGCGAGGTAGGTGGAGAAGCAAGCTGCCTCACTCGTAACTGCCGGGCTCGACGGGCCACCCATACGGCTTTTATGCCGGAGAACTACTCTTCCTGCTCATCGGATGTCGCCGAAAGAGTGGACAAAATGGTGGAAGGAGGAACTTGGCCGGCGTCCTGCTCCTGAACGGACGTGTGTGGCCGGAGTTGGTTTCTCGCATTCCACACGGTTTTAAATGTAGGTTTTTGAATGCGGCGAGGAGGCAGTTACAGATGGCAGTGCAGCGGACGGTGCCCTGGGCCAGCGCGCCGCTTCAAATGGCGGACGCAGTGAGAGGTCGCATCTGCCCTGACTCCCTTGAGCGTGACCTTGATGGTGTACGTCACCTTGTGTCCAGATCTGAGATGCCACGTGTATCAGATGAATGACTCCAAGCTCGACCACCGTGATGCAAGAGGTGCAAGCCGAGGAACACTGAGCGAACGAGTAGTAGTAGTTCATTGGTTGGTTTCGATTTTTTGATTCAATTGTTGTGCTGCTACCGTCCAATATTCGCGTGTGGTTGTTTCTAGAATAAAAAAGGAGGTACCCCTACTTATGTTACTCCCACTATGCCTAGCCTAAGGTTAGTAGGTGACATTGCGCTTGGCTCTTCACCTCTTCCGGAAGTTGAACAAAAATGATGGTACTACAGTAGTATTTCTAGCAATCTGACACCAAATGAACTGCAACACGTCCACCGCTTGCAAGCAAAAGTTTCTCCTCGTGATGCGAGCCACTACGCACGCGTTGGCGAGGGAGAAGGCGTAGCAAGCAACCTTCTTGTCATTCTGCGAGTTGACGGTACACATCAAAAGTTAGTATGTACTCTCTCCAAAAGGGGGCTGACCATGTCATGGCTACCCCCCATCCCGTGCTCCGACGTTGAGTACATGCACTATTCACGTGCCATCGAGGAGAAAAAATATTGCGTAGTAGTAGGTGCCATCGAAGTGCACAACTCACTTACGCACTGCTTATCTGATTATCTCCATTTTCTTGCATGACACGTGCACCTTGATGCTAGATGTCTCGCATGTTGGCAAAAGGATGAACAAAGCTCAAATAAAAAAGAGTTTAAGAACATAGGTTCCCGATGATCGGGAAGGAGCAAGGAACCTCGCGGTGGAGCGTTTGCAAGGAACCTTGCACGTTTTCCCCTGTTTTTTGCTGCCTGCCCACCTATAAACAAATAAAAGAACATGAACTCTTCGCTAACCACTAGAGACGATACATCATGATGCTAAGTTGAAGATGTTTTATACTAGTTTATATTGATAACCACGCAAGAAGCCACGCATGTACAGGACGCATGCAACGATGCATGTACACACGCCAACGCACTAACTCATGCCGATCCAACTCATGCACATACACACACAGCATGGAGCACACAACACACGTACACAACACATGCATGCACACACACTCGGCAACAAAATGCACGTGAATAACACATGCATGTGCACACACTCAGCTGCATGGAGGCGTGCGACATCTGCGGCGACGTCCGGTTCGTCGTGCTACAGTGAAGCTCGCACACAACGGCGCCTACGCATCTCTTGCAGCGCCTCTTTGCCCTCGTTACTCAATGACTAGTCGGAAACGAAGACAACCGCAGCCTCGGCCTTAGAGCTAGCACCGATGGAAAAGCACGCACGCTGCATGCACACGAGCACGTATGGAGTGCCCACGATGTGGTGCGTCCCCAGTCGCCTCTACTCCTTCTGCGCATGTTGTCTATCAAGGCGGCTGCATGCCTAATGATGATGTGGGTGAGATCTTCTAGGACTCAGATGATGATGAGGAAAATTATGGGGAGTGGGCTCTTAGACTGGTCGTATAATGGTGAGTATCATATACTAGTATAATGTATATGATACTAGTGTATGATACTACATCCATAGTGCATAGTATCATAAGTTAGTATCATAGCTAACTTTATTTATTGCCATGCATGACACATAGTAGCACACCATTTAATATGATACGGTATCATGATATGATACTCAACCCTCTCTTTCTTCATTTAATTATATGCCACCTCATCAAATTTTCCTAGTTGGCATGCATGATACTACCTATGATACTCAACCTCATGCAAAAGCCTAGCTACATGCGGATTCCTAGACAAATAGAATAAATGTTAAGAAAGAGAAAGAGAGAAGGTTGAAAAAAGTACTAAGTGATGTTATAGCCAACCTTGTAGCCCACACTACTATATGAGTGACTATAAATGATGGCTATACATGACATGGCAGTTTCTTATAGCCATCAACTGGCTATACTATTAACCATGCTCTTAGGCTGGTCATAGTGCAGAGTAACTTAGACTAGTTTCATGCATATGACACTAGTCTAAGTTACTACCTCCATAATGCAAAGTAACATAGTAGTAGTGGCATACTAGCTGGCTTCATTTATTACCTTGTAGACTCATCTTCTCTTGGAAAGCGCTATGTTACAGTGACATATATTTTTTCTCGAATACGCACGAGTGTGCATATCATTCATTAAAGAAGAGGGGAAAGAGCCCCAAATCCACAGTTACAAGCTTATTTACATGCGGAATTAATCCGACACCATCCTAGTTTACAATGGACTACTCGCTTGTGCCCCACACTACATATTATGTTACTCTAAACACATCTCTCCTCATTAAATACATGCCACATAAAGCAAACTTGTCTTGGACTGTGCTATGTTACTAGTACCTAGGAGTATGTTACTCCCACTATGAACTGTTGCACGTCCACCGCAGCAAAAGTTTCTCCTCGTGCTGCGAGCCACCGCACACGTGTTGGCGAGGGAGAAGGCGTAAACCTTAGGCAAGTTTGGCAACATTGTTGTGTATGGCAAAATGTGGCACTCCTAGTCCTACAACCAAATGGCCCCGTAGTAAACAAGCTTCTCATCGTTCTGTGAGTTGCCGCGTGTTGGCAAAAGGATGAACAAAGCTCGCGGCAAAAAAGAGTGGAAGAGCATAGATTCCCGACAACCGAGAAGGAGCAAGGAACCTCGTGGTGGAGCGTCTGTACTCATAATATTTTATATTATTCAGCAATATAAAATCAACCAATCATCTCTACAGTGGATTGGAAGAGTACGAAACACGGCAGCCCAGTGTAGTTACATCATACAACATGGCTAACCCACGCTATCACCATTTTTCTTGGCCTCCGTGCGACACCTAGCTCTAGTAATCCAGCAGCCTGTATCACTTCTCGCTCCTCGTCTCTCTCAAAGTGTGGCGGGCTGGCGTTTTTGCCGTCTATTGAGGTCGGTTAACTCATCACATGTTACCGACATGCCAAGAGAATTCTAAAAAAATACTGTACTCTAATGTTATGCCAAGAAGAGGTAGCGCTTTGACCGACGGACCAAACGAGATAGGTGTGCCGTGCCGTGAATGTGTCCAGTTTCTCGTTTTGAACTCGTTTAGAACACTTGGTTTTGACTATTGATAAGATTTTATATCGGGCCTAATGTATTTTTTGAGGATGCCTTTGACTATTGATAAGATTTTATATAATTTAAAAATTATATCATTTGAAGATCCTTTCACGTTCCATTTTCAAAAAGAAAAGATCCTTTCAAGTACGAATTTGACTGTATGCTTTGAGCAACTTGCATGTCCTATACTGCTCCTGTTTGGATACTCTAACTTAGCTAGAGGTTAGACTAACTCATGACTAACCCTGAACTAACTGTAGCCAAAGAGGTGTTTGGGTGACAGGGTTAGATTGACAATAAATGCAGTTGATGGAGAGAGAAAAGTGATTTTCCAGCGGGCCCAATGAGAACTATGTCCAATTAGCACCTCTTGGGTGGGATAGTTTTTTTTTGGTGGGTTCGGTGCAACTTGCTCCAATTTAACCCTCATGCTTGGATACTTTAGGGCTATTTGAGCCCCAACTAGCTCAAACTAACTCTAACCCATGGATCCAAACAAGGCCAAAGTTAGTCTCGGAAAACGCATTAAGCCCTGTATACATGGACATGCGGAGTACATGATACTAGCAAACGCTCACCATTAGTAGTAGTTCATTGGTTGGTTTTAATTTTTTATTCAGTTGTTGTGCTGCTACCGCCAATATTCGCGTGTGGTTGTTTCTAGAGTAAAAAAAAGAGGTACTAGTACTTACTATGGGAAAGGTGAAGTGATGGTTGCTTCGCCCGACCAACTTATTACTCTGGGAATATGGGAGTACTAGCGGATTCAAGGAACAGATAAATAATGGTTGCTTCGTCCAAGAAACTTACTATGGTGAAGGTGGGGCTCTGTGATTTGACTGCTCACTAGTCATTACTACTACAGCGCAACGATCGGGATGAATCTTTCCCTACTGTTGGGCACTCAATATTGATGCATGGCAGGTGGAGCCGGATGAAGAATGTCCCACATGTCGGCGAAACGAAGTTGAATTGTTTCTGGCATTGCTATCAATCCTTCAGGATTTGTTTATATGTACGCATAATTTTAATGAAATTGTACTGTGATGCTATGAAGGTTTCAACTTTGGTTCCCGCGGGAAAAAAAGGTTTCAACTTAGGATTCATGTGTCCTCTTGCCTCAAGATTATCTCGTTACAACATTCCATCAAATACAAATGAAACTACCATGGCTACTAATGCATCTCAATGGTTCGCAGAGCAGCGCCAATATTCACATCACAAGTGAAGACAAAGTTGTGAGAATGTGTACAAATAAAGAAAAATATATAATTTATTGATGTTGTTCGTAGGCATGGCTCCATTTCCTGGGCACAGTGTTCATTGCTTGGCAACTAGTTTCACCCAGCTCTGTAGCCAAAAAAAGGTGTATGGAGGACAACACAATCCGATCATTTTGTGCAGCTCCACTAAAATCGAGCGGACCATCCCTGACGGAGTCCTGGACTAGGGGGTCTCCGGACAGCCGGACTATCTCCATTGGCTGAACTGTTAGACTATGAAGATACAAGATTGAAGACTTCGTCTCATGTCCGGATGAGACTCTACTCGGCGTGGAAGGCAAGCTAGGCAATACAAATATGGATATCTCCTCCTTTGTAACCGACCTTGTGTAACCCTAACCTTCTCCGGTGTCTATATAAACCGGAGGGTTTTAGTCCGTAGGACAACAACTACAACATACAATCATACCATAGGCTAGCTTCTAGGGTTTAGCCTCTCCGATCTCGTGGTAGATCTACTCTTGTACTACCCATATCATCAATATTAATCAAGCAGGACATAGGGTTTACCTTCATCAAGAGGGCCCGAACCTGGGTAAAGCATTGTGTCCCCTGCCTCCTATTACCATCCGCCTTAGACGCACAGTTCGGGACCCCCTACCCGAGATCCGCCGGTTTTGACATCGACATTGGTGCTTTCATTGAGAGTTCCTCTGTGTCGTCGCCGTTAGGCTTGATGGCTCCTACTATCATCGATAGCAATGCAGTCCAGGGTGAGACTTTTCTCCCCGGATAGATCTTCGTGTTCGGCGGCTTTGCACTGCGGGCCAATTCGCTTGGCCATCTGGAGCAGATTGAAAGTTACGCCCCTGGCCACCAGGTCAGGTTTGGAAGCTTAAACTAAACGGCCGATATCCGTGGAGACTTGATCTTCGACGGATTCGAGCCTCTGCCTTGTGCGTCACGCGGTCACGATGAGTACGATTTAGCTCTACCATCGGATAGTGTTCAAGAGATCGCACAGGCAGCCGCTCCGACCCTCAATTCAGAGCCGGTTGCGCCGTCCATGGACGGGTGGATGGACCCTGCCACGGAGGCCTTACCCTCAGCGGCGATCGAGCCAAACATCGACCTTACCTTGCACGAGAGCCGTGTTGATAAACTGCCGGATCCCTCTCCGGCCACGGACTCCAAACCGCCCGCGCCCGTTCCTATCGAATCCGATTGGGCGCCGATCATGGAGTTTACCTCCACGGATATTTTTCAGCACTCACCCTTTGGTGACATACTGAACTCATTAAGGTCTCTCTCCTTGTCAGGAGGATCCTGGCCGAACTATGTGCGGCAGGACTGGGATGCGGACGGCGAAGAAATTCACGGCCCACTAAAGCTCAAGGGACCAGCGCGGCATTGGCTTAACAGCTTGCCAGCAGAGTCCATCAGCTGTTGGGAAGATCTGGAAGCCGCATTCCATGACAACTTTCTGGGCACTCATGTGCGGCCACCAGATGCCGATGACTTGAGCCACATAATTCAGCAGCCAGAAGAATCGGCCAGGCAATTCTGGACTCGGTTCCTAACAAAGAAAAATCAAATCATCGACTGTCCGGATGCAGAGGCCCTAGCGGCTTTCAAACACAACATCTGCGATGAATGGCTAGCCCGGCACCTTGGTCAGGAAAAGCCGAAATCTATGGCAGCCATCACGACACTCATGACCCGCTTTTGTGTGGGAGAAGACAGCTGGCTGGCTCGCAGTAATAACATATCAAAGAACCATGGTAATTCGGATACCAAGGACAGCAATAGCAGGTCATGTCGCAACAAACATAAGCGCCGCATTAACAATGATAATACCGAGGATACGACAGTCAATGCTGGATTCAAAGGCTCTAAACCCAGTCAGCGGAAAAAGCCATTCAAACAAAGTACGTCGGGTCCGTCCAGCTTGGACCGTATACTCGATCGCTCGTGTCAAATACACGGCACCCCAGAAAAGCCAGCCAATCACACCAACAGGGATTGTTGGGTGTTCAAGCAGGCCGGCAAGTTAATTGCCGAAAACAAGGACAAGGGGCCACATAGCGATGATGAGGAGGAGCCCCGGCAACCACACAACGGAGGACAGAAGAGGTTTCCCCCACAAGTGCGGACGGTGAACATGATATACGCAACCCACATCCCCAAGAGGGAGCGGAAGCATGCGCTCAGGGACGTATATGCGTTGGAGCCAGTCACCCCAAAGTTCAACCCATGGTCCTCCTATCCGATCACTTTCGATCGCAGGGACCATCCCACTAGTATCCGTCATGGCGGATTCGCCGCATTGGTTCTGGACCCAATCATTGACGGATTTCACCTCACTCCAGTCCTTATGGATGGCGGCAGCAGCCTGAACCTGCTTTATCAGGACACAGTGCGCAAAATGGGTATAGACCCCTCAAGGATCAAACCCACAAAAACGACCTTTAAGGGCGTCATTCCAGGCGTAGAGGCCCATTGCACAGGCTCAATTACACTGGAAGTGGTCTTTGGATCCCCGGATAACTTCGGAAGCGAAGAGTTAATCTTCGATATAGTCCCGTTCTGCAGTGGTTATCATGCACTGCTCGGGCGAACCGCATTTGCAAGATTCAATATGGTACCGCATTATGCATACCTCAAGCTCAAGATGCCAGGACCTCGCGGGATTATTACAGTCAATGGAAATACAGAGCGCTCTCTCCAAATGGAGGAGCACACCGCGGCCCTCGCAGTAGAAGCGCAAAGCAGCCTCTCAAGGCAATCCACCGGTTCGGCGTTTCAAGACCCGGACACCTTCAAGCGCGCTCGGAGCAATCGGCAACTAGACCGCCTGGCGCGATCTGAGCTCGCGTAGCAATGCGGCCCCCACCCCAGTCCCAGCCAAACGGCGAAACTCGTGCCACGCGTACATAATTACGCATTAAAAATACCATGGGCACAGGTGGGGAGGGGGGCACAACTGCGGCACACCCCAAGACGCGGCTTAAACCGCACTAGGGGCTTCCCGTTTGGTTATTTTTCTTTTTTTCAGGACCTTAATCTCTGGAAACCCTGTCCGGCAGCACTATTGTCGAACACATGATGCAGCAACCAAGGAGGCAGAAAGGTACGTCACACCACGGAATTCCCAGGTGGATTACAATAACGAGCGAAATATTTGATTTAATATTGTTCCTCAGCTTGCCCTTGGAAGGGACATAGTCCTACTCTTTGCTTATCGCACCATCTGTATCATTTTGCTTTAACGCACCTTTTTTAAACAATGCATAACATTACGACTATTATTGCATTCTTGTTATATATATATGTGTGTTCATTAACGACGCCTTACAACCGTACACTTTGGTACAGCCAATACACCAGGGGCTTACGTACCCACAGTATGGTGTGAAAAGTCCGAACACTTTCACAAGTGCGGCACCCCGAACTTATAGCATTATATGCATCAGCTCCGAATCATGTCTTTGGTCAAATGTTGGGTTTGCCCGGCTCCTATGTTTTGGTACCTTACGTTCCGCTCTATCGGCTAAGGTAGCGCTAGGAGAACTACTGCGATTGTGCCCCGGTTCTGCGGGGCTTAGCACCTCAGTAGAGAAAGCTAAAACTGACTGTCATGATAAAGCAAGAGACTGGTCGCTGTTCGGCGAGGTTTTCGAGTCCCTAAAGACTTATGCCGCTTAGGGCGAGGGGCCGGCCCTGTCCGGCTTAAAGGCGTGTATCGCGCCCCGAATTCGGCCTTCAGAATACCAGGGGCTTCGCCAAAATTTAAAATTATAGAATTCTATGGCTAAGTGAGAGTGATAAAGCATTATTAGTCTGGTTGCCTTGTTCGTTGTGCTGAGCGCCTCCCTCGAAGGACCCAAACATGGGAACAAGAGTGCTCGTGTTTGTCCCGAACACCCCAGCACTCGTGGCATGGGGGCAGAAGCCGAGGACTAGCCATCTCTCAGATTGGATAAACGGCCAAACAGACGGTAATATTTTAAATTCACACAAGCGTTCCATAGCGCATATGAAACAAGTTTTCATCATACAGGATCACACGAGCAAGTTTACTCAAATATTACATCCTTGGAACATTTGTCCGCTACAAGACGGGCACCCTTCAGGACACCCTCATAATAAATTTCGGGGGTGCGATGCTCTTTGCCCTACGGCGACCCTTCCTTGATCAGCTTCATGGCGTCCAGCTTGGCCCACTTCACCTTCACATGGGCGAAAGCCCGGCGTGCACCTTCGATGCAGACGGACCGCTTGACGACCTCCAGCCATGGGCAGGCGTCCACAAGCCGCCTCACCAGGGCGAAGTAGCTATTCGGAAGGGCGTCGCCAGGCCATAGCCGGACTATAAAGCCCTTCATGGCTTGTTCGGCCGCCTTGTGCAGCTCGACCAGCTGCTTTAGCTGGTCGCTCAGAGGCATCGGGTGTTCGGTCCCAGTATACTGAGACCAGAACAGCTTCTCCGTTGAGCTTCCCTCCTTGGCCTGGTAAAACTGCGCGGCATCCAACACGCTGCGGGGCAAATCTGCAAATGCTCCTGGAGAGCTCTGAATTCGGGTAAGTAATCGGTAATTTACTTTTACATGCTTGCTCTGCATATAGAATGCCTTACCCGCCGCTATCTTCTTCATTGCGTCGATCTCCTGGAGGGCCTTTTGGGCTTCGGCCTTGGCACTTTTTGCGCTCTCGAGGGCCGTGGCAAGCTCAGACTCTCGCATCTTCGAGTCAATCTCCAACGCCTCGTGCTTCGTCACGAGAGCATGGAGCTCTTGCTGCACCTCGCCCACACGAGCCTCTTGTTTTTCCCGCTCGGTGTGCTCCTTGGCCTATTTATCTTCGGCCTCGGTTAGCGCTTGCTTCAGGGTTGCCACCTTGGTCGTGGCCCCTGGCAAATATACGATGATCCCGTCATTTTGCAATCGTGTCTTCTTTTATATATATACATATCTATAGACAGGGTATTACTTACCCTTGTTCTCCTCGAGCTGCCTCTGGGCAAGGCCAAGCTCTTTCTTGGACCCCTCGAGGTCCTGCTTCAGTACGGCGACCTCTGCAGTCAGTGCGGCGGACGCCAGCAGCGAGGCCTGCATACGCATATTGACACACTTTTATTAGACTCCTGCGATATTATTTGATCCTCTGTTCGGCTTTTCTTTGTGAACACCGAACAAAGCATCAGGGGCTACTGTCTATGCGGTAATATTTTTCCTATATTTTAAAACACTTACCTCAAAGCCTGTTAGAAGGCTGGCACAGGCTTCAGTCAATCCGCTCTTGGCGGACTGAACCTTCTGGACCACCGCACTCATAATAGTACGGTGCTCCTCGTCGACGGAAGCGCTGCGAAGCGCTTCCAGCAGATTGTCCGGCGCCTCTGGATGGACAGAGGTCACCAGCACAGGCGTCTTGCGCCTCTTAGAAGGAGGCCGCCTGCCCGAGCCCGGAACCACTGGAGGTTCCGGCGCGGTGTTCGGCTGAGGGCCGAACTCGGAGCTCTTAGGGGCCTTGTCCCCTCGGCTCCCGGAGTCCGGGAGGCCGCCTTGAGGCGCCTCCGGGACTGTCTCCCCTTGACCCGGTGCCTCATGAGACAGCACCTCGGCATCGTCCGCAGGATAGGGGGAGGTGGCGGTCGGGACTGGATCGCTACCCATGTCCGACGAGCCCAGGGAGCCGTCCGATGATACATCGATACGGGCTCGGGGCGGCCTGCATAATCATATGTCGGCGTTAGGTGAAGTAGTGCGGCAAAGGAATACTATGACTTACTCTGGTATCCAAATACTTACGACTTCCCCAGGGGCTTGGCCCTGGGCAGCCACTCGTCTTCGCCGTCGGTGGCGGTGGTAGAGTAGTCCGGAAGGAGAGTTCTCCCCTTCTTGGACCCTTCGGCCTCCCAGTTGGGGCGGCCTTCCTTTTCTTATCTCCCCCGTCTGGAGGGGGAGCATCCTCTTCTGCCTCCTCGTCTTCGGGGGAGGATTGCATCGTAGAGTCCTCGGACGGTGAGTCTGACGACGCCTGGCGTCGGGAACTCTTTCGGGTTCCCTTGGCCTTCTTGGTCTTCTCCGGCACCGTATAAGGAGCCGGAGTCAGCATCTTCGCCAGAAGAGCGTCTGCTGGGCCTTCGGGCAAAGGAGTCGGACAGTCGATCTATCCGGCCATCTCCTGCCAGTCATGTCAAAGGTACGGGAGTTTAGATCCCGCATGGAGTCAATCTATAAAAAATAAGTACCCTGTGAAAGGTAAAGCGGCTTACCGCACTGGCTTGGCGCTTCGCGCTGAATCCGCGATCCACAGTAATGGGAGGGGGGACCTCGGCGCTTTTGAACAGCACCCTCCAGGCATCTTCGTGAGTTGTGTCGAAGAGCCTATTCAGAGTTCGGTGCTGCGCCGGGTCGAACTCCCACAAGTTGAAGTCCCGTTTGTCGGATTTCGGGTTCCGGCAGACCCTTGAGGTTCGAACACTGGGGTGCATGCGGAGATTTCGCCTCCCACCTACCTGCACCCCTCCGCCTCGCTAAGATCTAAGCTATGGAAAGAACAACACGAATGACACAGGGTTTATACTGGTTCGGGCCACCGTTGTGGTGTAATACCCTACTCCAGTGTGTGGTGTGGTGGATTGCCTCTTGGGCTGATGATGATGAACAATACAAGGAAGAACAGCCTCGCGAGGGTCTGCTCTTGGCTGGGGCGATGAACTGCTGGGAGGAGTTTAGTCACCCTTCTCTCTCTCTCTCTCTGATTCTGATTCTCTCCTCTCTCTCCCGTCTCTCTTTCTTGTCTCCCTTTCTTGCCTCCCTTTCTTGTCTCTCCTTCTTGTCTCCCCCTCGATCCCGTGGGGGGCTTGTCCTATTTATAGAGGCCCTGGTCCTCTTCCCAAATATCGAGCGAGAAGGGAGCCAACAATGGCGGGCTAATTTGAAGGGGGACAGCTAGTACCAGCTATCCTGACAAAAGTAGTCTTCGCCTGCACAAAGCTCTAGTGGTGACGCCGTCTTGGCTCCATGATGACCTCCATCTTGCAGTCCTCCTGGTCTTGGTCTTGTTGCACCGAAATGGCTACCTTTGCCTGACGCCTCGGTACTCCACGGCTGCGCTTGCTCCCTTTGCACCAAAGAGGAAAGGAGGACACTGCGCGGGCTGGCACCCGCCTGGCGCCTTTCGTCGTCATGGCTTGCGTCACGGGCACCTCGTGAGGTACCCCGCCTTGATCTCTCCGCCTCCTCGCGAGCCAGCTTGGTGAGGCCGTGCCTGAGGAAGCTCCGCGTCGTCCGCCCCGCGAGGCTTGGCCCCTCGCGAGGGTCTTGGGTCTGTGTTGGTGAAGATGGGCCGTGCTGGGCCCCCCTTTGAGCCACGCCGCATGTAGGCAAGTCTGGGGACCCCCGTTCCCAGAACGCCGACAGTAGCCTCCGGGCCCAAGGCGCGCCCGGACTTGGTCGTGCAGGGAGGCGGAAGGGCAAGAGCGAAGCGCCGTGGGCCCTAACAGCCTGCGGCCTTGGGCGCCGCGTGGCGGTTGATTGGACGTGAGCGCCTTAGCAACCGTCCGAGTTGATAAGGGAGCGGCATCTGCCTAGGCTTTGCTTTTTGCTTTCTCCGGTTGCTGCTCAGATCCCCTTTCTTGCGCCTCTCCTTCCTTCCTCCAAAACTTCCAGATCTACTCCGACCGCGTGACCTAGGAAGCCATGGCGCCTCGTCAGCCCCCGGCCGTAGCTTGGTACTCGTCTGCCCTGGACTCGCCGAACGTGTCGGAGGCGAGCCTTGCCCGGTTGCGCCGGATGGCGGTGGTGTGGGGCATCGACGGGGCGAAGGTGCTCAAGGTCGGCTCCGCCACCCCTGAGGGTCAAGGGAGCACCTTCTATCCGTTCTTCGCAAGTGCCATTGCTGCTGGCCTGGTGCCTCCCTTCTCCGAGTTCTTCTTCTCTGTCCTCCGCCATTACAAGCTACAGGCTCTGCATCTCCACCCCAACTCTGTCCTTCTCCTGGCAATCTTCGCCTATTACTGCGAGGCTCACGTAGGGGTGCAGCCCTCAGTGGCCTTGCTGCGCCACTACTTCTACCTCCGGACCTCTCGCGGTCCTGCTTCCACGTGCGCGAGCTTCATCGCGTACAGCGGCACCATTGCCATCTCGAACCCCGGGAAAAGGATTGAGGGCTTCAGGAGCATGTGGGTCTTGGCGGATGCTGGGCGCATTCACCCTCGGCTGATCTTGCCCACGGAGCAGCCCACGAGCTCCAGCAATTGGGGTCGAGTGGAGCTCGCGGACCCCCGTGCGAAGCCGGTGTTGGAGAAGATGGATGCGGATCTGAGGCCGGCCAACATGGCGGCGGCGAAGCTGACTGGCGCGTCGCTGCTGAGGGAGTTCCTGGAGCACCAGCTGGCTCCACTTCGGCAGTACTCACTTCCAATGTGGTGGCCCCATCCGAGCCCCGCGGCCTTGGCCGACGGAGATCTGGCTGCGGTCCTACAATCTCTGGTCGGGGGCGATGTGGAGAGGTTGGAGGGTGCTCCTACGCCCTTGTTCCTCCGCGACGACTGGGAGCAGGTGGTGGAGTCCATGCCCGTCTTCAATGGGGATGGGCCCGTGCCCATGGAAACTCCCGAGGAACCGGTGGATGTGCCCTCCGACGACTCCAGCAAAGAGGAGGAAGGAGGGGAGCGGGAAAGAGGGCCTGACTCCGAGGCGACTGACGGAGAGTCGAGGGCTCCCCTCCCCCTGCGCAGGTCCCGCGTTCTCCGCCTCTCTCAGAGCGATGACGACGAGGATGACGACGAGCAGGACGGCGGGAGCTTGCCCCCGATCCCGAAGAAGGACAGGACCGGGCTGATCTCCCGCGGGTTTGCCCCGACCCCGAGGCGGACCGCACCTTCCGCTTCCAAGCTTCCCGAGGTTGACCCTTCTAGCCGGCTTTCAGGCTTCAAATTTGGCCGAAGGTCGCTCGAGCTCACCGGCGACGACCGTAAGCGTTTGATTCTTGTCTTTATTTCTTATTCTTCTTCTGAGGCTTGACGTCCGCATCTCTTGGACAGGCTGGCGCCCGCAGCAAAGAAGTCGAAGGGAGCTCCTGAGGTTCCATCCGTGGCAGCGCCTCTGCCTGCGAAGGAGGGTGACCGCGACGCACGGGCTTCTCCTGCCCGGTCGTCCTCACAAGGCCTGGCTGAGCCGGCTGGGGCGAGCTCGGCCCCCACGGCCCAAGTGACTCCTGAGGTGTCCTTGCCTGCCGCCGCCACTACAGTCGTTGGGGCGCAGCAGACTCCGCCTCAGGATGCTGTGGCCGCGCAGCCGCCTTCTCCTCCTACTCCATCGGCGGCTGTCTCTCCGACTCCTTCTGCCATTCTGGATCGTGCTGTCGCTGAGCTGGACCGACTGCGGCAGGATCTTCTTGGCGCCGACCCTCGCTTGGTGGCCGGGCGCTTGGAGCTGGCTTCAGGATGGGTTCACTCTGATGCTTCGATTCGGGCGGCGCTGGTCCAGGCCTCGACGGCTTGCGATGAGGAGAAGCAGGCCGTCCTTGAGGCGAAGGCTGCTCATGACGCAGCCGTGGGGGAGGTGGTCGACGTCCGTGGTCGCTGCAAGGCGCTGGAGGACAAGTTGCAGGGCCTGCGGGACCAGCTTGCGAAAGAGGTCCGCCTTCGCCAAGAGCAGGAAGAAGGTGTGAAGGCTCGCGAGGCAGCCGTCAAGGAGAGGGAGGTCAAGCTCAGGAAGTGCCGCGACCGCCTATGCACGCTGGAGCAGGAGTTGGGGGCGAGGAAGGCCGAGCTGGACGACAAGGCCCTGGTTTTTTCCGAGGACCGCGTGGCCTTCACGGAGATGGAGGCGAAGGCTCGCTCCTCGCTGAGGATGCTTTACGACAGCAGCCTGGAGAGCCCGCTGGCTGGCGCCGAGGACGGCCCCGCCAAGCTGCTTCCCTTCCTGGTTCGCGCTCTTGAAGATGTCGCCCTTGGCCTTGGCCCCACGGCCGAGGCCGAGGCGTGTGTCCTGTCTTCTGCAGCACTGACGCGGGTGCTCACCCACATCTACCTTCGTGATCCCGACGTTGACCTCGACGGCCTGCTGGAGCCAGTAAGCGGCGAGCGTGCCGCTGCCACTGCCGAGGCCGTGAAGGGTCGCGCGGAGGCTCTGCTGGGGAAGTTCCGGGCCTTCAGCACCGAGCCGAAGCAAGACGCTGCCGACCCCACTGCTCCATGAGGCGCACCCACTCCGCGCTGCTCCACCGCCGACAAGTGACTCCGTTGTGGCTCCTGTCCTGCCTTTAATTCCTGCACATGTATCATGCCTCGGGGAGGCATTTAAACTTGCGTTTGGCATTGAGATAATAGTGTGGACTGTAATATTTGCTTTTGAATTCCTTGAAATTTGCGCTTTTCCTTCCTACTTGCTTATGTTCTACGCCGGCAGAGCCTGGCCCCGCGCATACCTCACCCAGCGTTAGTCCCGACCGGAAACCAGGACGGGGCCAAGGAGTGAGGGGCTATGTGACAAGTTAGGCTCCTGAGTCGCGATGCTCAGGAGTCCCCCTTGGCGCACGAACAGCAAGTAGGGAGGTGTGATGTGGGTGGATCTACCGTTCTATGTCTGCAGAGCCCGGCCGCGCGCATACCTCACCCAGCGTTAGCCTTTTGGAACTAAGGAGTGAGGGGCTACGTGACCAGTTAGGCTCCTGAGTCGCGATGCTCAGGAGTCCCCCTTGACGCTCAAACGGCCTTCGTACCTTGGCTCCGCTCGGGGAGAGACGCGTGACGAACCAGGCCCCGGGGGGGCCTGGCTGGGCGGCGTGCGTCTGGGCGTGACCCAGGCGCAGCCCCCGTTCCCAGCCCCCTCGGGCGGCACTCCCGAGGGGAGGCGTTGAGCCCTGCGCCACCGTCGATGAGGGTCTTGGTGACCTGCACATTGCTAGTGATTGGGGAACACAACATAGGGAGGGTGCCGGCGGTGGCTGCGCACTTGAGCTGATCTGCCGAGTTGAAAGTGATGGCGCATTGGGACCACCTGAGCGGGCGCGTAGCCTCGAGTTTGGGGAGTGCCGCATTCACCTTGTGAGCGAACTGTTTGAAGGTGCGCTGAGAGGCTGGGGCCTGGGCACCACCCAAGATGCAGGTGATCGCACGCGGCTCCTGGAAGCCCCCAGCCCCCTCGTCCTGGTGGTGGTCATCGTTCCTTCTTGGTGGCGGCAGTGGGGGAAGACCGGCGTTGCCCTGGGGGCGATCTTCACATGGGGCTGGTCCTGCCAGCGGTCCTCATGAGGCCGGTCGTGCCACTCCTGGCGCGGGCCACGGTCATCCCAGCGTCCGCTTCCACGTCCTCCTCCGCGGTCCTAACCCCGGTCGTTGTGCTCGGAGCATCGACCATAGCATCCTTCTCGTATGGCTCTAAGCTCTTGACAGTCGCTGGTGTTGTGGATGTTCAGGTTGTGGAAGGCGCAGAATGGTCGGCCATTCTTGGATGACTCGGGCTAATCTCTGCCCTGCTTGATGTCGGGCTCCGCTGCGAGCACAACTACCTCCTTGCGCTTCACGTCCTTGGCCTTGGCCTTCTTCTCCTCCGTGCCCACGTCTGGCAGCTCAAGGAGAGAGAGGCGCCCTTCCTCAGCTCTTGCGCACTTGGTCGCCAGGTTGAACAGCTCCTGAGATGTGCAGAGCTCCTCATGGATGGCGAGCTCTTTCTTCATCTTGACGTCACGGACACCGTCAGAGAATGCAGAGATGATGGCCTCATCCGTGACCTTGGGGATCTTGAGGCGGGTGTTGTTGAAGCATTGGATGTACTTCTAGAGGGTCTCTCCTGGTTGTTGCCTGATGCGGCATAGATCACCCACGGCCGGCCGGCGGTCGCGAGTGCCCTGGACGTTGGCGACAAAGCAGTCGTGCATCTCATCCCAGGAGGAGATCGAGCTGTGCTACAGGTTCAGGAGCCAGGAGCGAGCTCCATCCTTGAGAGCCATGGGAAACCAGTTCGCCATGACCTTTTTGTCGCCGTTGGCCGCTTCGATGCTCGGCTCATAGAGCTGCAGGAACTCCGCGAGGTCGGCGGTGTCGTCGTAGCGAGGAGGCAGATCCGGCTTGAATTTGCCCGGTCAGGCGACGCTACGCAGCTCGGGGGTGAAGGCGCGGCAGCCAGCCGTGGTTGCCGGGGCTCGCTTCAGAGGTGGAGCTTGGTCTTGACGAAGTCCGCGCTGCACCGCTGCAGGCGGTGCACGGTCTTGACGAGGTGGTGCGGGGAGCGCAGGTGCAGCTTCTCGCGGCCGCGGAATTTCTTGGCAGCTTCTCTCTCCGCGCGCGGGCGCCGGGCGCGGCGGATCACGGCGCGGAGCCGCGCGCCTTAGTGCCAAGGCGCCGTCTTGGGGCCGAGGTGGTGGAGGCATGCCATGAGCCCCGTCGCTCGCGACTGGTTGAGGCAGAGAGTGGGACGGCACCGGAGAGCCCCCTGCGGCGCGGACGAGCTCGGCGACGCGATCGAGCCACTACTCGTAGAGGTCGTCGACGGGGCGGTAGCGTAGGAGCTCATTCGCCGCGAGGAGTGTGGCCCGTGCCTTGATGTCTACTACACAACCTTCTTCTTGTAGACATTGTTGGGCCTCCAAGTGCAGAGGTTTGTAGGACAGTAGCAAATTTCCCTCAAGTGGATGACCTAAGGTTTATCAATCCGTAGGAGGCGTAGGATGAAGATGGTCTCTCTCAAGCAACCCTGCAACCAAATAACAAAGAGTCTCTTGTGTCCCCAACACACCCAATACAATGGTAAATTGTATAGGTGCACTAGTTCGGCGAAGAGATGGTGATACAAGTGGTATATGGATAGTAGATAAAGGTTTTGTAATCTGAAAATATAAAAACAGCAACGTAACTAATGATAAAAGTGAGCGTAAACGGTATTGCAATGCTAGGAAACAAGGCCTAGGGTTCATACTTTTGCTAGTGCAAGTCCTCTCAACAATAATAACATAATTGGATCATATAACTATCCCTCAACATGCAACAAAGAGTCACTCCAAAGTCACTAATAGCGGAGAACAGACGAAGAGATTATGGTAGGGTACGAAACCACCTCAAAGTTATTCTTTCCAATCAATCCGTTGGGCTATTCCTATAAGTGTCACAAACAGCCCTAGAGTTCGTACTAGAATAACACCTTAAGACACAAATAAACCAAAACCCTACGCGCATGCTCCTAGGGGGATAGATTGGTAGGAAAAGACCATCGCTCGTCCCCGACCGCCACTCATAAGGAAGTCAATCAATAAATAAATCATGCTCCAACTTCATCACATAACGGTTCACCATACGTGCATGCTACGGGAATCACAAACTTCAACACAAGTATCTCTCAAATTCACAACTACTCAACTAGCATGACTCTAATATCACCATCTCCATATCTCAAAACAATTATCATGTATCAAATTTCTCATAGTATTCAACACACTCATAAGAGAATTTTATTATTCTTGAATACCTAGCATATTAGGATTTTAAGCAAATTACCATGCTATTTAAGACTCACAAAATAATATAAGTGAAGCATGAGAGTTCATCTATTTTTCAAAATAAAACTACCACCATGCTCTAAAAGATATAAGTGAAGCACTAGAGCAAATGACAAACTACTCCGAAAGATATAAGTGAAGATCAATGAGTAGTCAAATAATTATGCAACTATGTGAAGACTCTCTAACATTTAATAATTTCATATCTTTGTATTCTATTCAAACAGCAAGCAAAGCAAAATAAACTGACATTCTAAGAATGGCAAACATGATGTGAAGAAGCAAAAACTTAGGATCAACCGAAACTAACCGATAATTGTTGAAGAAGAAATGTGGGATGCCAACCGGGGCATCCCCAAGCTTAGATGCTTGAGACTTCTTGAAATATTATCTTTGGGTGCCTTGGGCATCCCCAAGCTTGAGCTTTTGTGTCTCCTTAATTCCTCTCATATCACGGTCTCCCTAAATCTCAAAAGCTTCATCCACACAAAACTCAACAAGGACTCGTGAGATAAGTTAGTATATACCATTGCAAAAACCTTATCATACTCTATTGTAGCAAATAACTAAAATTATTATTCAACATTGCATACTAAATGCCTCTGTATATTTAATAGTCCTATCCTCAAATAGAATCATTAAAGAAGCAAACATATGCAAACAATGCAAACATAACAGCAATCTGGCTAAACAGGATAGTCTGTAAAGAATGCAGAAATATCCATACTTCCCTAGCCCCAAAAATTATGAAAGAAAATTCCCACTGTAGTAAATTTATCAGATCTTAATATGCAAAAGGTTTCAACATTTTATCACATTCTTAATTGTCTAGGGAATTATTGCAACAGCGGTAAACTTTCTGTTTTCAAACAGCAGCATGTGGACTTCTAAAATAGGCATAGTAAAGGCTATCAATGCCACTTTTATTGAAATAAAAGATGCAAAACATTGTTTTAAATAACAGCAAGCAAATCCTAACAAAATAAATTGACGCTCCAAGCAAAACACATATCATGTGGTGAATAAAAATATAGCTCCAAGTAAACTTACCGATGAACGAAGACGAAAGAGGGGATGCCTTCCGGGGCATCCCCAAGCTTAGGCTCATGGCTATCCTTGAATATTACCTTGGGGTGCCTTGGGCATCCCCAATCTTAGGCTCTTTCCACTCCTTATTCCATAGTCCATCGAATCCTTACCCAAAACTTGAAAACTTCACAACACAAAACTTAACAGAAAACTCGTAAGCTCCGTTAGTATAAGAAAATAAATCACCACTTCAAGGTACTGTAATGAACTCATTATTTATTTATATTGGTGTTAAACCTACTGTATTCCAACTTCTCTATGGTTTATAAACTATTTTACTAGCCATAGATTCATCAAAATAAGTAAACAACACATGAAAAACAGAATCTGTCAAAAACAGAACAGTCTGTAGTAATCTGGATTAAACGTATACTTCTACAACTCATAAAATTCTCAAATAAATTGCTGGACCTGAGGAATTTATCTATTAATCATCTGCAAAAAGAATTAACTAAATAGCACTCTCCAAATAAAAATGACAGCAATTCTCGTGAGCGCTAAAGTTTCTGTTTTTTACAGCATGATCGCAAAGACTTTCCCCAAGTCTTCCCAAAGGTTCTACTTGGCACAAACACTAATTAAAAGCATAAAACCACATCTAAACAGAGGCTAGATGAATTATTTATTACTAAACAGGAGCAAAAAGCAAAGAACAAGAATAAAATTGGGTTGCCTCCCAACAAGCGCTATCGTTTAATGCCCCTAGCTAGGCATGATGATTTCAATGATGCTCACATAAAGGATAAGAATTGAAACATAAAGAGGGCATCATGAAGAATATGACTAGCAAATTTAAGTCTAACCCACTTCCTATGCATAGGTATTTTTTGAGCAAACAACTTGTGGGAACAATAATCAACTTGCATAGGAAGGTAAAACAAGCATAACTTCAAAACTTTAAGCACATAGAGAGGAAACTTGATATTATTGCAATTCCTACAAGCATATATTCCTCCCTCATAATAATTTTCAGTAGCATCATGAATGAATTCAACAATATAACCAGCACGTAAAGCATTCTTTTCATGATCTACAAGCATAGAAATTTTATTACTCTCCACATAAGCAAAATTCTTCTCATGAATAATAGTGGGAGCAAACTCAACAAAATAACTATCATGGGATTGAAAATTGAAATCAAGATGACAAGTTTCATTGTTATCATTATTCTTTAAAGCATACGTGTCATCACAATAGTCATCATAGATAGGAGGCATGCTTTCATCATAATAAATTTGCTCATCAAAACTTGGGGGACAAAAAATATCATCTTCATCAAACATAGCTTCCCCAAGCTTGTGGCTTTGCATATCATTAGCATCATGGATATTCAAGGAATTCATACTAACATAGAAATCATGCTCATCATTCAAATATTTAGTGCCAAACATTCTATAGATTTCTTCTTCTAGCACTTGGGCACAATTATCCTTTCCATCATACTCACGAAAGATATTAAAAAGGTGAAGCGTATGAGACAAACTCAATTCCATATTTTTGTAATTTTCTTTTATAAACTAAACTAGTGATAAAACAAGAAAGTAAAAGACTCGATTGCAAGATCTAAAGATATACCTTCACTTACCTAGCCTCCCCAGCAACGGCGCAAGAAAAGAGCTTGATGTCTACTACACAACCTTCTTCTTGTAGACATTGTTGGGCCTCCAAGTGCAGAGGTTTGTAGGACAATAGCAAATTTCCCTCAAGTGGATGACCTAAGGTTTATCAATCCATAGGAGGCGTAGGATGAAGATGGTCTCTCTCAAGCAACCCTGCAACCAAATAACAAAGAGTCTCTTGTGTCCCCAACACACCTAATACAATGGTAAATTGTATAGGTGCACTAGTTCGGCGAAGAGATGGTGATACAAGTGGTATATGGATAGTAGATAAAGGTTTTTGTAATCCGAAAATATAAAAACAGCAAGGTAACTAATGATAAAAGTGAGCGTAAACGGTATTTCAATGCTAGGAAACAAGGCCTAGGGTTCATACTTTCGCTAGTGCAAGTCCTCTCAACAATAATAACATAATTGGATCATATAACTATCCCTCAACATGCAACAAAGAGTCACTCCAAAGTCACTAATAGCGGAGAACAGACGAAGAGATTATGGTAGGGTACGAAACCACCTCAAAGTTATTCTTTCCAATCAATCCGTTGGGCTATTCCTATAAGTGTCACAAACAGCCCTAGAGTTCGTACTAGAATAACACCTTAAGACACAGATCAACCAAAACCCTAATGTCACCTAGATACTCCAATGTCACTTCAAGTATCCGTGGGCATGATTATATGATATGCATCACACAATCTCAGATTCATCTATTCAACCAACACAAAGGACCTCAAAGAGTGCCCCAAAGTTCTACCGGAGAATCACAATGAAAACGTGTGCCAACCCCTATGCATAGGTTCATGGGCGGAACCCGCAAGTTGGTCACCAAAACATACATCAAGTGAATCACGTGATATCCCATTGTCACCACAGATATCCACGGCAAGACATACATCAAGTGTTCTCAAATCTTTAAAGACTCAATCCGATAAGATAACTTCCAAGGGGAAACTCAATCCATTACAAGAGAGTAGAGGGGGGAGAAAACATCATAGGATCCAACTATAATAGCAAAGCTCGCGATACATCAAGGTCGTATCACCTCAAGAACACGAGAGAGAGAGAGAGAGAGATCAAACACATAGCTACTGGTACATACCCTCAGCCCCGAGGGAGAACTACTCCCTCCTTGTCATGGAGAGCACCGGGATGATGAAGATAGCCACCGGAGAAGGATTGCCCCCTCCGGCAGGGTGCCGGAATGGGTCTAGATTGGCTTACGGTGGCTACGGAGGCTTCTAGTGGCGGAACTCCCGATCTATTGTGTTCCCTGATGTTTTTAGGGTATATGGAGATACATAGGCGGAAGAAGTACGTCAGGGGGGGCACGAGGGGCTCACGAGGGTGGAGGGCGCGCCCAGGGTGGGTGGACGCCCCCCCTGCCTCGTGACCTCCTCGCAGATCCCCCACGTGCACTCCAAGTCTTCTGGGCTTCTTTCCTTCCAAAAATGAGTTCCATGAAGTTTCAGGTCAATTGGACTCGGTTTGATTTTCCTTTTCTTCGAAACCCTAAAACAGGGTAAAAATAGAAACTAGCACTGGGCTCTGGGTTAATAGGTTAGTCCCAAAAATGATATAAAAGTGTATAATAAAGCCCATAAACATTCAAAACAATAGATAATATAGCATGGAGCAATCAAAAATTATAGATACGTTGGAGACGTATCATGCCTCCATGGGAGCGCGGTGCGGGTGAGACGAAGAACTAGCGGGGGTCAGCAACGGAGTGGCGGTGCGACCGTCCTACCGCATCGAAGGATGCAGCGAGGACGCCTACTGCTCATTCCCTGCCGGGCCAATGGCACCGTTGGCGGCGGGAGACGGAGAACGGTGATGTGGCCCGCCGACAGGAGCCGTCTGAGCGACGCGGGCGGTGAGGGCAGCTCGACGCTCAGCTCGAGCACGGCGAGCGTCCGCCATGGAGACGATGGAGCGACGGAGTGACGAACTGATGGAAGGGAAGCTATGGCGCACCCCTACCTGGCACGCCAAATGTCGGATGTGGGGTTCCGGCAAACCCTTAAGGTTCGAACACTGGGGTGCGCGCGAAGTCTTTCCTTCCCACCAATCTACGCCCTAGCTTGCTAAGATCTCGCGGACGAACTCGACAAACTCGCAACACAGAAAGACATGAGGTTTATACTGGTTCGGGCCACCGTTGTGGTGTAATACCCTAGTCCAGTGTGGTGGTGGTGGATTGCCTCTAGGGCTGATGACGAACAGTACAGGGGAAGAACAACCTCCTGAGGTTGAGGTGTTCTTGTGAGTAGGCTCGCGTCCGGGTTGGATCAAGCTAAGATCTCTCTCTCTACTATGGTGGCTAGCTCTGCTTATATAGTCCCTGGTCCTCTTCCCAAATATCGAGCAGGAAGGGAGCCAACAACGGCGGGCAAATTCGAAGGGGGACAGCTAGTACAAGCTATCCTGACAAAAGTGGTCTTCGCCTGCGAAAGGCTCTGGTGGTGATGCCGTCTTGGGCTCCACAATGACCTTCGTCTTGCCGTCCTCCTGGTCTTGGTATCGTTGCACCAATATAGCAACCTTTGCCTGATGCCTCGGTACTCTTCACCTGCGCTGGCCTCCTTAGCACCAAAGAGGAAACAAGGATGCTGTGCGCGCTGGCGCTTGCCTGGTGTCGTGCTTCATGGCTCACGTCACGAGGGCCTCGTGAGGTTTGCCCCACCTTGATATCTCCGCTCCTCATGAGGTTGCCTGGCTAGGCCACCCCAGAGGAGGCCTTGCGTCGTCTACCTCACGAGGCTTGGACCCTTGCGAGGGTCTTGGATGCCTTGTTGATGAAGATGGGCCGTACGGCCTGCTGGCTTAGCCATGCTGTGGGCCACAGGCAGGCAAGTCTGGGGACCCCCATTCCCAGAACGCCGACACCCACTATCTATCTTAGGGTTCTGGGTGGGTGCTGCTCGCCGACGGTGGGGTCGCGGTGGTGGGGCGGTGGTGTGGGGATCGCCGGAGAAAAAGCTTGGCATGGGGGGCTAGAGGGCTGGCCAGGGCGGCGGCGGACCGATGGTGGGGAGTTGTTTCAGGGTGGCGAGGCGGCGGCGGACCGGCGGTGGGGAGTAGTTTCGGGGCGGCGGCGGGCCAGCGATGGGGAGTTGTTTCGGGGCGGCGAGGCGGCGCGGGGTTTGGCCGGTGGTGGCTGGCGGCTCAGGGGGGTGCAGGTTGAAGATGAACTGCAGTCCCTCCCTAAACTACATGTCAAGTGCCTCTCTACTACCATTGCGTTCAGTTTCAATACTTAAGTTCAGAGTCAACAGTTTTTACCTCATCTGTTGTAGTCAGGTGGTTTTTGGTGATGTAAATTTTACATCTATTTTAAGTCATCTATTGGAGATGCTATTCGAATCCCACTTGAGATTAACGGTGTCTGTCTTGTGCTGCTTCAGCCTTGACGTCTTACGGCTCACCGAAGCTGCTCCAACGACAGAACGATCCATCACAACAGAGCAGTGCCCTAGACGCCATCTACAGATTCCTCAGATCTTTCTCCACACCTCCGACAGCCACCTCTGCCTCAACTTCTTTAGTGACCAACTCAATGATGTTGAGGTTGACACGGCTACGGCAAAGAGGTTGTACACTTGTTGCATCACATATTACTCTACATTCATGTCGATCCATTAGGGCTATTTTGGTTCAGCAGAAAAATATAGCAATAGGAAATTTTCCTATGGCACTCTACTATTCAATTATGCATGCATTTTGTTGAAAGGAATGGAGCAAAACATCCAACTGGACCTACTTTTCAAAATCCTATGCATGAAAACAATACCAAGTGCATTAGTGGCAGAATAACATTCTAACTGTACATGCTTTCATATGGTTTCACTTTATTTTGGCCATGTTTCTTTGCATTCCTCTGCTCTTCTAATTCCTGTGAACCAAACACCCAAGTTGACAGAAATCCTGTGTTTACAAATGCTCTATTTACCATGTGCATTCCTATCCTATTCCGGTGTTTTTCCTATCCCTGCATTTTTAGAATCATGCAAGACAAATGAGCCCTTACAGAATTACTTCAATTTCAGGTAGGTGCCGAAGGAAACTTTGTGTGGTTTGTCCTGCTCCTGCCGCGGCGTCGTCCACCTCACCTGAGCTACTCCATCGACAGAAGCATCCATCAAACCAGACATCACGACTCCTGGCCGTCTTTCGCCGCCTCAAATCTCCTTCCCTGCCGCCGGCACCCACCGCAATAGCATCACCATCATCGACTCAGCAGATGAACCTGAGGAGTACACGGGTCCACAAGAGAGGTTGCACTCTTTTGTTTCTGCTTAGGTTATGCATTGCTTAAAATTACCTGCTACTTTATCGTCCTGTTCACCTCTTAGACTCCAAGTCAGGTCCAAATTAATGTTCAAACTTGAGTTCTAAATTAGTTGTATGGCACATACCGAGGTAGCAATGAATAGTATCTCTGTCTAATATCTGGTTCACCTAGGTTATGCGTATGTTGTTCATCTTAGGTGGGAAACAAATAGTAAAGCAATCATCATCTGTCTTTTTATTAAATTAAGCAATCATCAGCCTGATACCATTATTTTTGGATCCATCCATTGGTTGTTACCATCACTCTAGATTTCTGCATGCTTTAGGTGCTGGTTATATTGTTGAATTAATTCATGATGCTATTGAAAATTATTATGAGGGAGGAATATATGCTTGTAGGAATTGCAATAATATCAAGTTTCCTCTCTATGTGCTTAAAGTTTTGAAGTTATGCTTGTTTTACCTTCCTATGCAAGTTGATTCTTGCTCCCATAAATTGTTTACTCACAAAATCCCTATGCATAGGAAGTGGGTTAGACTTAAATTTGCTAGTCATATTCTTCATGATGCCCTCTTTATGTTTCAATTCTCATCCTTTATGTGAGCATCATTGAAATCATCATGCCTAGCTAGGGGCATTAAATGATAGCGCTTGTTGGGAGGCAACCCAATTTTATTCTTGTTCTTTGCTTTTTGCTCCTGTTTAGTAATAAATAATTCATCTAGCCTCTGTTTAGATGTGGTTTTATGCTTTTAATTAGTGTTTGTGCCAAGTAGAACCTTTGGGAAGACTTGGGGAAAGTCTTTGTGATCATGCTGTAAAAAACAAAAACTTTGGCGCTCACGAGAATTGCTGCCATTTTTTATTGGAGAGTGATATTTGGTTAATTATTTTTGCAGATGATTAATAGACAAATTAATCAGGTCCAACAATTTATTTGAGAATTTTATGAGTTACAGAAGTATACATTTTATCCAGATTACTACAGACTGTTCTGTTTTTGACACATTCTGTCTTCATCGTGTTGTTTGCTTATTTTGATGAATCTATGAGTAGTATCGGAGGGTATGAACCATAGAGAAGTTGGAATAAAGTAGATATTACACCAATATGAATTTATAATGAGTTCATTACAGTACCTTATGATGGTGATTTGCTTTCTTATACTAACGGAGCTTACGAGTTTTCTGTTAAGTTTTGTGTTATGAAGTTTTCAAGTTTTGGGTAAAGATTCGATGGACTATGGAATAAGGAGTGTCAAGATCCTAAGCTTGGGGATGCCCAAGGCACCCCCAAGGTAATATTCAAGGACAACCAAGAGCCTAAGCTCGGGGATGCCCCGGAAGGCATCCCCTCTTTCGTCTTCGTTCATCGGTAACTTTACTTGGAGCTATATTTTTATTCACCACATGATATGTGTTTTGCTTGGAGCGTAATTTTATCTAGTTTTTCATGATGTTTGAATAAAATACCAAGATCTGAAATTCTTAAATGTAATAGATTCTTCACATAGTTGCATAATTATTCAACTACTCATTGATCTTCACTTATATCTTTCGGAGTAGTTTGTCATTTGCTCTAGTGCTTCACTTATATCTTTTTAGAGCACGGTAGTGGTTTTATTTTGAAGAAATAGATGAATTCTCGTGCTTCACTTATATTATTTTGAGAGTCTTAAATAGCATGGTAATTTTATTAAATAATCCTAATATGCTAGGCATCCAAGAATAGTAAAAACTTTCTTATGAGTGTGTTGAATACTAAGAGAAGTTTGATGCTTGATGATTGTCTTGAGATATGGAGGTAGTGATATTAAAGTCGTGCTAGTTGAGTAGTTGTGAATTTGAGAAATACTTGTGTTAAAGTTTGGAAGTCCCGTAGCATGCACGTATGGTAAACGTTATGTAACAAATTTGAAACATGAGGTGTTCTTTGATTGTCCTCCTTATGAGTGGCGGTCGGGGACGAGCGATGATCTTTTCCTACCAATCTATCCCCCTAGGAGCATGCGCGTAGTGCTTGGTTTTTGATGGCTTGTAGATTTTTGCAATAAGTATGTGAGTTCTTTATGACTAATGTTGAGTCCATGGATTATACGCACTCTCACCCTTCCATCATTGCTAGCCTCTTCGGTACCATGCATTGCCCTTTCTCACATTGAGAGTTGGTGCAAACTTCGCCGGTGCATCCAAATCCCGTGATATGATACGCTCTTTCACACATAAACCTCCTTATATCTTCCTCAAAACAGCCACCATACCTACCTATTATGGCATTTCCATAGCCATTCCGAGATATATTGTCATGCAACTTTCCACCGTTCCGTTTATTATGACACGCATCATCATTGTCATATTGCTTTGAATGATCATGTAGTTGACATCGTATTTTTGGCAAAGCCACCGCTCATAATTTTTCATACATGTCACTCTTGATTCATCGCAATCCCGGTACACCGCCGGAGGCATTCATATAGAGTCATACTTTGTTCTAGTATCGAGTTGTAATCATTGAGTTGTAAATAAATAGAAGTGTGATGATCATCATTTTCTAGAGCATTGTCCCAAGTGAGGAATAAAAAAATAGAAAAAAGGAGAAAGGCCATGAAAAAGAGAAGGCCCAAAAAATGAGAGAAAAAGAGAGAACGGACAATGCTACTATCCTTTGCCACACCTGTGCTTCAAAGTAGCACCATAATCCTCATGATAGAGAGTCTCTTGTTTTGTCACTTTCATATACTAGTGAGAATTTTTCATTATAGAACTTGGCTTGTATATTCCAACAATGGGCCTCCTCAAGTGCCCTAGGTCTTCTTGAGCAAGCAAGTTGGATGCACACCCACTTAGTTTCTTTTGTTGAGCTTTCATACATTTATAGCTCTAGTGCATCCCTTGCATGGCAATCCCTACTCCTTGCATTAACATCAATCGATGGGCATCTCCATAGCCCATTGATTACCCTCCTTGATGTGAGACTTTCTTTTTTTGTCTTCTCCACATAACCCCCATCATCATATTCTATTCCACCCATAGTGCTATATCCATGGCTCGCGCAAATATATTGCGTGAAAGTTTATAGGTTTGAGATTACTAAAGTATGAAACAATTGCTTGGCTTGTCATCAGGGTTGTGTATGATGAGAGCATTCTTGTGTGACGAAAATGGAGCATGACTAAACTATATGATTTTGTAGGGATGAACTTTCTTTGGCCATGTTATTTTGAGAGGACATAATTGCTTAGTTAGTATGCTTGAAGTATTATTATTTTTATGTCAATATAAACTTTTATCTTGAATCTTTTGGATCTGAATATTCATACCACAATTAAGAAAAATTACATTGAAATTATGCCAAGTAGCATTCCACATCAAAAATTATGTTTTTATCATTTACCTACTGGAGGACAAGCAGGAATTAAGCTTGGGGATGCTGATACGTCTCCAACGTATCTATAATTTTTGATTGTTCCATGCTATTATATTATGTGTTTTGGATGTTTATGGGCTTTATTAAACACTTCTATATTATTTTTGGGACTAACCTATTGACCCAGAGCCCAGTGTCAGTTCCTGTTTTTCCCTTGTTTCGGTGTTTCGAAGAAAAGGAATATCAAACGGAGTCGAAATGGAATGAAACCTTCTGGAGAAGTTATTTTTGGAAGGAAAGGAACCCGAGAGACTTGGAGTCCATGTCAAGGAAGCTTCAAGGAAGCCACGAGGTAGGGGGCGCGCCCTCCACCCTCGTGGGCCCCTCGTGGCCCCCTGACGTACTTCTTCCTCCTATATATCTCCATATACCCTAAAACGATCGGGGAGCACAATAGATCGGGAGTTCCGCCGCCAGAAGCCTCCGTAGCCACCGAAAACCAATCTAGACCCGTTCCGGCACCCTGCCGGAGGGGGAAATCCTTCTCCTGTGGCCATCTTCATCATCCCGGTGCTCTCCATGACGAGGAGGGAGTAGTTCTCCCTCGGGGCTGAGGGTATGTACCAGTAGCTATGTGTTTGATCTCTCTCTCTCTCTCGTGTTCTTGAGGTGGCACGATCTTGACGTATCGCGAGCTTTGCTATTATAGTTGGATCTTATGTTTCTTCTCCCCCTCTAGTCTCTTGTAATGGATTGAGTTTTCCCTTTGAAGTTATCTTATCGGTTTGAGTCTTTAATGATTTGAGAACACTTGATGTATGTCTTACCATGCATATCTGTGGTGACAATGGGATATCACATGATTCACTTGATGTATGTTTTGGTGATCAACTTGCGGGTTCCGCCCATGAACCTATGCATATGGGTTGGCACACGTTTTCGTCTTGATTCTCCGGTAGAAACTTTGGGGCACTCTTTGAAGTACTTTGTGTTGGTTTGAATAGATGAATCTGAGATTGTGTGATGCATATCGTATAATCATACCCACGGATACTTGAGGTGACATTGGAGTATCTAGGTGACATTAGGGTTTTGGTTGATTTGTGTCTTAAGGTGTTATTCTAGTACGAACTCTAGGGCTGTTTGTGACACTTATAGGAATAGCCCAACGGATTGATTGGAAAGAATAACTTTGAGGTGGTTTCGTACCCTACCATAATCTCTTTGTTTGTTCTCCGCTATTAGTGATTTTGGAGTGACTCTTTGTTGCATGTTGAGGGATAGTTATGTGATCCAATTATGTTATTATTGTTGAGAGGACTTGCACTAGCAAAAGTATGAACCCTAGGCCTTGTTTCCTAGCATTGCAATACCGTTTGTGCTCACTTTTATCATTAGTTACCTTGCTGTTTTTATATTTTCAGATTACAAAAACCTTTATCTACCATCCATATACCACTTGTATCACCATCTCTTCGCCGAACTAGTGCACCTATACATTTTACCATTGTATTGGGTGTGTCGGGGGCATAAGGGACTCTTTGTTATTTGGTTGCAGGGTTGGTTGAGAGAGACCATCTTCATCCTACACCTCCTACGGATTGATAAACCTTAGGTTATCCACTTCAGGGAAATTTGCTACTGTCCTACAAACCTCTGCACTTGGAGGCCCAACAACGTCTACAAGAAGAAGGTTGTGTAGTAGACATCACCACTCCTATTTACCCCCAAGTTGTTTGCTCTACCTTGGCATGATGATGTTAGTCGTATCATGCATATGTTGCCTTGCAGTGCCTACTTTTGAAATCATATATGTCATCTGCTTAGTTTAGACATGTTCTGTAATGCCACCTATTTAGTTTCTATATCATATATGGGAATTATGCAGTCTCATGTCTTTTAGCCAGCCATAATATATGTGAAATGTGCAATGCCATCATGTTTAACCAGGCATCATATATTTGAATGATATCTTGCCCATCCTTTTCTTCATTACATTTCCATTTGTCGACAATGTTTGTACATTAAACTACTCTTTTCCGTGAATCAACCATTTGGGTGGGAGATGGAAAAATCTGGAGTGAAAACAAGGCCTTCAGAACAGACAGTGCTACCTGTCGAAGCAAATCTCTTGTTGGGTCCCGATAGCTCCTCAGAGATGGATTCAGAGACAGATGACCAGTCATATTCCCCCACCGAGGTGTATGCTCTAACTTGGGGTTTAACTTGGCACGGTTATACTACTCATATCATGCATATGGTGTCTTGCATTGTATAGTTTAGACATCATATACACAATATTCAACACCATGTTCTTAGTTCAGACATCATATCGAATGCCCTCTGTTTAGCATATAAATCACATATGTGAATTAAATCATGCAATCCTGATTACTTAGATAACATGTATGTGAATTATGTCATGCGATCCTGTTTAGTTATTCATCATATCTTTGAATTATGTTGTGCTATGCTATCCAGTTTAGATAGACATCATATATGTGAAATTATGTCAAGCTATCCATTTTAGTTAAACAATATGCATGTCAACTATTTCATGCCCTCATTTTCCACACTATCTATTGCATCTGTCTCTCATACAATGTCTGTACATTCAACTATGTTTCCTGTTTATCGGCCATTTGAATTGGAGCGGGTGATGCCAGTATCTAGCGGAGTAAAAACACAGTATTCAAATAAAACAGTGCTACCTCTTGGTGGAGATAGCACCTCGGTTGTACATGCACGAGAACCAGCCCTACCACACATAACCCAAACTCTCGCAGATTGTACCCCTACTTCGATGGTCATAGAACCAGCTTCACCCAATCTAACCCCAACCCTAGCAGATAGTAACTCAGTTCCTGTTGACACATCACCATCTCCACCACAGAGCTCCCAAACAAGAGCAGTTAGTAAAGCAGCTCCAGTTCCCAAAGGGCCAGTACTACCATGGCGAACCCCAACTCCACTAGTTAGTACGCCTATGTCTATGGAGGAAGCACAACCAGCCAGTCGTAGTTTAGCATCTATCGCATTTGATGTTGTTAAATCCTATGTGCGTATCTTCCCATCTTGGAAATATTATACTGAAGATGAAGGAAAATGCCAGTTGCAGGTGTTTGTCCAGGAGTTATGTGTAAGCAATGTTATTCATGGCAATTACTTTGCTTTGTCCCATACATTCTACCTCCATGATGGTTATAATACATCAAAATTTCCCATTTTTCTCTATAGAGAAGGACCAATTTGGAAACTCGGGGTGAGGTAACCTGTGCTAATACCTTTGCTATCTTCAAGAATGCTTGGTGGCAGTATCGGAATTACGTGAAGAAAATGTACTTCACTGCAAAGAAGCTCATCAAATTCCCTTACGTTCTCCTGAGACACATTTACTGGACGATGACTGGGAATGCCTTGTTCTGTACTGGTTCCGAACCAAGAATGTGGTAAAGTCTATGAGCTCATTTTTTTAAGTACGGTATTCTTGTGTCTTACTGTAGTCTGTTCATGTAGAACAAGTGCTTAAACCTGAAGAAAAACTATTCTAATTTAAGATTCCATTGCTATCGTGCATACTGCTTTGCTCTTGTATCACTGTATTTACTCATACAAACTTATTTTTAAATTGAAGGATCCAATCGAAACTCCAATGGCACAACAGATATGTTCACGCTTGTTTCTTCAACAGGTTTGCTCTTATCAATAGCTCTGTTGATTTTAATTTCAATTGTGTATACAGTTGACTTCTCATATCGTGCACATTACTAGCATCACAACAGAGCCAATAGTGTTGTTGTACATGTAGATCTGTGGTACCCATCTGAAATCTTGTTGTGCCGTGTAGTTTCCCACGCTTTATATTCTTTCACTGCTGCTTTGTCTTGAACTGATATGATTTGAACCGTGTCTCTATTTTGATTTGGCAAGACAATGCAGTGACCATAGGACATAGATATATGTTTGTTTGATGCTTTTATTATGTACTAGTACTTGGCAATAGAAGACTTGGTAGTTTAATCCTGTCCACCTTAGTAATGAACTGGTTCACCGAAATGAGTTTCATATACTAGTACATGCTAAACCTGTTATGTGTCTGCTTGTTTCTTTTTTCAGAATGCTGACATAATATTGGGGAAGAGTGCCTTATTAAGCAATGGTAAAGGAACTAATGCAGATAAGGTTCAGGATAGTGAGATATCCTTGTTGGTCTCCAACAAAGCTAATAATACAACTAAGGAAGACTATCTTGAAGATAGTGAGACAACCCCAAAGTCCTATCTTGGTTTAGTGTTCGAGTTATTGGCCACTACCGCTTGCACAAGCTATTCAAACTCACTGTCTGAATCAGTTCGGTTTCTTGAGTCTCAACTACAAGCTGAAAGACATCGATCAGTTGTGCTGCGACAAGAAGCGGAAGGATTGCGGAAGTCCCTGGAGCATTCAGATGCATACTTTCTGGTGCAACAGCAAGCGTTGGAGGATTTTAGCGCCAAACAGGACAAAGCTAATAAGCTTGCTAAGCTTATTGCCGGCATGGTGGATACCCAGGATAACGTTTCTTGAGCTCTTCTGAAGTTGTTTCAGTTATGCTCTTGTTTTGTTGCCGCGTTTATTTGCACTTGTGGCCAATTTTGATGGCCAGTGTATGTAATATGAAGCTTTGTTCCCTATATTTGCACTGGTGGCGAACTTTGATGCCCAGTGGATGTAATATGTGTAGTAGCTGCAATAGGCTAGCGTTAGTTGCTTGCTTATTTATTTCCTTATTGTCTTGTTTAGTTGTTTGCTTGTAGTCACTGCAGTTCTTTTTCCGCATTTTTCTAGTGGCCACAATAACCTATTTTTGGTAACTAGGCCACAATAATCATGGCAACACACACACACTGTTGTAATCATGGGCCTCCTGCGGGCCGTAGTATCCATGGGCCTTCTACCAGCCGTAGGATCCATGGGCCTTCTACGGGCCGTAGGATCCATGGGCCTTCTACGGGCCATAGGATCCATGGGCCTCCTGTGGGCCGTAGGATCCATGGGCCTTCTATGGGTCGTATGATCCATGGGCCTTCTACGGGCCGTAGGGTCCATTGGTCTTCTGCGGGCCGTATGATCCATGGGCCTTCTACGGGGCGTATAATCATTTCACCAAACATGGGCCATACTATTCGTGGACCATAATGGGCCGTTAATAGGCTGTATTTGATAACGCTATGAAAACAGTCTAACGGGTTAACGGGCCCAATGTAACCGCAGGATGAATTTGGCCCACAAATGGAATAGGCAAGTAATGGACCGTAACCAACCGAATTCTAGAAATGAGCCCAAGAACAAATGGGCCCTTAGAAGGCCGAAAGTTAACATGGGTTGTGTCGGTGTCAAAACCGGCGGATCTCGGGTAGGGGGTCCCGAACTATGCGTCTAAGGCGGATGGTAATAGGAGGCAGGGGACACGATGTTTTACCCAGGTTCGGGCCCTCTTGATGGATGTAAAACCCTACGTCATGCTTGATTATTCTTGATAATATGTGTAGTACAAGAGTTGATCTACCACGAGATCGGAGAGGTTAAACCCTAGAAGCTGGCCTATGGTATGATTGTGTGTTGTCCTACGGACTAAAACCCTCCAGTTTATATAGACACCGGAGGGGGCTAGTGTCGGTGTCAAAACCGGCGGATCTTGGGTAGGGGGTCCCGAACTGTGTGTCTAAGGCGGATGGTAACAAGAGGCGGGGGACACGATGTTTTACCCAGGTTCGGGCCCTCTTGATGGAGGTAAAACCCTACGTCCTGCTTGATTTATTCTTGATGATATGAGTATTACAAGAGTTGATCTACCACGAGATCGGAGAGGCTAAACCCTAGAAGCTAGCCTATGGTATGATTGTATGTTGTCCTACGGACTAAAACCCTTCGGTTTATATAGACACCAGAGAGGGTTAGGGTTACACAAGGTCGGTTACAAAGGAGGAGATATCCATGTTCGTACTGCCTAGCTTGCCTTCCACGCCAAGTAGAGTCCCATCCGGACACGAGACGAAGTCTTCAATCTTGTATCTTCATAATCTAACAGTCCGGCCAAAGGATATAGTCCGGCTCTCCGGAGACCCCCTAATCCAGGACTCCCTCAGTAGCCCCTGAACCAGGCTTCAATGACGATGAGTCCGGCGCGCAGTGTTGTCTTCGGCATTGCAAGGCGGGTTCCTCCTCCGAATACACCACGGAAGAATTTGAATACAAGGATAGTGTCCGACCCTGCAAAATAAGTTCCCCATACCACCGTAGAGAGAATAATATTTCCACAAATCTAATCTGCTGACACGTTTTGGCAACATGACATTATGCCATGGCCCGGTAATTATTCGAACTGTTTCCTTTAACTAGCCCCGCACATAACACGAGGCAGTTTTTTGACACGTCTTGTCAAAGCAGAGATCGTGTCCCCCTTATCACGGGATTCTCATCAATACGGGCATGGGTAACCCAACCGCGCCATCGATTACGGCGCTTGGGGGATAAGCGAGTTTTACCAGGCTAGTGGGGGTGCACAGTCTCGGCCGCCCTTATAAAGGGACAAGGTTTAACCTTTTCTACCCACGCCTTTTTCCTCCTTGCTCATCTATTCTTGCGCACTCGAGCTCCAGTGCCCAAGTCCACATCCTTCCCCTCAACCTTCTCCAATCATGTTCGGAGCGGGAGGCAAATGGATGGCTTCCTCCGTTACGGAGGGACACATCAAGAAGCTGCGCGGAGCCAGATACTTAGCCGCGAATATCGCGCATCGGCTGCCCGCTATGGGGCAGATCGTCCCTACCCCGGAACCTCATGAGAGGGTAGTTTTCCTCCACCACTTCCTCCGCGGACTGGGGTTTCCCCTTCATCCATTCGTCTGTGGTCTCATGTTCTACTACGGGCTGGACTTCCATGATCTGGCCCCGAACTTCATCCTCAACATTTCGGCGTTCATCGTCGTCTGTGAGGCTTTCCTCCGCATCCGCCCCCACTTCGGCCTATGGCTAAAGACCTTCAATATCAAGCCGAAGGTGGTGGGCGGCCAACAAGCAGAATGCGGCGGAGCCATGGTGGGCAAGATGCCCAACATTATATGGCTTGAAGGCTCCTTCGTGGAGACCATAAAGGGGTGGCAATCGGTGTGGTTCTACATCACCGAGCCGCGCGACACCAAATGGGTGGATGCCCCCGAGTTTCGATCCGGATTCCCTACACGGCTCACTTCCTGGAAAGAGAAGGGCTTGTTGTGGGGTTCATCGGTGGAGCTGGACGGACTCCAGAAATGTATCATGAACATGACAAGCAAGAAGCTCAAGCTTGTCAACATAGTCCAGGTCATGCTCATCCACCGGATCCTCCCGTGCCAACAACGGGACTTCAACTTGTGGGAGTTCGACCCGGCCCAGCACCAGACTCTGAGCGAGCTCTTCGACACGACGCACAAGGACGTCTGGAAGGTGCTTTTCAAGGGTGTCGAGGTCCCTCCCTCTCTCACCGAGGACCGTGGGCTAAGCGCGAAGCGCCGAGCGCATTCGGTGAGTTCTATACATCCGGTAGGATATTTATTTCCCCTAGCTTAACCATGTGCGGGGTCTAATCTCCATGCCTTTGACAGGACTAGGTGGAGACGTTGGGGCAGATTAACTGTCTGGCCCCTCTGCCCGAAGACACTGCGGACGCTCTCCTGACAGAGATGCTGACTCCGGCTCCTTACAAGGTGCCAGAGAAGACCAAGAAGGCCAAGGGAACCCAAAAGAGTTCCCGACGTCAGGGTTTATCGGACTTATCGTCCGATAACTCCACGACGCACTCCTCCCCCGAAGACGAGGAGGGAGATGAAGATGTTCCCCCTCCAGTCGGGGGAGACAAGAAAAGGAAGGCCACCCCTACTGGGGGCCGAAGGGTCCAAGAAGGGAAGGACTCTCCTTCCAGACTACTCCACCACTGCCGCCGAAGGCGAAGACGAGTGGCTGCTCAGGGCCAAGCCCCTGGCGAAGTCGTAAGTGTTCGGATACCAGAGTAACTCATAGCATTCCTTTGTCGCACTGCTTCTCCTAACGCCGAATTATGATTGTGCGGACCGCCCCGAACCCGTATCGACGTATCCTCGTCGGACGGCTCCCTGGGCTCGTCGGATATGGATAGCGATCCACTTCTGACGGCCACCTCCCCTTGCCCTACGGACAATGCCGAGGTGTTGTCTTGAGAGGCACCGAGACGAGGGGAGACAGTCCCAGAGGCGCCTCAAGGTGACCTTCCGGACTCCGGGAGCAGAGGGAACAAGGCCCCCGAGGGCTCCGAGTTCGGCCCTCAGCCGAACACCGCGCCGGAATCTCCAGTGGTTCCGGACTCGGGCAGGCGGCCTCCTTCCAAGAGGGGCAAGATGCCTGTGCCGGTGACCTCTGTCCATCCAGAGGCACCGGACAATCTGCTGGGAGCACTTCGCAGCGCTTCCATCGACAAGGAGCACCGCAATATTATGAGTGCGGTGGTCCAGAAGGTTCAGTCCGCCAAGAGCGGACTGACTGAAGCCTGTGCCAGCCTTCTAACAGGCTTTGAGGTAAGTTTTTGAAATATGGGAAAAATATTACCGCATAGACAGTAGCCCCTGATGCTCTGTCCGGTGTTCAAAAAGAAAAGCCGAATAGAGGATCAAACAATATCGCAGGAGTCTAACATAAGTATGTGTATATGCGTATGCAGGCTTCGCTGCTGGCCTCTGCCGCACAGACTGCCGAGGTTGCCGCATTGAAGCAGGACCTCAAGGGGTCCAAGAAAGAGCTCCGCCTTGCCAAGAGGTAGCTCGAGGAGAACAAGGGTAAGTAATACCCTGTCTATAGATATGTATATATGAAAGAAGACGCGATTGCAAAATGACAGGATCATCGTAAATTTTCCAGGGGCCACGACCGAGGTGGCGACCCTGAAGCAAGCGCTATCCGAGGTCGAAGACAGAGCGGCCAAGGAGCGCACCGAGCGGGAAAGGCAGGAGGCACGGGTGGGCGAGGTGCAGCAAGAGCTCCAAGCTCTCGTGTCGAAGCATGAGGCGTTGGAGCGTGACTCGAAGACGCGAGAGTCCGAGCTTGCCGCGGACCTCGAAAGCGCAAAGAGTGCCAAGGCCGAAGCCCAAAAGGCCCTCCAGGAAATTGATGCGATGAAGAAGATAGAGGCGGGTAAGGCATTCTATATGCAAAGCAAGCATGTGAAAGTAAATTACCTGTTACTTACCCAAATCCGGAGCTCTCCAGGAGCATTCGCAGATTTGCCCCGCAGTGTGTCGGATGCCACACAGTTTTACCAGGCTGAGGAGGAAAGCTCAATGGAGAAGCTGTTCTGGTCTCAGTATACTGGGACCGAACACCCGATGCCTCTGAGCGACCAGCTGAAGCAACTGGTCCAGCTGCACAAGGTGGCCGAACAGGCCATGAAGGTCTTTATAGTCCGGCTGTGGCCTGGCGATGCCCTTCCGAATAGCTACTTCGGCCTGATGAGGCGGCTTGTGGATGTCTGCCCACGGCTGGAAGTCGTCAGGCGGTCCGTCTGCATCGAAGGTGCACGCCGGGCTTTTGCCCGTGTGAAGGTGCAATGGGCCAAGCTAGACGCCGTGAAGCTGATCAAGGAAGGGCCGCCGGAGGGCAAGGAGCATCGCCACCCCGAGATGTACTATGAGGGTGTCCTGAAGGGTGCTCGTCTCGTAGCGGACGAGTGTACAAAAGATATAATATTCGAGTGAATTCTCTCGTGTAATCCTGTAGTTATGAAAACTTGTTCATATGCGCTATGCAACGCTTGTTTGAATTTAAAATATTACCTTCTGTTCGGCTGTTTATCAAATCTGAGAGATGGCTAGTCGTCGGCTTCTGCCCCCATGCCACGAGTGCTGGGGTGTTCAGGATAAACCTGAGCACTCTTGTTCCCATTTTTGGGTCCTTCGAGGGAGGCGCTCAGCACGACGAACAAGGCAATCGGGCTAATAATGCTTTATCACTCTCACTTAGCCATAGAATTCTACAATTTTAAATTTTGGCGAAGCCCCTGGTATCCGGAAGGCCGAATCTGGGGCGTGATACACGCCTTAAGCCGGATAGGGCCAACTCCTCGCTCTAAGTGGCATAAGTCTTTAAGGACTCGAAAACCTCTCGAACAGCGACCAGTCTCTCGCCTTATCATGATAGTCAGTTTTAGCTTTGTCTACTGAGGTGCTTAGCCCAGCAGAACCAGGGCACAATCACAGTAGTTCTCCCAGTGCTACCTTAGCCGATATAGCGGAACGTAAGGTACCAAAACATGGGAGCTGGGCAAACCCAACTATTGACCCAAGACATGATTCAGAGCTAATGCATATAATGCTATAAGTTCGGGGTGCCATACTTGTGAAAGTGTTCGGACTTCTGACACCATATTGTGGGGTACTTAAGCCCCTGGTGTATTGGCTGTACCAAAGTGTACGGTTGCAAGGTGTCATTAATGAACACATATATATAGAAAAGAAGAATGCAATAATAGTCTTAATGCTATGCATTGTTTATTAAAAAACGTGCGTTAGAGCAGAATGATACGTGTAGTGTGATAAGCAAAAAGTAGGACTATGTCCCCTCTAAGGGCAAGCTGAGGAATAACATTAAAGCAAGTATTTCACTCGTTGTCGTAATCCACCTGGGAGATCCGTGGTGTGATGTAGCTTTCTGCCTCCTTGGTTGCTGCATCATGTGTTCGGCAATCATGCTGCCGGACAGGGTTTCCAGAGATTAATGCCCTGAAAGAGAGAAAAATATCAAAGCGGGAAGCCCCTAGTGCGGTTTACGCCGCGTCTTGGGGCGTGCCGTAGTCGTGCCCCCTCCCCTGCCTGTGCCCATGGTATTTTTAATGCGTAATTATGTACGCGTGGCACGGGTTTCGCCGTTTGGCTTGGGCCGGGGTGGGGGCCGCATTGCTATGCGAGCTCGAAACTTGCCAGACGGTCCTGTTGCCGATTACTCCGGGCGCGCTTGAAGGTGTTCAGGTCCTTAAACGCCGAACTAGTGAGTTGCCTTAAGAGGCTGCTTTGCGCTTCCGCTGTGAGGGCCGTAGTGTGCTCCTCCGTTCGGAGAGAGCGCTCTGTGTTTCCATTAATTGTAATGACCCCGTCAGGTCCTGGCATCTTGAGCTTGAGGTATGAATAATGCGGTACCGCATTGAATCTCGCAAATGCGGTTCGCCCGAGCAGTGCATGATAACCACTGCAGAACAGGACTATATCGAAGATTAACTCTTCGATTCGGAAGTTATCCGGGGATCCGAAGACCACTTCCGGTGTGACTGAGCCTGTGCAATGGGCCTCTACACCTGGTATGACGCCTTTAAAGGTCGTTTTTGTGGGTTTGATCCTTGAGGGGTCTATACCCATTTTGCGCACCGTGTCCTGGTAAAGCAGGTTCAGGCTGCTGCCGCCATCCATAAGGACTCGAGTGAGGTGAAATCCGTCAATAATTGGGTCTAAGACTAGTGCGGCGAATCCGCCATGATGGATACTAGTGGGGTGGTCCCTGCGATCAAAGGTGATCGGACAGGAGGACCATGGGTTGAACTTTGGGGCGACTGGCTCCAATGCCTATACGTCCCTGAGCGCACGCTTCCGCTCCCTCTTGGGAATGTGGGTTGCGTATATCATGTTCACCGTCCGCACTTGTGGGGGGAACCTCTTCTGTCCTCCGGTGTTCGGCTGCCGGGGCTCCTCCTCGTCATCGCTATGTGGCCCCTTATCTTTGTTTTCGGCAATTAACTTGCCGGCCTGCTGGAACACCCAACAATCCCGATTGGTGTGGTTGGCTGGCTTGTCGGGGGTGCCATGTATTTGACATGAGCGATCGAGTATGCGGTCCAAACTGGACGGGCCTGGAGTGCTTCTTTTAAATGGCTTTTTCCGCTGATCGGGTTTAGAGCCTTTGAATCCGGCATTGACTGTCGTATCCTCGGTATTGTCGCTGTTAATGCGGCGCTTATGTTTGTTGCGACGTGACCTGCTACTGCCGTCCTTGGTATCCGAAGTACCATGGTTCTTTGATATGTGGTTACTGCGAGCCAGCCAGCTATCTTCTCCTGCACAAAAGCGGGTCATGAGTGTCGTGGGGGCTGCCATAGATTTCGGCTTTTCCTGACCAAGGTGTCGGGCTAGCCACTCGTCGCGGATGTTGTGCTTGAAAGCTGCTAGAGCCTCTGCATCCGGACAGTCGATGATTTGATTTTTCTTTGTTAGGAACCGTGTCCACAATTTCCTGGCCGATTCCTCTGGCTGCTGAATTATGTGGCTCAAGTCATCGGCATCTGGTGGTCGCACATAAGTGCCCTGAAAGTTGTCGAGGAAGCGGCTTCCAGATCCTCCCAACAGCCAATGGACTCTACTGGCAAGCTATTGAGCCAATGTCGAGCTGGTCCTTTGAGTTTGAGTGGGAGGTATTTAATGGCGTGTAGATCATCACCACGTGGCATGTGGATATGCAGGAGGAAATCCTCGATCCATACCGCATGATCTGTTGTGCCATCGTATGATTCTATATTTACGGGTTTGAAACCCTCTGGGATTTGATGATCCATTACTTCGTCTGTGAAGCATAAGGGGTGTGCGGCACCTCTGTACTGGGCTATATCGCGACGCAGGTCCAATGAGTCTTGCCCGCTGTGTTCGGCCCGGCCGAATTTACTTTTACTGTATCCGGCGTGACGTTTATCGTCTCGCATAGTGGCGCGCCCTCGTGATCCGTAGATCGATCTTGCATTTTTTGCTTGGTCCTCCAATACGTCTCGCAGGTCTGGCGTATTTCCCCATGCCTTTTTATTTGAATGGTGTCAGGCTGCAGGCTGAGCTTTTGGCTGGAATGCCTCTCTGTCACGGCCACGGGGTGGACGATCAGCCGCATCATACGCTTCTTCCTCCAGACGGGGTAGCAACCTGCATTTTGGGTAACTCTTGGAGGGGCGTTCGAGTTTATATTCCTCGGCTGTCAGGACTTCAGTCCATCTGTCAGCTAGCAGATCCTGATCAGCTTGAAGCTGCTGCTACTTTTTCTTAAGGCTATTTGCCGTGGCTATAAGCCGACGCTTGAAGCGCTCTTGTTCGACGGGATCCTCTGGCACGATGAATTCGTCATCATCGAGACTTGCCTCGTCTTCGGAGGGGGCATGTAATTATCATCCTCCGCCTCTCCATCTACCGCTCTCTCTGGAGGGTTGGCCTCTCCATCCTCCTGTCCTAGATCGTGCTGGAGGGGATTGTTGCCATCTTCGGCACTATCCGGAGTGTTATTATCTCCTGTGCCGATATCACCACTTTTGCTTTGGCGGGACTTAGAGCGGCGCCGCTGTCGTCGGCGCTTGGGTTGCTTCTTGGAGGGGTCATCCTCCGCTGTCTCGTCGCCATTGCCTTCTTTGGGTGTGTCCACCATGTATATATCGTATGATGAGGTGGCTATCTAGTGCCCTATAGGCACTAGTTCCTGTTCGTCTCCTGCATCGCCATCCATACCGTCGATGTCCTCGGAGTCGAAGTCGAGCATGTCGGTTAAGTCATCGACAATGTCTATGAAGTTGGTGGTGGGTGGGCGTCGAATTTCTTTGTCGTCCGCATCCCAATCCTGCCGGTCATAATCCGGCCAGGACTCTCCTGACAAAGAGAGAGACCTTAGTGAATTCAGTATGTCACCGAAGGGCGAGTGCTGAAAGATATCCGCGGCAGTGAACTCCATGATCGGCGCCCACTCGGATTCGATTGGCAGGGGCGCGCATGGTTCAGAGTTCGGAGGAGAGTCCGACAATGTGCAGTCACGGGCCTCGCGAAGGATAAGGTTGGTGTTCGGCTCGATCGTCGTTGAGGCTGCAGCCTCCGCGGCGGGAGCTAGCCTATGGTATGATTGTGTGTTGTCCTACAGACTAAAACCCTCCGGTTTATATAGACACGGAGGGGGCTAGTGTCGGTGTCAAAACCGGCGGATCTCGGGTAGGAGGTCCCGAACTATGCGTCTAAGGCGGATGGTAACACGAGGCGGGGGACACGATGTTTTACCCAGGTTCGGGCCCTCTTGATGGAGGTAAAACCCTACGTCCTGCTTGATTTATTCTTTGATGATATGAGTATTACAAGAGTTGATCTACCACGAGATCGGAGAGGCTAAACCCTAGAAGCTAGCCTATGGTATGATTGTATGTTGTCCTACGGACTAAAACCCTTCGGTTTATATAGACACCAGAGAGGGTTAGGGTTACACAAGGTCGGTTACAAAGGAGGAGATATCCATGTCCGTACTGCCTAGCTTGCCTTCCACGCCAAGTAGAGTCCCATCCGGACACGAGACGAAGTCTTCAATCTTGTATCTTCATAATCTAACAGTCCGACCAAAGGATATAGTCCGGCTGTCCCGAGATCTGCCGGTTTTGACACCGACATTGGTGCTTTCACTGAGAGTTCCTCTGTGTCATCATCATCAGGCTTGATGGCTCCTTCGATCATCGTTAGCGATGCAGTCTAGGGTGAGACTTTTCTCCCCGGACAGATTTTTGTATTCAGCGGCTTTGCACTGCGGGCCAATTTGCTTGGCCATCTGGAGCAGATCTAAAGCTACGCCCCTGGCCATCAGGTCAGGATTGGAATTTTAAATTACACGGCCGATATCCATGGAGACTTGATCCTTGACAGATTCGAGCCCCTGCCTTGTGCGCCACGCGGTCACGATGAGTACGATTTAGCTCTATCATCGGACCGTATTCAGAAGATCGCACCGGCAGCCGCTCCGAGCCTCAATTCGGAGCCAGTTGCACCATCCATGGACGGGTGGATAGACCCCGTCACGGAGGCCGTATCCTCAGCGGCGATTGAGCCGAATATCGAACTTACCCTTCACGAGAGTCGTGTTGCAAAACTGTCGGATCCTTCCCCGGCCACGGACTCCGAACCGCTGGCGCCCGTGCCTATCAAATCCGACTGGGTGCCAGTCATGGAGTTCACCTTCGCGGATATCTTTCAGCACTCGCCCTTCGGCGACATACTGAATTCATTAAAGTCTCTCTCCTTGTCAGGAGAGTCCTGGCTTAACTATGTCCAGCGGGATTGGGATGCGGATAACGAAGAAATTCGCCGCCCACCCACCACCCACTTAGTAGCCACTGTCGATGACTTAACCGACATGCTCGACTTCGACTCCGAAGACATCGACGGTATGGACGACGATGCAGGAGACGAACAGGAACCACTGCCCACAGGGCACTGGACGCCCACTTCATCACATGACGTATACATGGTGGACACACCAAAAGAAAACAACGACGAGGAACGGAAGGACGCAATGAAAGGTTGTTGTAACGCCCCGAGACCGATGTGCCAGGTGTCTTCCAGTTATTCGCTGTTGTTGCCTTGTCATTGCTTGTGTGTCATGCATCTCATATCATGTCATCATGTGCATTGCATTTGCATACATGTTCGTCTCATGCATCTGAGCATTTTCCCCGTTGTCCGTTTTGCAATCCGGCGCTCCTATGTCACCCGGTGTCCCTTTCCACCTCTTTTCGTGTGCGGGTGTTAAACATTATCGGATTGGACCGAGACTTGTCATGCGGCCTTGGTTTACTACCGGTAGACCGCCTGTCAAGTTTCGTGCCATTTGGACTTCGTTTGATACTCCAACGGTTAACCGAGGGACTGAAGAGGCCTCGTCTGTGTTGCAGCCCAACACCCTTCGAAAGTGGCCCAAAACCCACCTAAACCTCCTCCATCATCTCGGTCGTTCGATCATGATCGCGTGGCCGAAAGCCGCACCTCATTTGGACTCTCCTAGCTCCCTCTACCTATAAATATGTGGCCTCCCCCGAAATTTTCGTGGATGAAACCCTAATCCTCTTCCCCTCTCGCCCGCCGGACATGTCCGTCCCGGACGGACGAAATCACGCCGCCCGCCGCAGCCAATCCACGCCTGCCACGTCATCGATCGCCGCCGTCTCCACCGCGCGGCCCGCGGAACCCAGATCGGGCCCACGCGGGCCCATCTCGCCGCCGCCGCCTACCCACGGCCTCCCGCTCGTGCCCCGCCGCCTCAGGAGCCGCTCCGCCGTCTTCCCGCCGTCCAGCGTCCGCCGGCCACCGCCTCCCCTCACCGGACTTCGCCGGAGAGGCGCCGGACACCGCCGCCGCATGCATTAGAGCCCCGCCCCGTGCCGCCATCTCCGCGCCTGGTCGCCCCGCCGCCTCGGGCGCTGAGCACCGCCGCAGCGCCGCGCCTCACCTTGCTCCGGCCACCGTCCGTGCTCGCCGGAGTACAAGGACGTTGCCCGTCGCCCGAAAGCCTCCCCGCCACCGTCCCGGAGTGCTCCGGCCTCAATCCGAGCCCGAGGTGGAGCCCGCCGCCGCCTGCTTCCAGATCCGGCCACCTCTGCATCGATCCGCGCCCGCTGCCGTCGTTCGTCTTCGGCACCGGCGACGAGCCACCTCTGCCTCCCTCGATCCAGGCGGGATCGAGTAGGACGACGCTCGCACGCCCAACCGCCTCCCCTTCATCGCCCTGGTGGGCCCCGCAACCGGCCCAGCTCCTGCGCAAGGCCCGGCCTTTATCTCTTCGTTTGGGCCAAGCCCAGGGTGAGCAAGCCTGCTATCCCTCGCCTGTGCATCATATAGTTATCTAGCTCTCATGTTTATTTTTTTTCTGGAAAACTGCTAAGTCCCGAGATTCCAGGTTCATGTGCCTCTCTTCATCATGTCATAATTGCACCACCGTTGCTCCGATTTGTGCGTGTAGCATATCAAAATGTTCGCCTCGATGAGTACATCATTTCATCTCATTGTGTCATTTTCATTTGAGCTCATCTTGATGCCCTAAATGCTATTGGAAGAGGGCTATGTGATGAATTTGTCAGATCTGTTTCAGCAAATGACATTTTGTCATTTTTGCCATGATTTATGTGTGCATGCTATGATCCTGAGCTCTACATGTGTTTTGTTAAATGCCATGCCATCTTTACATAGGTGCTTGCCATGTATTTTTGAGACCTTTGTGGTGACTAGCACAAGCATGCAAAGTAGCGTAATCGGTAATCCTAATTTTGTTGTTATGCCATATGTTCATGTTGTTTCCTAGTGATCCGTGCCTCTTTTGAGGATGATCAGTAAGGATGTTTTGTTAACATTGTTGTGCTCTATCCATCCGTGTATTTGTTTGCATTTATGGAGCACCCTAGCTTGAGTCAATCGAGCTCTACTTTTGCTATAAAGTGAATCCTGGCAGATCGTTGACATGATTAGCTATTTTGCCGAGGTTGTTGCTATTGATCCGTGCATGCTATGTTGTTGTTCTTGCCATTTCTAGCTTCTATGCCATGTATTCTTGACGGGTGTATGCTTAGTTTGTCATGCCATGCTCTGTAGTGAGTGCATCGAGCTCGTAAACATGCCTACTCGTTAACTGTTTTGCATGCTCTAGTTTTTCACTAAGTCTGAATTTGTTTATGTTTTTGCCATGTTCACATGCTTGCAATTGTATTTTCTGATCCCTTTTGGCTCAAGGTCACTAAGGGACTTTTGTTAAGTGCTTTGAGTAGCTTCATACCATGCCTTGCTTTGCCATGATATGTTCCTGTAGCATGTAGTTTGCATGCTCTAAAGTGTGCTTCCCGATGATAAATTCCAGACGTGTGTTGATTTCACTAAGTCTGAATCCTGTTATCGTTTGCACTTTTGCCATGCTTGTTTGAACCTGTTATTGGGTGAATTAGCCATAGCTCAGTGTTCATCTTTTGTCAAGCATCATGAGTGGATCCCTGCCATGTATTTTGTTGCCATGTTGGAGTGCTGTAGCATATCTATCTTGATGCATTTAGGAGGCTACTTGCTGATTACCGCAGACCGGTGCCATACTTGTTTTGCTTGCCATTTCCAAACCGTGCATCCGATTCCGGTGATCTTTATATTGATTTCAACCGAAATCACCTCACCTTTCCAGTGGCACTCTTGGATTACCAAGTTGAGGCCAGGTTCAATCATTCCTTTGCAAATCATGCATATGCATCACATACCGCATCCCACATACCATACCATGTTCGTGTGTTGGTTGTTTACTATGTTGTGTGCTTCTTTCTGGTGTTTGCTTCTTCGAGTTGGTTCCGATAACGTCGCGTTTGTGAGGACCCATTCGACTACGTCCGCTTGTCTTCTTCATGGACTCGTTCTTCTTCCTTGCGGGTTTTCAGGCAAGATGACCATAACCTCGAAATCACTTCTATCTTTGCTTGCTAGTTGCTCGCTCTTTTGCTATGCCTATGCTACGATACCTACCACTTGTTTACCATGCCTCCCATATTGTTAAGCCAAGCCTCTAACCCACCTTGTCCTAGCAAACCGTTGCTTGGCTATGTTACCGCTTTGCTCAGCCCCTCTTATAGCGTTGTTAGTTGCAGGTGAAGATTGAAGTCTGTTCCTTGTTGGAACATGGAGATGTTGTTCCTTGTTGGAACATGTTTACTTGTTGGGATATCACAATATCTCTTATCTAATTAATGCATCTATATACTTGGTAAAGGGTGGAAGGCTCGGCCTTATGCCTGGTGTTTTGTTCCACTCTTGCCGCCCTAGTTTCCGTCATATCGGTGTTATGTTCCCGGATTTTGCGTTCCTTACGTGGTTGGGTTATAATGGGAACCCCTTGACAGTTCACCTTGAATAAAACTCCTCCAGCAAGGCCCAACATTGGTTTTACCATTCGCCACCTAGCCTTTTCTTTCCCTTGGGTTCTACAGACTCAAGGGTCATCTTTATTTAAACCCCCGGGCCAGTGCTCCTCTGAGTGTTGGTCCAACCTGTAGCTGCCGGTGGCCACTAGGGGAAACTCTGGGCTGGCCTACCGGAACCTTGGACAATCCGCTGTGCCCTAAGAAAGAGATATGTGCAGCTCCTATCGGGATTTGTCGGCACATTCGGGTGGCTTTGCTGGTCTTGTTTTACCATTGTCGAGGATGTCTTGTAACAGGGATTCTGAGCCTGATCGGGTCTTCCCTCTAGAAGGAATATCCTTCGTTGACCGTGAGAGCTTGTGATGTGCTAAGTTGGGACACCCCTGCAGGGATTTGAACTTTCGAAAGCCGTGCCCGCGGTTATGGGCAGATGGGAATTTGTTAATGTCCGGTTGTAGAAAACCTGAAGTTGATCTTAATTAAAATGCATCAATCGCGTGTGTAACCATGATGGTCTCTTCTCGGCGGGGTCTGGGAAGTGAACACGGTGTTGGAGTTATGTTTGATGTAGGTTGTTCTAGGATCACTTCTTGATCATAGTTCATCGACCGTGCTTTTGCCTTCTCTTCTCGCTCTCTTTTGCGAATATGTTAGCCACCATATATGCTAGTCGCTTGCTGCAGCTCCACCTCATACCTTTTACCTTACCCATAAGCTTAAATAGTCTTGATCGCGAGGGTGTGAGATTGCTGAGTCCCCGTGACTCACAGATACTTCCAAAACCAGCTTGCAGGTGCCATTGAACCGTGCGGATGACGCAACCAAGCTCAAGGAGGAGCTCGATGAAGACCTTGTCATTTGTGTTGTTTCGTTCTAGTTGATCAGTAGTGGAGCCCAGTTGGGGTCGATCGGGGATCTGTGTAGCATTTGGGGTAGTCTTCTTTTATTTTGGTTCCGTAGTCGGACCTTGATTGTATTTGGATGATGTAATGTTTTATTCATGTATTGTGTGAAGTGGCGATTGTAAGCCAACTATGTATCTCTTTCCCTTATGTATTACATGGGTTGTGTGAAGATTACCTCACTTGTGACATTGCTTTCAATGCGGTTATGCCTCTAAGTCGTGCTTCGACACGTGGGAGATATAGCCACATCGAGGGCGTTACAGTTGTCCCCTCGAGAAGCAGTCAAAGCGGCGGCGTAAGCGCAGCTCCAAATCCCGCCTCGGCAGAAACAACGATCATATAGACCCAGCATTAGAGCAGGGTGAACCATCGCAAGGTCGGTTACACAAGGTCGGTTACAAAGGAGGAGATATACATATCTGTATTTCCTAGCTTGCCTTCCACGCCAAGTAGAGTCCCATCCGGACACGAGACAAAGTCTTCAATCTTGTATCTTCATAGTCCAACAGTCCGACCAAAGGATATATTCCGGCTGTCCGGAGACCCCCTAATCCAGGACTCCCTCAGTAGCCCCTGAACCAGGCTTCAATGACGACGAGTCTGGCGTGAAGTGTTGTCTTCGGCATTGCAAGGCGGGTTCCTCCTCCGAATACACCACAAAAGAGTTTGAATACAAGGATAGTGTCCGACCCTGCAAAATAAGTTCCACATACCGCCGTAGAGAGAATAATATAACCACAAATCTAATCTGCTGACACGTTTTGGCAGCATGACATCACGCCACGGCCCGGTAATTATTTGAACCGTTTTTCTTTAACCAACCCCGCACATAACGCGAGGCGGTTTCTTGACACATCTTGTCGAAGTAGAGATCGTGTTCCCCTTATTACAGGATTCTCATCAATACGGATGTGGGTAACCCAACCGCGCCATCAATTACGGCGCTTGGGGGATAAGCAAGTTTTACCAGGCTGGTGGGGGCGCATAGTTTAGTCCGCCCTTATAAAGGGATAAGATCTCACCTTTTTCTACCCACGCCGTCTTCCTCCTTGCTCATCCATTCTCGCGCACTCGAGCTCCAGCGCCCAAGTCCGCATCCTCCTCCTCAACTCTCTCCGAAACATGTCCGGAGCAGGAGGCAAGTGGATGGCCTCCTCCATCATGGAGGGGCACATCAAAAAGTTGCGCGGAGCCGGATACTTAGCCGCGGACATCGCGCACCGGCTGCCAGCCACGGGGCAGGTCATCCCTACCCCAGAACCTCATGAGAGGGTGGTCTTCCTCCCCCACTTCATCCACGGACTGGGGTTTCCCCTCCATCCATTTGTCCGCGGCCTCATGTTCTATTATGGGCTGGACTTTCATGATCTGGCCCCGAACTTCATCCTCAACATCTCTGCGTTCATCATCGTGTGTGAGGCTTTCCTATGCATCCGGCCCCACTTCGGCCTATGGCTGAAGACCTTCAATATCAAGCCGAAGGTTGTAGGTGGCCAACAAGCAGAATGCGGCGGAGCCATGGTGGGAAAAATGCCCAACGTTGCATGGCTAGAGGGCTCCTTCGTGGAGACCGTAAAGGGGTGGCAATCGGGGTGGTTCTACATCACCGAGCCGCGCAACACCAACTGGGTGGCGGCCACCGAGTTTTGATCCGGAATCCCCACGCAGCTCACTTCCTGGAAGGAGAAGGGCCTGTCCTGGGGTTCATCGGTAGAGCTGGACGGACTCCAGAAATGTATCTGGAACATGACAAGCAAGAAACTTAAGCTTGTCAACATAGTCCAATTCATGCTCTTCCGCCGGATCCTCCCGTGTCAGCAACGGGATTTCAACCTATGGGAGTTCGAACCGGCCCGGCACAAGACTCTAAGCGAGCTCTTCGACACGACACACAAAGACGTCTGGAGGGTGTTGTTCAAGGGCGCCGAGGTCCCTCCCTCTCTCACCGAGGACCGCGGGCTAAGCGCAAAGTGCCCTGCGAATCTGGTAAGTTCTGTAAATTTGGTAGGATATTTATTTCCCATAGCTTAACCATGTGCGGGGTCTGAGCTCTCATGCCTTTAACAGGACTGGGTGGAGGCATTGGAGCAGATCGACTATCCAGCCCCCCTGCCCGAAGACACCGCGGATGCTCTCCTGACGGAGATGCTGACTCCGACTCCTTATAAGGTGCCGGAGAAGACCAAGAAGAAGGCCAAGGGAACCCGAAAGAGTTCCTAGCGCCAGGTGGTATCGGACTCATCGTCTGATAACTCCGCGACGCACTCCTCCCATGAAGACGAGGAGGAAGATGAAGATGCTCCCCCTCCAGCTGGGGGAGACAAGAAAAGGAAGGCCGCCCCAACCAGGGAGGCCGAAGGGTCCAAGAAAGGGAGGACTCTCCTTCCGTACTGCTCCACCACCGCCGCCGAAGGCGAAGACGAGTGGCTGCTCGGGGCCAAGCCCCTGGCAAAGTCGTAAGTATTCGGATTCCAGAGTAACTCATAGCATATCTTTGTCGCACTGCTTCTCCTGATGCCGAATATGATTATGCAGACCGTCCCAAGCCCGTATCGACGTATCCTCATCGGACGGCTCCTTGGATTCGTCGGATATGGATAGCGATCCACTTCCGACCGCCTCCTCCCCTTGCCCTACGGACAATGCCGAGGTATTGTCTCAAGGGGCACCGAGCCGGGGGGAGACAATCCTGGAGGCGCCTCAAGGCGACCTTCTGGACTCCAGGAGCAAAGGAGCAAGGCTCCCAGGGGCTCCAAGTTCAGCTCTCAGCCGAACACCACGCCGGAGCCTCCAACGGTTCCGGATTCGGGCAGGCGGCTCCCTTCCAAAAGGGGTAAGACGGCTGTGTTGGTGACCTCTGTCCATCCAGAGGCACCTGACAACCTGCTGGGAGCGCTTCGCGGCGCTTCCATCGACGAAGAGCACCGCACTATTATGAGTGCGGTGACCAAGAAGGTTCAGTCCGCCAAGAGCGGACAGACCGAAGCCTGTGCCAGCCTTTTAACAGGTTTTGAGGTAAGAATTTAAAATATAGGAAAAATATTACCGCATAGACAGTAGCCCCTGATGCTCTATTTGGTGTTCACAAAAAAAGCCGAATAGAGGATCAAATAAAATATGCAGGAGTCTAATATAAGTTTGTATGTATGCGTATGCAGGCTTCGCTGCTGGCCTCTGCCGCACTGACTGCGGAGGTCGCCGCACTGAAGCAGGACCTCGAGGGGTCCGAAAAAGAGCTCGGCCTTGCCAAGAGGCAGCTTGTGGAGAACAAAGGTAAGTAATACCTTGTCTATATATATAAAAAGGAAATGTGGTTGCAAAATGACAGGATCATCATGAATGTGCTAGGGGCCATGACCGAGGTGGCGACCCTTAAGCAAGCGATGTCCGAGGCCGAAGACAAAGCGGCCAAGGAGCGCACCGAGCGGGAGAAGCAAGAGGCACGGGTGGGCGAGGTGCAGCAAGAGCTCCAGGCTCTCGTGACGAAGCACGAGGCTTTGGAGCTTGACTCGAAGATGTGAGAATCTGAGCTTGCCGCAGCCCTTGAGAGCGTGAAGAATGCCAAGGCAGAAGCCCAAAAGGCCCTCCAGGAAATTGAGGCGATAAGGAAGATAGCGGCGGGTAAGGCATTCAATATGCAAAGTAAGCATGTGAAAGTAAACTACTTGTTACTTACCCGAGTCCAGAGTTCTCCAGGAGCATTCGCAGATTTTCCCCGCAGCGTGTCGGATGCCGCGAAGTTTTACCAGGCGGAGGAGGGAAGCTCGACGGAGAAGCTGTTCTGGTCTCAGTATACTGGGACCGATCACCCGATGCCTATGAGCGACCAGCTGAAGCAACTGGTCGAGCTGCACAAGGCGGCCGAACAGGCCATGAAGGGCTTTATAGTCCGGATGTGGCCTGGCGAAGCCCTTCCCAACAGCTACTTCGGCCTGGTGAGGCGGCTTGTGGATACCTGCCCATGGCTGGAAGTCATCAAGCGGTCCTTCTGCATCGAAGGTGCACGCCGGGCTTTTGCCCGTGCAAAGGTGCACTGGGCCAAGATGGACGCCGGGAAGCTGGTGAAGGAGGGGCCGCCGCAGGGCAAGGAGCATCGCCACCCCGAGATGTACTATGAGGGTGTCCTGAAGGGTGCCCGTCTTGTAGCGGACGAGTGTGCGAAAGATGTAATATTTGAATGAACTTGCTCGTGTGATCCTGTGGTATGAAAACTTGTTCATATGCGCTATGCAACGCTTGTTTGAATTTAAAATATTACCTTCTGTTCGGCTGTTTATCAAATCTGAGAGATGGCTAGTCGTCGGCTTCTGCCCACATGCCACGAGTGTTGGGGTGTTCGAGATAAACATGAGCACTCTTGTTCCCATTTTTGGGTCCTTCGAGGGAGGTTCTCAGCGCAACGAACAAGGCAATCGGACTATAATGCTTTATCGCTCTCACTTAGCCATAGAATTCTATAATTTTAAATTTTGGTGAAGCCCCTAGTATTCGGAAGGCCGAATTCGGGGCGCTATACATGCCTTAAGCCGGATAAAGCCGACTCCTCGCTCTAAGCGGCATAAGTCTTTAGGGACTCGAAACCTCGCGAACAGTGACCAGTCTCTCGCCTTATCATGACAGTCAGTTTTAGCTTTCTCTACTGAGGTGCTTAGCCCAGCAGAACCGGGGCACAATCGCAGTAGTTCTCCCAGTGATACCTTAGCCGATATAGCGGAACATAAGGTACCAAAACATGGGAGCCGGGCAAACCCAACTATTGACCCAAGACATGATTTGGAGCTGATGCATATAATGCTATAAGTTCGGGGTGTCGCACTGTCGAAAGTGTTCGGACTTCTCACGCCGTAATATGGGGTATGCTTAAGCCCCTAGCGTACTGGCTGTACCAGAGTGTACGGGTGCCGGATGTCATGTATGAACATATACATATATATAAAAAGAAAGAATAGAGAATGCAGTAATAGTCTAGTGCTATGCATTGTTTATTCAAAAAGGTGCGCTAAAGCACAATGATACAAGTAGTGCAATAAGCAAAAAGTAGGACTATTTGACATGTCCCCTCCAAGGGCAAGCTGAGGAATGGTATTAAAGAAAGTATTTCATTCGTTATCGTAATCCACCTGGGAGTTTTGTGGTGCGACGTGGCTTTCTGCCTCCTTGGTTCCTGCATCATGTGTTCGGCCATCGTACTGCCGGACAGGGTTTCCAGAGATTGAAGTCCTGAAAGATAGAAAAATAACAAAGCGGGAAGCCCCTAGTGCGATTAAGCCGCGTCTTGGGGCACGCTGTAGTCGAGCCCCCCTCCCCACCTATGCCCATGGAATTTTCAATGCGTAGTTATGTATGCATGGCACGGATTTCGTAGTTTGGCTGGTACTGGGGTGGGGGCTGCATTGCTATGCGAGCTCGGAACATGCCAGGTGGTCTTATTGCCGATTACTCCGGGCGCGCTTGAAGGTGTCCGGGTCTTGAATCGCCAAACTGGTGGAGTGCCTTAAGAGGCTGCTTTGCGCTTTTGCTGCGAGGGCCGCAGTGTGCTCCTCCGTACGGAGAGAGCGCTCTGTATTTCCATTAACTGTGATGACCCCCTGAGGTCCTGGCATCTTGAGCTTAAGGTATGCATAATGTGGTACCGCATTGAATCTCGCAAATGCGGTTCGCCCGAGCAGTGCATGATAGCCACTGTGGAACGGGAATATATCGAAGATTAACTCCTCGCTTCGGAAGTTATCCGGGGATCCGAAGACCACTTCCAGTGTGACTGAGCCTGTGCAATGGGCCTCTACACCTGGTATGACGCCTTTGAAGGTCGTTTTTGTGGGTTTGATCCTTGAGGGGTCTATACCCATTTTGCGCACTATGTCCTGATAAAGCAGGTTCAGGCTACTGCCGCCATCCATAAGGACTCGAGTGAGGTGAAATCCGTCAATGATTGGGTCTAGGACCAGTGCGGCGAATCCGCCATGACGGATACTAGTGGGGTGGTCCCGGCGATCAAAGGTGATCGGGCAAGAGGACCATGGGTTGAACTTTGGGGCGACTGGCTCCAACGCATATACGTCCCTTAGCCCACGCTTCTGCTCCCTCTTGGGGATGTGGGTTGCGTATATCATGGTCACCGTCCGCACTTGTGGGGGGAACCTCTTCTGTCCTATGGTTTTCGGCTGCCGGGGCTCCTCCTCGTCATCGCTATGTGACCCCTTATCTTTGTTTTCGGCATTTAACTTGCCGGCCTGCTTGAACACCCAACAATCCCTGTTGGTGTGGTTGGCTGGCTTGTCGGGGGTGCCGTGTATTTGACACGAGCGGTCGAGTATACGGTCCAAACTGGACGGGCCCGGAGTGCTTCTTTTGAATGGCTTTTTCCGCTGGCCGGGTTTAGAGCCTTTGAATCTGGCATTGACTATTGTATCCTCATTATTGTCGCTGTTAATGCGGCGCTTGTGCTAGTTACGACGTGACCTGTGTAACACCCCGGATGTAACTTTCCCAATTTGTACTCCAACTCTTGTGTTTCCGGCGTTAAGTTATATTTATTATCTCGGGTTCGGGTTTTGTCTCTGTGTGTTGTTGTCATTGTCATGCATCTCATATCATGTCATCATGCGCATGGCATTTGCGTACGTGTTCGTCTCATGCATTCGAGCATTTTCCCTGTTGTCCGTTTTGCATTCCGGCGCTTCATTCTCCTCCGGTGGCCATTTCTAGCTTTCTTTCGTGTGTGGGGATTAAACATTTCCAGATTGGACCGAGACTTGCCAAGCGGCCTTGTTTTACTACCGGTAGACCGCCTGTCAAGTTTCGTATCATTTGGACTTCGTTTGATACTCCAACGGTTAACCGAGGGACCGTAAAGGCCTCGTGTGTGTTGCAGCCCAACACCCCTTCAATTTGGCCCAAAACCCACCTAAGTCTTCTCCATCATCTAGAGCGTTCAATCACGATTGCGTGGCCGAAAACCGCACCTCATTTGGACTCTCCTAGCTCCCTCTATGCCTATATATACCTCCCCCATTCCAAATCTCGGAACCCCTTGTCAAACCCTAAAAAAACCATCTCCGCCGCCGCCGGACGTGTCCGCACAGGCCGGACAACGTCTGGATCCGCCTCCGCCAACCGGGAGCCGCCACGTGGGCGCCCCGGACCACATCGCCGCCGCAATCCCCGTGGGCCCGCGCGGCCCAGGCCGGGCTCCCCCGGCCCGCATCGCCGCCCGACCCGGCCGCATCGCCCGCCTCCTCGCGCCGCCTCTCCCTCGCGCCGGTCGCCGCGCCACGCGGCACGCCGGCCGGAGCTGCTCCCCGGCCGAAGCTCCTCGCCGCGCGCACCCGCAGGCCGTCGACCCAACTTCGGCGCCCACCTCCGCCGCCCCGCGCCCGTCCTCCTCCACCGCCCCCGCGCCCGTCCCCTCCTCCGGCGAGCTCCGGCCTCCTCCCCGACGAGTTCCGGCGAGCAGCCCGTCGATCCTCGAGAAGCGCGCCCCGATCCAGATCTTCTACAGTGAAACCCTAGGTGGTTTTTTTTCTCTAAGTCCCGAAATTTTTCAGTTCAAGTGCCCCTGTTCATGGCCCTGTAACTTTGCATCCATAGCTCCGATTCATGCATATAGCATATAAAAATGTTCATCGTAGAGAGTACATTATTTCATTCCATTGCATCATTTTCATTTGAGCTCATCTTGATGCCCGAAATGCTGTTAGAAGAGGGCTACTTGAGTTAATTGTCAGATCTGCTACTCCGTTTAGGTTTTTGTCATTTTTGCCATGATTAATGTGTGCATGATATGCCCTGATGCTCTACATGTGTTTTGTTAAGGGTTTTTTCATCTTTCTAGAGGTGCAAGCCATGTATTTTTAGGATGTGTGTGGTGACTAGTGCAAGCTTGCAAAGTGGTGCACTTAGTAATTCTGTTTTCAGGGACTTAGTAATATCACTAAGTCCTGGATCTGTTTATCTCATGATGCCACTTGTTCTTGTTGTTTCCTAGTGATCTGTGCCTCTTTTGAGGATGATAAGTAAGGATGTTTTGTTAATATTATAGTGCTCTATCAATCCATGTCCTTGTTTGCAATTATAGGGCACCCTAGCTTGAGTCAATCGAGCTCTACTTTTGCTACTTTGTGAATCTGGGCAGATTGTCAACTTGTTTGCAATTTTGCCGATGATGTTGTAGTTGATCTATGCATGCTATGCTATTGTTCTTGCCATTTCTAGATTGCATTTTGTGCCTTATTGATGGTTGTATTCTTGTCTTGCCATGACTTGCTCTGTAGTGAGTGCATCGAGCTCGTAAACATGCCTACCTGAGTTATATTTCAGCATGTGCCAGTTTTTCACTAAGTCTGAAAACTGATTATGTTTTTGCTATGTTCACATGCTTGCAATTGTATTTTCTGATCCCTTTTGGCTCAAGGTCACTAAGGGACTTTTGTTAAGCTCTTTGAGTAGCTCCATGAAATGCTTTACTTGGCCATGTTCAGATCTTGTAACATGTAGTTTTGTGGCTCCGAAGAGGGCTACCCGATCTGAAATTCCAGACAAGTGTTAATTTCACTAAGTCTGAGATCTGTTTGCCATATGCATTTTCGCCATACTTGTTTGAACCTGTTAATGGATGAATTGGCCGTAGCTCAGTGCTAGACTTTTGTTAAGAATCTTGTGTGCATCCCTTCCATGTATTTTTTTGTCATGTTTGGGTGCTGTAGCATGGTCATTTCGTTGCATTATATGGCTACTTGCTGTAAATCGCTGACCGGTGTCATATTTGAATCGCTCGCCATTTCCAAACCGTAACTCCGATTCCGGCGTTCTTTATATCGTTTTCAAGCGATTTCATCTCATCTTTCTAGTGGAACACTTGGTTTTCCAAGTTGAGTCCAGGTTCATGCATTTCCTGTCATATCTTGCATTTTGCATCCCGCATCGCATCCCGCATAGCATATCATCTTTGCATCGTGTTGTTTGAGTTTGCACGTGGTTGATTGTATCCTTGTTGCTTGTTTGCATTGTTTGGGTAGAGCCGGGAGACGAGTTCGCTAACGAGGAGCCCGTTGAGTTTGCTTTCGAGGATCCAGTCAACTCTGACAACTGTGCAGGCAAGATGATCATACCCTCGAAATCACTACTATCTTTGCTATGCTAGTTTGCTCGCTCTTTTGCTATGCCATTGCTACGATGCCTACCACTTGCTTTAAAGCCTCCCAAATTGCCGTGTCAAACCTCTAACCCACCATTGTCCTAGCAAACCGTTGATTGGCTATGTTACCGCTTTGCTCAGCCCCTCTTATAGCGTTGCTAGTTGCAGGTGAAGATTGAAGGACGTTCCTTGTTGGAACATTTATTTTTCTTGTTGGGATATCATTATATTATCTTGTTATCTTAATGCATCTATATACTTGGTAAAGGGTGGAAGGCTCGGCCTCTCGCCTAGTGTTTTGTTCCACTCTTGCCGCCCTAGTTTCCGTCATATCGGTGTTATGTTCCCGGATTTTGCGTTCCTTACGCAGTTGGGTTATAATGGGAACCCCTTGATAGTTCGCCTTGATTAAAGCTTTTCCAGCAATGCCCAACCTTGGTTTTACCATTCGCCACCTAGCCTCTTTTTCCCTTGGGTTACCAGAGCCCAAGGGTCATCTTATTTTAACCCCCCCCCCCCCCCGGGCCAGTGCTCCTCTGAGTGTTGGTCCGAACTGAGCTGCCTGCGGGGCCACCTCGGGGAAACTTGAGGGTTGGTTTTACTCGTAGCTAGTCTCATCTGAGTGTGCCCTGAGAAAGAGATATGTGCAGCTCCTATCGGGATTTGTCGGCACATTCGGGCGGTGTTGCTGGTCTTGTTTTAACCTGTCGAAGTGTCTTGAATTACCGAGATACCGAGTCTGATCGGAACGTCTTGGGAGGAGGTCTATTCCTTCGTTGACCGTGAGAGCTTGTCATGGGCTAAGTTGGGACTCCCCTGCAGGGATTTGAACTTTCGAAAGCCGTGCCCGCGGTTATGGGCAGATGAGAATTTGTTAATGTCCAGTTGTAGATAATTTGAACCTTAACTTAATTAAAATGAATCAACTGAGTGTGTTACCGTGGTGGCCTCTTCTCGGCGGAGTCCGGGAAGTGGACACGGTGTTGGAGTAATGTTTGCGCAGGTTGCTCTCTAGTTCCTCGCTCGTGCTTTGCCTCCTCTTCTCGCTCTCTTTTGCGAATAAGTTAGCCACCTTATTTGCTAGACGCTTGCTGCAGCTGCACATATATATTACCTTGCCATACCTATAAGCTTAAATAGTCTTGATCGCGAGGGTGCGAGATTGCTGAGTCCCTGTGGCTCACAGATTACTATTACACCAGATGCAGGGCCTGATGATTCCGCTCCAGGAGACGCGTATGAGCTCAAGTGGGAGTTCGACGAAGACTCTCAACGTTACTATGTTTCCTTTCCCAATGATCAGTAGTGGTGCCCAGTTGGGGGTGAACGGGACCGTTGTTGCATGTTGGGTTCTCTTTTATTTTGGCGCCGTAGTCGGGCCATGAGTGTTTGGATGATGTAATGTTATTTATGTACTTGACTGTCGTGGCGAGTGTAAGCCAACTATTGCTATCTCCCGTTTATTATTTATATTACATGGGATGTTGTGAAGATTGCCTAACTTGCGACATATGCCTTCAATGCGATTATGTCTCTAAGTCGTGCCTCGACACGTGGGAGCTATAGTCGCATCGAGGGTGTTATAAGTTGGTAATCAGAGCCTTCCCCGACCATAGGATCCCATTGCTTGATCGTTTTTAGCGGCCGAGTTGTGTCTAGAAAAATGTTTTGAGTCATTTAGGAATTATATATCGGAGAGTTTAGGAATTCTTTTTACTCCCAAGTCTCCTCATCGCTCTGGTAAGGCATCCTGACGTAGAGTTTTGACTCTTCTCTTCTCAAATTTCACTAAAAAAAATTTAGGATCACGCGGGTATCTTGGAATCGTTCCGATGGTTTTATGATAAGAACATTGTCTTGGTGCCTCCTGTCAGGGGTTTAGTGGAAGTGTCCCGAGGAGTTGAGCGCTGAGGTGTTGTCATCATAATTTTATCGTTGCAATTCTGGAATACCTGAGTTTAGTACGCCGACATCGAAAATCTCTTTTATGCAGTTTGTTGGTGAGATAACCTCGATGCACCCAGTACTGGGGCGGGAGTTCGGGAGTAGCCATAACTTGTATAACGGATGCTTTTCGAAGGTTGAGGTAGATGGTTTCTGAAGGTTTCTTGGTTATATGTTGAAGGATGGATACAGCTGGATGTAGGATTTGCTAGTTTGGGTGAGATATTATGCTTCCCCTGTATCCCCAACACCTGATTGCATAACCGGAAAGGTTCGGGAGTTTCATAGGTGGGAATTCTTGTAGCTCTAGTTCTTCTTCCACGGATATTGGTTTGAGATTGGGATTTTTACCGATTATTCGTTCTTGATCCGTACCTTGTTGATTTATTTCTCTACCTTAATTCTACGTGGCTTCTCAATTTATGGATATGTGACCATTTCAAGAGGAATGCATTCGTTCATTTTGTTCGGATGTGAAGACTATATGTTGCAATTTTCATTCCGTTGGATTCAGCTTCAATAATTGTCTGTTTATGTGCTAATGGTGGTCAACCTCTTCAGGATGGCTCCTCCAACGCGCACGACTCCGAATCCTGATCCGCCACCACCTCCACCTCCTCCGGAGGCATGGCAAGCTGTGATGGCCGCAACCAATGCAAACACACAGTTGATCATGCAAATTCTTCAAGAGCGAAATCAAGGAAACCAAGGGAATCAAGGCAGCAATCAGAATCACTTTGCTACACTCAACCAGTTCCTTGCTAACGGGCCAAAGACTTTCAGCAATTGTGTTGAGGCAACCGGTGCTGACGATTGGCTTGTGGATCTATGCAAGCATTCCGAGTGCAGTAAGTCAGGCCTGAGGACTTTGTTAAGTTCGCTTCCTTCCAACTCAAAGATCAAGCTGCAGAATGGTTCCAGCAGTACAAGGATTCCCGAGGTGGACGTGTTATCACTTGGGATGATTTCCGTCGAGATTTCCGAGCTCATCATATTCCTCAGAGCGTGGTTTAAAGTAAGCGTGAGGAATTCCGTAACCTGAAGCAAGGCTCTTTGTCTGTCTATGACTACAACAAGTTGTTCCAGAAGCTCACCCACTTTGCCAAGCAGGACGTGCCTGATGAAAAGAGCATGATATACCAGTTCAGGGGTGGTCTCAGAGAAGAAATTCAGCTCGCTCTTGTTCTCTTCGAGCCCTTGAGATACGATGAGTTCTACAACATGGCACTGAAGCAAGAGGCTGCTCAGTTGAAGTGTGATGCTTCCAAGAAGCGAGTCAGAGATGTTACTCCTTCTTCCTCTACTCAAGTGGCCAAGCAGCAGAAGTATTGGCTTCCTCCTCCTCCATTCCGTCAGCCGTATCAGCAGAAGAGCAAAGGTGGCAGTGGTTCTTCCCACCCACCCAACCCTGGCTTTCAGAACAAGACTTCGTCTCAAGCTCCAAGATCGAGTGCTCCGTATCACCGTCCGCTTTCAGAAGTCACGTGCAACAAGTGCCAATAGAAGGGTCACTATGCCAACAAGTGTTTCAACCAGAGGCGTCTTCCTCCTCCTCCTGTCAGATCGGCAAGTACAGCTGTGGTCAAGCATAACCCCAAACACGCCAAGGTCAACTTGATGAATGCAGCTCAGGCAGAGGACTCGTCAGATGTGATCATGGGTAACTTTCCTGTTAATGATATTCCTGCAAGAGTTCTTTTTGACACGGGTGCATCGCATTGTTTCATGTCAAAGCCATTTTTTACCAAGCATGAGTTCATTTCTTCTCATTTGGGGAAACAAATGGATATCGTTTCTCCTGGCAAACATTTGAGTGCTAGTCTGGAGGTGCCAGATGTTACTATCACCTTGGGTGACTACAAGTTCCTTTCTTCCCCAATGGTTCTTGGTAACTCGGATATTGATCTTATTCTCCGAATGGATTGGCTTTCTAAGCACAAGGCTCAACTTGATTGTGCAGTCAGGCAGATTCAATTGACTCATTCGTCTGAGGATGTAATTGTCTTTGCCACTCGGGATAATACCATCCATCTGTTTTCTCTCAATGAGAGGGGTGAATTGGATGCTATCTCTAAAATTCCAGTCGTTTGCGAATATCAAGACGTCTTTCCAGAAGAGCTTCCAGGAATGCCTCCGCACCGGCCAGTTGAATTCGTTATTGATCTTGAGCCTGGCACGGAACCTGTGTGCAAGCGTCCTTACAAGCTCGGACCTGAAGAGTTGAAGGAGCTGAAGAAGCAACTCGATATTCAAGAGAAAATGGGTCTCATCCGGCCTAGTTCTTCTCCGTGGGGTTGTGGTGTTCTTTTTGTGAAGAAGAAGGATGGAACGGACCGACTTTGTGTTGATTACCATCCAGTGAACAAGAAGACCATCAAGAACAAATACCCACTTCCCAACATCAATGAGCTATTCGAACAACTCAAAGGTGCCCAAGTATTCTCCAAGCTTGATCTCCGTATGGGTTATCATCAGATTCGAATCCGTGAGTAATATATTCCCAAGACGGCTTTCAGGACAAGCTTTGGTTCATATGAATACACTGTCATGTCTTTTGGCCTCGTCAACGCTCCTCCGACGTTTTCTCGCATGATGAATTTCATCTTCAATGCCTACACCAATGACTTCGTTCTGGTATATCTCGACGACATTCTGGTTTTCTCGAAGAACAACGAAGATCATGCCAAGCACTTGCGTTTGGTTCTTGATAAGCTCAGGGAACATCAGTTCTACGCCAAGTTCTGCAAGTGTGAATTTTGGCTTGATGAGGTTCTTTATCTTGGTCATATCATCTCTGCCAAGGGCATTGCCGTGAATCCTGAGAAGGTGTCTGCAATTGTGAATTGGGAACCTCCTCAGAACGTGAAGCAACTCCGCAGTTTTCTCGGTCTCGCAAGCTATTGCCGAAGATTCGTTGAAAACTTTTCTAAGATCGCGAAGCCTCTCTCAAATCTTCTCCAGAAGCACGTCAAGTACGTTTGGTCTCCGGAGTGTGACATTGCTTTCAACACTTTGAAAGAGAAATTGATCACTGCTCCAGTTCTGACTCCGCCTAACGAATCCAAGCCGTACGAGGTCTTTTGTGATGCCTCTCTCCAAGGTCTTGCCGCAGTTTTGATGCAAGAGAAGAAAGTTGTTGCTTATACCTCTCGCCAATTGAAGCCTAATGAGAAGAACTACCCCACTCATGATCTCGAGTTGGCGGCAGTTGTGCATGCTCTTTTGACTTGGAGACATCTTCTTTTGGGAAGAAAAGTGGACATTTTCACTGATCACAAGAGTCTCAAGTACATCTTCACTCAGCCTAATCTCAACCTCAGGCAAACTCGATGGGTCGAAATGATTCAAGAGTATAATCCGAGTATTGAGTATACTCCAGGCAAGGCCAATGTGATTGCTGACGCATTGAGCAGGAAAGCTTACTGCAACAGTCTGATTCTCAAGCCTTATCAACCCGAGCTTTGTGAAGCTTTCCGCAAACTTAATCTGCAAGTTTTTCCTCAAGGTTTCCTCGCCAACCTTCTAGTCTCTCCTACCTTGGAAGACCAGATTCGCCAAGCCCAGCTTCTTGATGATGTGGTGAAAAAGGTGAAGATTGGGATTGCCAAGAGTCAGTCCAAGTACAAGTGCTACTGCCTTGATGACAAGGACACTCTCTTCTTCGAGGATCGTATTGTTGTACCCAAAGGTGACCTCCATAAAGTGATCTTGAACGAGGCTCACAATTCTCTCCTCTCCATCCACCCTGGGAGCATGAAGATGTATCAGGACCTTAAACAGGCTTATTGGTGGACTCGAATGAAGCGCGAGATCGCTCAATTCGTGAATGAATGTGATGTCTGCAGAAGAGTGAAGGCAAACACCAAAGGCCGGCAGGTCTCCTCCAACCTCTTGCCATTCCAGAATGGAAGTTTTACCGCATTGAAATGGACTTCGTGACTGGGTTTCCAAAGTCCAAGCGTGGCAATGATGCTATATTCGTTGTCATCGACAAACTCACCAAAGTGGCTCATTTTCTGCCTATCAAAGAGTCGATCACTGCAGCTCAATTGGCGGAACTCTATACCTCTCGTATTGTCTCTCTGCACGGTATTCCACAAGTGATCTCTTCAGACCGTGGCAGCAGCTTTACATCGAAGTTTTGGGATTCTTTTCAGAAGGCCATGGGCACCAACATCCGCTTCAGCACAGCTTTCCATCCTCAAACTAGCGGTCAAGTCGAGCGTGTCAACCAGATTCTTGAAGATATGCTCAGGGCTTGTGTGATCTCCTTCGGCATGAAGTGGGAGGATTGTCTTCCTTATGCTGAATTCTCCTACAACAATAGTTTTGAAGCAAGTTCGGGCAAGGCCCCATTTGAAATTCTATATGGCAGGAAGTGTCGTACCCCTCTCAACTGGTCTGAAACCGGTGAACGTCAGCTTTTGGGTAATGACTTAATCACAGAAGCAGAAGAAATGTGCAAAGTCATTCGTGATAACCTCAAAGCAGCCCAATCCCGTCAGAAGAGCTACTATGATAGTAAGCACCGTGATTTGGCTTTCGATATCAGAGATCATGTTTACCTCCGCGTCTCTCCTATGAAAGGTACTCGTCGCTTCAGTATCAAAGGGAAGCTTGCCCCCAGATACGTGGGACCTTTCAAGATTGTCAGCAAGAGAGGCGACCTCGCCTATCAACTCGAGCTTCCTTCAAACTTTGCAAATGTTCATGACGTGTTCCATGTCTCTCAGCTCCGAAAGTGCTTCAAGACTCCTGACCGCACCGTCAACTTCGAGGACATTGAGCTCCAAGAAGATCTCTCTTATCGTGAGCACCCAGTTGCTATTCTTGAAGAGACTGAACGCAAGACTCGCAAAAAGTCAATCAAATTTCTCAAAGTCAAGTGGTCACACCATTCCGACCGTGAAGCTACCTGGGAACGCGAGGATCACCTCCGTTCTGAGTACCCGGCGTTCTTTCAGTCCTAGATCTCGGGACGAGATCCTTTCGTAGTGGTGGAGTGTTGTAACACCCCGGATGTAACTTTCCCAATTTGTACTCCAACTCTTGCCGTTTCCGGCGTTAAGTTATATTTATTATCTTGGGTTTGGCTTTTGTCTCTGTGTGTTGTTGTCGTTGTCATGCATCTCATATCATGTCATCATGCGCATGGCATTTGCATACGTGTTCGTCTCATGCATTCGAGCATTTTCCCCGTTGTCCGTTTTGCATTCCGGCGCTTCGTTCTCCTCCGGTGGCCATTTCTAGCTTTCTTTCGTGTGTGGGGATTAAACATTTCCGGATTGGACCGAGACTTGCCAAGCGTCCTTGGTTTACTACCGGTAGACCGCCTGTCAAGTTTCGTATCTTTTGGACTTCGTTTGATACTCCAACGGTTAACCGAGCGACCGTAAAGGCCTCGTGTGTGTTGCAGACCAACACCCCTTCAATTTGGCCCAAAACCCACCTAATTCTTCTCCATCATCTAGAGCGTTCAATCACGATCGCGTGGCCGAAATCCGCACCTCATTTGGACTCTCCTAGCTCCCTCTATGCCTATATATACCTCCCCCATTCCAAATCTCGGATCCCCTCGTCAAACCATAAAAAAAACCATCTCCGCCGCCGTCGGACGTGTCCGCACAGGCCGGACAACGTCCGGATCCGCCTCCGCGAACCGGGAGCCGCCACGTGGGCGCCCCGGACCACATCGCCGCCGCACTCCCCGCGGGCCCGCGCGGCCCAGGCCGGGGCCCCCCGGCCCGCATCGCCGCCCAACCCGGCCGCATCGCCCGCCTCCTCGCGCCGGTCGCCGCGCCGCCCCAAGCCACCGCCGCGCCACACAGCTCGCCGGCCGGAGCTGCTCCTCGGCCGAAGCTCCTCGCCGTGCGCACCCGCGGGCCGGCGACCCAACTCCGGCGCCCACCTCCGCCGCCCCGCGCCCGTCCTCCTCCGCCGCCCCCGCGCCCGTCCCCTCCTCCGGTGAGCTCCGGCCTCCTCCCCGACGAGTTCCAGCGAGCAGCCCGTCGATCCTCGAGAAGCGCGCCCCGATCCAGATCTGCTACAGTGAAACCCTAGGTGGTTTTTTTCTCTAAGTCCCGAAATTTTTCAGTTCAAGTGCCCCTGTTCATGGCCCCGTAACTTTGCATCTGTACCTCGGATTCATGCATATAGCATATCAAAATGTTCATCTCAGAGAGTACATCATTTCGTTTCATTGCATCATTTTCATTTGAGCTCATCTTGATGCCCGAAATGCTGTTAGAATAGGGCTACTTGAGTTAATTGTCAGATCTGCTACTCCGTTTAGGTTTTTGTCATTTTTGCCATGATTAATGTGTGCATGATATGCCATGATGCTCTACATGTGTTTTGTTAAGGGTTTTGTCATCTTTCCAAAGGTGTAACCCATGTATTTTTAGGATGTGTGTGGTGACTAGTGCAAGCTTGCAAAGTGGTGCACTTAGTAATTCTGTTTTCAGGGACTTAGTAATATCACTAAGTCTTGGATCTGTTTATCTCATGATGCCACTTGTTCTTGTTGTTTCCTAGTGATTCATGCCTCTTTTGAGGATGATAAGTAAGGATTTTTTTTGTTAATATTATAGTGCTCTATCCATCCATGTCCTTGTTTGCAATTATAGGGCACCCTAGCTTGAGTCAATCGAGCTCTACTTTTGCTACTTTGTGAATCTGGGCAGATTGTCAACTTGTTTGCAATTTTGCCGATGATGTTGTAGTAGATCCGTGCATGCTATGCTATTGTTCTTGACATTTCTAGATTGCATTTTGTGCCTTATTGATGGGTGTATGCTTGTATTGCCATGACTTGCTCTGTAGTGAGTGCATCGAGCTCGTAAACATGCCTACCTGAGTTATATTTCAGCATGTGCCAGTTTTTCACTAAGTCTGAAAACTAATTATGTTTTTGCTATGTTCACATGCTTGCAATTGTATTTTCTGATCCCTTTTGGCTCAAGGTCACTAAGGGACTTTTGTTAAGCTCTTTGAGTAGCTCCATGCCATGCTTTACTTTACCATCTTCAGATCCTGTAACATGTAGTTTTGTGGCTCCGAAGAGGGCTACCTGATCTGAAATTCCAGACAAGTGTTAATTTCACTAAGTCTGAGATCTGTTTGCCATATGCATTTTCGCCATGCTTGTTTGAACCTGTTAATGGATGAATTGGCCGTAGCTCAGTGCTAGACTTTTGTTAAGCATCTTGTGTGCATCCCTGCCATGTATTTTGTTGTCATGTTTGGGTGCTGTAGCATGGTCATTTCGTTGCATTTAGATGGCTACTTGCTGTAAATCGCAGACCGGTGTCATATTTGAATCGCTCGCCATTTCCAAACCGTAACTCCGATTCCGGCGTTCTTTATATCGTTTTCAAGCGATTTCATCTCATCTTTCCAGTGGCACACTTGCTTTTCCAAGTTGAGTCCAGGTTCATGCATTTCCTGTCATATCTTGCATTTTGCATCCCGCATAGCATATCATCTTTGCATCGTGTTGTTTGAGTTTGCACGTGGTTGATTGTATCCTTGTTGCTTGTTTGCATTGTTTGGGTAGAGCCGGGAGACGAGTTCGCTAACGAGGAGCCCGTTGAGTTTGCTTTCGAGGATCCAGTCAACTCTGACAACTGTGCAGGCAAGATGATCATACCCTCGAAATCACTACTATCTTTGCTATGCTAGTTTGCTCGCTCTTTTGCTATGCCATTGCTACGATGCCTACCACTTGCTTTCAAGCCTCCCAAATTGCCGTGTCAAACCTCTAACCCACCATTGTCCTAGCAAACCGTTGATTGGCTATGTTACCGCTTTGCTCAGCCCCTCTTATAGCGTTGCTAGTTGAAGGTGAAGATTGAAGGACGTTCCTTGTTGGAACATTTATTTTTATTGTTGGGATATCATTATATTATCTTGTTATCTTAATGCATCTATATACTTGGTAAAGGGTGGAAGGCTCGGCCTCTCGCCTAGTGTTTTGTTCCACTCTTGCCGCCCTAGTTTCCGTCATATCGGTGTTATGTTCCCGGATTTTGCGCTCCTTACGCGGTTGGGTTATAATGGGAACCCCTTGATAGTTCGCCTTGATTAAAGCTTTTCCAGCAATGCCCAACCTTGGTTTTACCATTCGCCACCTAGCCTCTTTTTCCCTTGGGTTACCAGAGCCCAAGGGTCATCTTATTTTAACCCCCCCCCCCCGGGCTAGTGCTCCTCTGAGTGTTGGTCCGAACTGAGCTGCCTGCGGGGCCACCTCGGGGAAACTTGAGGGTTGGTTTTACTCGTAGCTAGTCTCATCTGAGTGTGCCCTGAGAAAGAGATATGTGCAGCTCCTATCGGGATTTGTCGGCACATTCGGGCGGTGTTGCTGGTCTTGTTTTAACCTGTCGAAGTGTCTTGAATTACCGAGATACCGAGTCTGATCGGAACGTCTTGGGAGGAGGTATATTCCTTCGTTGACCGTGAGAGCTTGTCATGGGCTAAGTTGGGACTCCCCTAGAGGGATTTGAACTTTCAAAAGCCGTGCCCGCGGTTATGGGCAGATGAGAATTTGTTAATGTCCGGTTGTAGATAATTTGAACCTTAACTTAATTAAAATGAATCAACTGAGTGTGTTACCGTGATGGCCTCTTCTTGGCGGAGTCCGGGAAGTGGACACGGTGTTGGAGTAATGTTTGCGCAGGTTACTCTCTAGTTCCTCGCTCGTGCTTTGCCTCCTCTTCTCGCTCTCTTTTGCGAATAAGTTAGCCACCTTATTTGCTAGACGCTTGCTGCAGCTCCACATATATATTACCTTGCCATACCTATAAGCTTAAATAGTCTTGATCGCGAGGGTGCGAGATTGCTGAGTCCCTGTGGCTCATAGATTACTATTACACCAGATGCAGGGCCTGATGATTCCGCTCCAGGAGACGCCTATGAGCTCAAGTGGGAGTTCGACGAAGACTCTCAACGTTACTATGTTTCCTTTCCCGATGATCAGTAGTGGTGCCCAGTTGGGGGTGAATGGGACCGTTGTCGCATGTTGGGTTCTCTTTTATTTTGGTGCCGTAGTCGGGCCATGAGTGTTTGGATGATGTAATGTTATTTATGTACTTGACTGACATGGCGAGTGTAAGCCAACTATTGCTATCTCCCCTTTATTATTTATATTACATGGGATGTTGTGAAGATTGCCTAACTTGCGACATATGCCTTCAATGCGATTATGTCTCTAAGTCGTGCCTCGATACGTGGGAGCTATAGTCGCATCGAGGGTGTTACAACCTGCCATTGCCATCCTTGGTATTCGAAGTACCAGGGTTCTTTGATATGTTATTGCTGCGAGACAGCCAGCTATCTTCTCCCGCACAAAAGCGGGTCATGAGTGTCGTGAGGGCTGCCATAGATTTCGAATTTTCCTGGCCAAGGTGCCGGGCGAGCCACTCGTCGCGGATGTTGTGCTTAAAAGCTGCTAGGGCCTCTGCATCCGGACAGTCGACAATTTGATTTTCCTTTGTTAGGAACCGTGTCCAGAATTGCCTGGCCGATTCCTCTGGCTGCTGAATTATGTGGCTCAAGTCATCGGCATCTGGTGGTCTCACATAAGTTCCCTGGAAGTTGTCAAGGAATGCGGCTTCCAGATCCTCCCAACAGCCAATGGACTCTGCTGGCAAGCTGTTGAGCCAATGTTGAGCTGGTCCTTTGAGCTTGAGTGGGAGGTATTTGATGGCGTGTAGATTATCACCGCGGGCCATGTGGATGTGCAGGAGGAAATCCTCGATCCATACCGCGGGATCTGTCGTGCCGTCGTATGATTCTATGTTTACGGGTTTGAAACCCTCTGGGATTTGATGATCCATTACTTCGTCTGTGAAGCATAGGGGGTGTGCGGCGCCTCTGTACTGGGCTATATTGCGACGCAGCTCAAATGAGTCTTGCCCGCTGTGTTCGGCCCGGCCAGACTTACTTTTACTGTATCCGGCGTGACGATTATCGTCTCGCATAGTGGCGCGCCCTCATGATCCGTAGATCGATCTTGCATGTTTTGCTTTTTCCTCCAATACGTCTCGCAGGTCTGGCGTATTTCCCCATGCCTTGACATTTTTATTTGAGTGGCGTCGAAGTGCGGGCTGAGCTTTGGGCTGAAATGCCTCTCTGTCGCGGCCACGAGGTGGCCGTTCAGCCGCATCATCTGCCGGAGATGTAGGCTTGAGTGCTTCCTCCTCCAGTCGGGGTAGCAACCTACGCTTTGGGTAACTCTTGGAGGGGCATTCGAGTTTATATTCCTCAGCCGCAAGGACTTTAGTCCATCTATCAGCTAGCAAATCTTGATTAGCTTGAAGCTGTTGTTGCTTTTTCTTAAGGCTATTTGCTGTGGCTATAAGCTGGCGCTTGAAGTGCTCTTGTTCGACGGGATCCTCAGGCACGACGAATTCATCATCATCGAGGCTTGCCTCATCTTCGGAGGGAGGCATGTAATTATCATCCTCCTCCTCTCCATCTGCCGCTCTCTCGGGAGGGCTGGCTTCTCCATCCTCCTGCCCTAAATCTTGCTGGAGGTGATTGTTGTCATCTTCGGCACTGTCTGGAGTGGTATTATCTCCTGTGTCGGTGTCACCGCTTTTGCTTTGGCGAGACTTAGAGCGGCTCCGCTGACGTCGGCGCTTGGGTTGCTTCTTGGAGGGGTCATCCTCCGTTGTCTCGTCTTCATTGCCTTCTTTGGGTGTGTCCACCATGTATATATCATATGATGAGGTGGCAGTCCAGTGCCCTGTGGGCAATGGTTCCTCTTCATCTCCTGCATCGTCGTCCATACCGTCGATTTCTTCGTAGTCGAAGTCGAGCATGTCGGTTAAGTCGTCGACAGTGGCTACTAAGTGGGTGGTGGGTGGGCGGCGAATTTCTTCGTCATCCACATCCCAATCCTGTCGGACATAGTTCGGCCAGGACTCTCCTGACAAGGAGAGAGACCTTAATGATTTCAATATGTCGCCGAAGGGAGAGTGCTGAAAAATATCCGCGGAGGTAAACTCCATGACCGGTGCCCAGTCGGATTCGATAGCCATGGGTGCAGGCGGTTCGGAGTCCGCGGCCGAAAAAGAATCCCGTAGTTTGGTGTCACGGCTCCCGTGGAGCGTAAGGTCGATGCTCGGCTCGATCACCGATGAGAGTGCAGCCTCCGTGACGGGGTCTATCCACCCGCCCATGGAAGGCGCATCTGGCTCCGAATTGAGGGTCGGAGCAGTTGCCGGCGCGATCTCCTGGACACTGTCCGATGGCAGAGCTAAATCATGCTCATCGTGGCCGTGTGGCGCATTAGGCAGGGGCTCGAATCCGTCGAAGATCAAGTCTCCGCGGATATCGGCCGTATAGTTTAAGCTTCCAAACCTGACCTGATGGCCAGGGGCGTAACTCTCGATCTCCTCCAGATGGCCAAGCGAGTTGGCCCGCAGTGTGAAGCCGCCGAACACAAAGATATGTCCGGGGAGAAAAGTCTCACCCTGGACAGCATCGCCATCGATGATCGAAGGAGCCATCAAGCCTAACGGCGACGACACAGAGAAACTCTCAATGAAAGCACCAATGTCGGTGTCAAAACCGATGGATCTCGGGTAGGGGGTCCCGAACTGTGCATCTAAGGCGGATGGTAACAGGAGGCAGGGGACATGATGTTTTACCCAGGTTCGGGCCCTCTTGATGGAGGTAAAACCCTACGTCCTTCTTGATTATTCTTGATAATATGTGTAGTACAAGAGTTGATCTACCACGAGATCGGAGAGGCTAAACCCTAGAAGCTAGCCTATGGTATGATTGTGTGTTGTCCTACGGACTAAAACCCTCCGGTTTATATAGACACTGGAGGGGGCTAGGGTTACACAAGGTCGGTTACAAAGGAGGAGATATACATATCTGTATTGCCTAGCTTGCCTTCCACGCCAAGTAGAGTCCCATCCGGACACGGGACGAAGTCTTCAATCTTGTATCATCATAGTCCAACAGTCCGGCCAAAGGATATAGTCTGGTTGTCCGGAGACCCCCTAATCCAGGACTCCCTCAGGTTGTAAACGACCGATGGAGTAATGGGTCGTTAATGGGTATAAAGCGATACACTGTTCATTATGGGCAGTTTCATCGCGGGCCTTTATTGGGCCCAGAGTTACGAAGGGCCTCATATGTGCTGAAAGACATCATGGGCCATACATGGGCCGGAAGTAACAACGGGCTGGAATCATATTGGATGGCCCAGATGAAGCTACTGGGCTTAGGCCCTGTTTGGTTCAGCTTTTATCGACAGATTCCGCTGCCGCGCAGCAGAATCTGAACCAAAGGGCGAACCCAGCAGAATCCGATTTCAGAAATCCGCTGCCAAAATCTGAACCAAAAGCTGAAGCAGCTCAGGACGTGCTTTCCAAAATCTGATTCCGCTGCGGGCCAAAATTTGAAAAAGCTGTATCAGCTGGTTTGCCAAATGACCTACATCTTTTTCACATCGGATTTTCCACAGCTGTTTTTCCACAGCAGATTTTTCACAGCTGCCTTTAGAAATCCACAGCCGAACCAAACAGGGCCTTAATTCTGATAGGTCGTAACAGGTCAGGAGTTAGCGGTCCGTAAATGGGCGATATATGAACGAGCCGTTAACAAGCTTTCCGTGGGCCGGCCCGTTACCTTTTGACCAAGTCAAACAGGCCAGCCTTTTCGCTGGAATGGGCCTCTGTTGGGCCGTGCCACGTGTCGACGTATTATAGGCGCCTCCTGTCCAATGAGTGGATCACATCTGTCCCAACGAGGAGCTGACACGTGGTTCCTCTGGCCAATGAGAATTTTACACGTGGAAAATCGCCATTGGTCCGGACTGTTAACGGGTTATCGGATCCAAAACTGGACCCGATAGCTTAACGGCGACCTGTTACGGTGGATGCCACGTGTCGGTCACCCTTGACGAAAACACTTCTATGACACGCGATTTATCATCATGGAAGTGGACACTTCCGTGATGATAATTTTGGTAATGTCATGGAACACTTCTACGATAGCACAGATATGACTATCTTGATTCTGTCATAAAATCGTCATGGATGTACATGCATGACAGAAAACGTGATCTACTGTGACAAACACGTATCATCACGGAACTGTCTTTTTTTGTAGTGAGCCTTCTGAAGCTTTTGCTAGTAGACACGTGGCAGGTTGTGGTCCTGTAGAGAAATCAACAATATACAACTCTCCTCTCTGAAAGCCTTTGAAGACTTTGGAATTGTCACCTTACATGATCACAACACAAGATACTTGCCAAGGACAACAACCATATCAAGATCACAAAGCATTGAGACAGGCATGAGGTTGAATCCTAAGGACTCGACAAGCATGACTTTGTCCATGTGTAGATCCTTTGAGATTGCAACCCTACCTAGACCCAATACTTTGCTTTTGCCTTTGTCAGCGTAGGTCATATGCTTCAGATGCGATGGAGATAAAGCAGTGTCCATCAATAGGTTCTTGTCACCGGTCATGTGATTTGTACATCCATTGTCGGGGACCCACTCAGTAGCTTTGGGTTGATCATCCTGCAGATGAATTAGTGCATGTTACAAACTCATATACTTCATCAGTGAAGAATATGACATCAAATTCATCAGATCAATTTCATCAAAAAATACAATAGATATAGCAGTATGAGGACGTGAGAAATGAAAATTTATTTCTTCATGACTAGCTTACGTCCTTTCAAGCATACTCAGGTCTCCAGCAAATTCTTCAGACGATTAAGTTCATCTGGAGGCTTGACCCTGCATAAGAGATTAGTTATTTTTCTTCACCACCCACGTCTGGAGGGGTGGCAAAGAGTTCATCATTCTGTGAGCTCCATAAGAAAAAGGTGGCATAGAAGCCAGTCCACTTCGTTTCACATAAGAGGGGTTAGAGTAAGCATATGAATAAGCAGAGAAATTCTTTGAGGACTTATGAACATAATGATTTGAAGAATAATGCACATATTCATAGCCCTTAGGCTTTCCATGTGAAACAGAAGTGTTAGCATGATGATGTTCATATGTCGATCTTGATCCATATGAGGAATTTGGTCCATATAAGGACTTGGATCCATATGAAGACTTTGGTCCATATGAAGAATTTGATCTGGGGTTCCTATTCTTCACACGTGGGGTCATGATGACATTCACCTGAAGACTTTCAAGGCACCTTTTGGGAACCCAGATTTTCTTCATAGGGGGGTCGTTCTTGCAGTTAGTTCCAACATATCGAGTAAATACTTCACCATTCTGATTTTTGAACAGTTTATAGTTGGAGTCAAATGATTCATCAGAATAATATGAAGATTCACATGTAAAGCCAGATAAAGTGGGTGGATCTACAGGAGGTCCCTTTGCAGCAACCCATGAGGTTTTGGGATACTCCTCATGTTTCAGTAGGTCCCATCAGCATTGAGTGTCCTCTCAAAAGCAATACCCTCTTTCCTAGGGTTCCTGTTGAGGATCTGCTTTTTAAGCACATCACAAAGAGCCTGATGCCCTTTGAGGCTTTTGTACATGCATGTCACATACAATTCCTTCAGCCCTGCATTGTCAGTGATACTAGTGGTATCCTCGGATGAGGAATTTGTGATAGCAGAGATAGTTGAAGAATTTGCAACAATAGAAGAATTTGAGCTTTCAGGTGAAGAATTAGCAGATTCTCGTTCAATGCATTTCAAACATGGTGGAATGAATTCAACCTGAGCGGAACTGATCTATTGAGCAAGCAATGAATCACGTTCCTTCTGAAGATCTTCATAACTCACCCTTAGTTTCTCAAGATCTTGCTTTCTTTGAAGAAATTCATAAGAAAGCTTCTCATGATTAGCTAAGAGAGTGTTATGATGACTTTGAAGGTTTTCAAACTTAGTTTGAAGTCTTTGAAGATTTTCAGTCAAAGTTTGAGTTCGATCCATTTCTTCAACCAACATATCATCGCTTTCATCTAGCATGTTTTGAACCTTTTCTAATGCTTTTTGTTGTCTAATGGCAAGAGAAGCAAGCTTGGTATAGCTATGTCCAAATTCATCACCAGATTCATCATCACTAGACTCAGATAAGTAACATTCGGTTACCTTGGCACCTTTTTCCATGAGGCATGGCATAGAGGATGATGGTTCAGGATTGAAAGTCATCATTTTGAGCGATTCCTTGAAATCCTCAAACCAGGGATCATGACGAGTTCGATGACCTTCATAGATGTCAGAGAGTCGGTCCCCGATAAGCTTCACATGGCAGACATGCATAATGTTCCTGAACTAATTTCGGGATAAGCAGGAGCAGATGATATACTTCTCCATGATGTCAACTCGAGAGTACTTGCGAATATCATCAGCCTCCGCCATCTTGCAAAGATCGGTAACACCAATCTCAGTGACGGTCCACAACTCGCTGTTCATCGCCATGAGGCGCTTCTTCATCATGGCCTTCCACTTGGGATAATCATGCCCATCAAAGATGGGGCATGTCACTTTCTTCATTCCTGCGGTCGACATAACTAAAACTCCAGGTGGTTAAACCAAAATCTCACAGAACAAGGGAGTGCCTTGCTCTGATACTAAATGAAAGTGCATTATATCGACTAGAGGGGGGTGAATAGGCAATTTTTACAAATTCATCACTAAGGAATTTCATGGAGAGGAAATTCCTAAGTCACGAACGACTAGCAGCGGAATAAGTACTCAGATGCAAGCGTAACAGCGCAGTAGCACAGTCATCATGATGAAATGAAAACAAGCACAGGGTACAAGTAGCGTAAACACAGGATAAGGGGGCTGAAGACAAAGTGACTGAAGAACAGGATTGAGGAAATTGAGAAAGTCTTCAGTCAAAGTCTTCAAACAGTAATGATCAAGTACTTCAACACAAGAATGAGGAAATGGAAGGATTGAGGAAATAGAACTAGTAGCTTGGTGAAGACGATGATTTGGTAGACCAATTCGAACTGTTGTGACAGTCGTACGTCTGGTTGGAGCGGCTAGGTATTTAAACCTAAGGACACATAGTCCTCACCGTATTCTCCTTGAGCTAAGGTCACACAGACCTCGCCCAATCACTCGTGGTAAGTCTTCAGGTGACTTCCAAACCTTCACAGACTCGGTCACTCGGCGATCGACAATTTCCTCTTGGATGCTCTAGACCATGACGCCTAACCGTCTAGACGATGCACAGTCCTCAAAGGTAACAAGCGTTGGTTCCACACAGGAACAATCTCTTCAGTGATGCTCAATCACTTTGGGTTTTTAGGTGTTTGGGTTTGGGTTTTCCTCACTTGATGATTTTTGCTCAAAGTCCTCAGACGATGGGATGCTCTCAATGACAAGTGTCAGTTTCTCTCGCAGCAGCCAACCAACTAGTGGTTGTAGGGAGCGGCTATTTATAGCCTAGGGAGCAGCCCGACATGATAAGACATAAATGCCCTTCAATGATATGACCATTAGGTGGGTTGATATTTTGGGACAGCTGGCATGTAGCACAACAACGGTCGGATATTTGAGTATCAAATTCCTCAGGGCTATCATGTTCCTCACTTGTAGGCAGTTCGCACTGGCGAATTCCTAACTTCTTAGTCAGAACAAATTCCTCAGAGAACAGAAGATCTTCATCTCTGTCACTGAAGAAATTGACTGAACTGTATGAGATTTCCAATGGCTTCACTCGAAAGGACTGGGTAGGTGTAGGATTTTGAGATGAGAATCACTTGGAAACTTTTCCTTAGTTTTACCTCGACCCCCTTTAACAGTACGGTGTTTCCTATCACTCAAGAAAGAGAAAAACGAGACTACGAAAACGGAAGTCTACACGCTTCATATTCCTTGCATGGATATTAAGTCTTCATGGTCACATCAATTTCTTCACTTTCAAAGTCTTCAAGAAAACCAAAGTCTTCAGCTGAAGACATTCATTTTTAGGGGTCGACTTTCATCGTAAATATCAAACTCCTCATAAACTTATAGACCTGTGTACACTCACAAACACATTAGTCACTTAACCTATAAGTCTTCAATACACCAAAATCAATAAGGTGCACTAGATGCACTTACAGTATTGAAGAACATAGAGAGAGAAGAAGCCATCTAGCTACTAGCTATGGACCCGTAAGTCTGAGGTAAACTACTCACGCTTCATCGGAAGGGCAATAGGGTTGATGTAGATTCCCTCCGTGATTGAATCCCCCTCTGGCAGATCACCGGAAAAGTCCCCAAGATGGGATCTCATGAGAACAGAAGGTTGCGACGATGGAAAGGTATTTTGGTTGATGCTTCTGATGGTTTGGGACTATTTGGGAATTTATAGGCCGAAGAATAGGGTTAGAGGAGCTCCGAGGGACCCACAAGGCAGGGGCGACCCCCTTGGGGCGCACCCTGCACCCTTGCCATCGCCTTGGTACTCTTCTGACTTGGTTCTCAAGCCCTACGTGTGTCTTCTGGTCCAAGAAAAATCATCGTAAAGTTTTATTCCGTTTGGACTCCATTTGATATTCCTTTTCTGTGAAACTCAAAAACAAGGAAAAAACAGAAACTGGCACTGGGCTCTGGGTTAATAAGTTAGTCCCAAAAATAATATAAAATAGCATATTAATGCATATAAAACATACAAAACAGATAATATAATAGCATGGAACAATCAAAAATTATAGATACATTGGAGATGTATCACCCCTGGGTCTATTTTCCATCATATATTTTCAAATATATAAACCAAAAACCCAAAAATATCTCGCTGCAGTTTATTTACTTTTATTTTGTTTTACGTTTTAGTAATCTTTTATATCTATATCTCTATCAGATCTCACCTTTGCAAGTGACCCTGAAGGGATTAACAACCCCTTTATCGCGTTGGGTGCAAGTGTTTGATTGTTTGTGCAGGTGCATAGATTGGAGACTTGCTTGTATCTCCTACTAGATTGATACCTTGGTTCTTAATTAAGGGAAACACTTATCTCTACTTTGCTGCATCACTCCTTCCTCTTCAAGGTAAAAACCAACACAAGCTCAAGAAGTAGCAGGAAGAATTTCTGGCGTCGTTGCCGGGGAGATCTACATCAAGCCTACCAAGTACACAACATAAACTCTCATCTCTTGCATTACATTATTCGCCATTTGCCTCTCGCCTTCCTCTCCCTAACTTCTAAAATGTTTTTAGAAAAATAAAAAAGGATTTGCCTATTCGCCCTCTTTTATCCGATCTTTTGTTTGCTTGAACTCATCATCATGAGTGAGTTTGGTATGGCAGAAGCTGATGATGGCCTGACTCCTAAAATTGGACGTTCGGGAAATCTGGATGTTAAAACTTTCGTTTTGGGACAAGGGAATTTTATGGGAAAATAACATATGCAAGAATTTTTCAATTTTGTAGGCACTTTGCCTCTCGATGATATTCCCATACTTAAAAGAAATAAAACCTATGCGGAAGCTATTTCAGCATTAGTTCTGAAATATGAAAGTTGATTTTTCCGTACTCGTCCTACCTTGCAAAGATTGTTTTATGAGCTACAGGTTATAAAAGATCCTAAGGCTAAGAGGATAGCTATCCAAGTTCTTAAGGATGAATTTGAGCATATAGTACGGGAAGCTAGAGAAATTTTTGATCATTGTGGTATGAGCCGTGAAAAACCGGTGATAGATGAGATTCTTTACAATAGTGACTACACTTTGAGACATTTGTTTGGAAATAATCAAATTTTTGATGAAAATCTCAAAAAGAAAATCCCAGTTTTAGATATGATCCAACAAGTTTTCAACGATGTTAATCAACAATATTCTTGGATCGTTGCGGGAAATCAAAAGGGATACAAAGATGGGAAGCTTAATGATACCAAAATCTCTATGGATAATGTGTTTAAAGTTATCTTTGCAAACCTCCTGACGAGAATGCATCTACGAAAAATAATACCAAAGATGACAATACCTAGATCTATGTTTTATGCCTAGCTAGGGGTGTTAAACAATAGCGCTTGTTGGGAGGCAACCCAATTTTATTTTTGTTCTTGCTTTTTGATTCCTGTTTTTGAATAAATTTATCATCTAGCCTCTATATAGATGTGTTTTCATGTTTTAGTTTAGTGTTTGAGCCAAGTAAGACCTTTGGGATGGCTTATGGTGATTATTGATTTGATCTTGCTCGGAAAAAAACTTTTGCACCTAGTAAAATAATTTTCATTAATCATAGAAGTGTGATAAAATCTTGATTTGTTTTGTAGAAGATTGATATACAAATTGTGTAACATCCCAAAATTCTAAATTTTGGAATGTTATATTAAATAAATAGTTTTGATTGTTTGTTTGATTGTGGTGTGGTTGCTTGTGTGAAATTGAGTGAAATTTGAAACTTTTTGAAAGTTGAATGAGAGGGAATGAAAGGACTTTCCCAAACTTTCACCTTGCATTTATGATCTCCATGAATTCAAATGCATTTCATCACAAAACCCTAGAGTGAAGATGATATGACTTCTTCCATTTAAATAAATGAAAGGGGTTTTGCAAAGATTTGAATTCCATTCAGGAATATTTCAAATTCAGAAATTTTATGGAGCTCAATGAGTTTCATGAGAGAAGATAAGATGACTTCTTCAAAACTTAAAGAAAGAAAGTTGGAAGTTTCAAAGAACCATTTTGGGGTTATTTAAATTTCATTTATCAAATTATTTTTCTCCAACAAAATATAATATATGGAAAATAGGGTAAAATGATTCACTACAATAGAAAAATGGAGGGAAATGGATTTGAAATCATTTTGGTATTTTAAAATAATTTTATTTGCATTTTTAATGCAACAGTAGCACTGTTTGCTTTATCTAAATTTTTGTGGATTTTATTTGTACCTGCAAATATGTTCACGTTTTAGGATTCTTTTTGTGAAGATTTTGATATATTATATGCCTATGTAATATTTTATTATTATTATTTATTTGTGTTTGTTTTATTGTTTGTGCTTTATTAAAAAAAGCCAATGGCCGAAGCCACTGAGGCCCAGCCCATCTCTCTCTTCCCTGTGCCCAGCTGGCCTTTCGGCCCAACAACCTGCACCGCGCCCGGAAGGCTATGTGCCGGTCGCCCGCCCCCCCTCTCTCTCCATCTGCCACTGACTCATGGACCCCACCCGTCCGCCCAAAACCCGCGCGCAGTTTCTTATTCCCCAAGCCGCAGGGCAAAGCCCGCGCATCTGAACGCCGCCGAATCCCGATCTTCTCGGGATCGAGAATCCCTTCACCCCTCCTGCAAGCAAAACCCCACCCCCTATAAATACACCTCCCCCTCGACCCGTCACCCTCCTTTCCCCACACCGATAACCCCCTCCTCCTCCTCCTCAATTGCTCGCCGGACCGAGCGCCTTCGCGTGCTATTGCCCCTGCGATGCTCGTCTCCGACCACCTCAACCCCTCCCACCACCACCAAACGTCCCGACGTCTACTGTCGCATCGCCTGGTGCACTCACCAGAGCTCGAGGACCATCGGAGCGCCACCACCCGATGCCATCCACTGCCTCAACCTCGCCGCCGACCTCCTCAGACCACCTCTGACGACGCCATGACAACTGACGAGGTCGCCGTCGACTACCGCACCCACTCGACGTCTCCGCCGACCCCGCCGATGACCGAAGCGCCACCGATGATGATGTCTGAGCCGCTCGCCGTCGACCTTCCCCGCGGTGAGATCTCCACTCCCCCTCCACCATCCGATCTGTTATTGATGCGCTAGATTAGATCTAATGATCTGTTAGGTTTTTTGTTTATAGATCGGTTTAGTTCTGGTTTGCTATGGTTTTTATTCGGTTTAGATCGATTCAGGTCTAGTCGGTTTAGCCGATCAGTCTTTCTCTTTTAGCCCGTACGTGTTTCGGTTATTCTACGACCAAGCACTAGATAGTTTTAGATCGCCCCTGTTAGGTCCAGTAGCACCCGTTTGCTTTTTTTAGTTTCTGTTTTTAACAGAATAGCTTTAGTTTTGTAAAATCAGTTTCTCCTAGTATAATTAATATTTTTAATTAATATTTTTATCTACTTTGCAAATTTCCTAAAATTTCTGTAGAAAATAAGTTTGGTCATGTTTGAAGTATTAAAAATTGATTTGCATGAATTTTACTCAGATTAGTATTTTTGCTATAACTAGAGCTAGGATTAAATTTTTGTAGCGATTCTTTTTGCTATCATTTTGTTTTGACATTGCCTATTAGCAGAATTTGTTTGGGTAATTTTTATAATTTATTAAAATTAGTTTCCCTCAGAAACTGTGTTGTTTTGCTTTTAGTACTTTTTTGTTGTTTTCTTTTATTTTAAAATTATTTTCTTTTGCTGTTTTTGTTTTCTTCGGATTAGTTTCTATAGAGCTAGAAGATGAACTTTTATTTACAAAAAATATATTTTATTTTCTTACTAGTTTTGTTCTAGGTGTAAATAGAGTATTAAAATAACTTTTAATGTGTTCCTTTTTGCACAAATTTTTTATGTTGTTTTCTTTTTTGTTAGTTAATAAAAAAATCTTCTTTTGATTCTGTTAAAGAAAGTTTTAGTAGGATAAAACTATTTTCTAGTTGTTTGCTTGAAGTAATGAAAGCCTTGTGTTGAGTTCATCGATTTTATTTGGTTTTGTTTTGATTGCTAGAATTGATTGCTAGAACGTTTGCTTATATGAATGCTATGAATGTTTAATATAGATTTACATCGAAGTGACGGATAGTATAAAGTTATTTTTGAGAGCGTTGTTATCTTCATCGACTTACCAGGCAAGTTCACTTTGACCATGCTTTCATACCTATGTTTTTATTGCATTTAGTGGAATCTTTGCAACAATCCCTCCAGTAGTGATATTGAATCCTTGTAGTTGAGTAGTATGCATGAGGTAGGAAACCCGTCTCCCTATTACCAAGCCCGGGATGTTATTTATTTTAATGCTATGCTATAGTAGAGGGGGTTGGTATGAGTGCTCGGGAGTGGTGTGAGAATGGAGGACTCTATGTCAATGAAGACAACTCCATGATGGCATCTGCAAGGACTGCATCTTCAAGGCCTCAAGGCTTTCAAGACCTCAAGATTTAGAGACTCAAGAGAAGAATTCAATACACACTACTGGGTGAAAGACAGATTTGATATGCACCCTGGAGCAACCAGTGGATGGCCGGGATGCATGGAGAAGCGCCATGACATCTTGCGGAAAGCTTCACCCAGACTCAAAGAGACGGAAGAATACTTCATGCCCGGAAGCTTACCTGTGCAACCGCAAGTCACTATGGGCTCTGGCTTGGTTAACCTTAGTTGTGACTCTGGCTGGGACGGTGCTAGCAGATGTAGAACTACGGTAGGATTGGATGAGCATTGGACAATGGTCAGGGGAACTCTTTGGAAGACCATGTTTCGGTCGTCTTGTTCTCAAACACCCTGAAGTGCGAGAACGTAAAAAGAGGGATCGAATCTTACGGGTAAAGTGTACAAACCTCTGCAGAGGGTTAAAACCTAATTGATTAGCTGTGTCCCCGGTTACAGACAACTTGAGCCTCTGGACTTGGATCTATCCCAGAACTCTCAACACCAGACTAATAACTTAATTGTGGGCAACTTATGATGATTTGGACTACGAGACATCGGTTGGCAGAACCATGTCATGATAGATAACTCCATAGTACAGACTCTGGTTATTTCCTTTAATGTAAGGAAAATAAAACCAGTTTTTATGCAAAAACTCAAACACAGAGCCACAAAGCCATATTGCATATAGTATAGTTTTATCATCTGTTTTTCTTACCGTGATCTTGCCGCTACATTCAATGTACTGACCAACACGGCTGCAACATCTCATGTTGCAGATAATTTCTCCGACGAGTGAGTTTTGTTGTTGGGTTACGGTCTACACTCAACTTGCCGATGGCGTTGATGGGACTCCACACCCGTTTGTCTGTTTCCCCTGAGACTTATGAGGTGTATATCAGTTTTACATTATTTATACATGTGATTGCACTTTGATATATACATCAATGTACTGTGTGTCCCAGCATACTGATCCAGGGATGGCACAGTTACACAGAGACTTGACCGTTTGAAGTCGGGTCGCTACAAATTGCCCAGGTTGTCCTAATTTTTCAGAATGTTTGGAGTTACAGAAGTATTCGAAGTTCTCAGATTGCTATAGATTATTCTGTTTTTGATAGATTCTATTTTCTATGTGTTATTTTCTTATTTTGATGAATCCATGGGTAGTATCGGGGGTATGAACCATGGAGAAGTTGGAATACAGTATATATGACACCAATATAAATAAAGAATGATTTCACAACAGTACCAAAACTAGTGATTTATTTTATTATACTAGCGGATCTCATGAGTTTTCTGTTGAATTTTGTGTTGTGAAGTTTTCAAGTTTTGGGTAAAGATTTGATGGACTATGGAATAATGAGTGGCAAGAGCCTAAGATTGGGAGGATGCCCAAGGCACCCTCAAGGTAATATTCAAGGACAACCAAGCATCTAAGCTTGGGGATGCCCTGAATGGCATCCCCTCTTTTGTCTTTGTCTATCGGTAAATTTACTTGAGGCTATATTTTTATTCACTACATGATATGTGTTTTGCTTGGAGCATATTGTATGATATGAGTCTTTGCTTTTTAGTTTGCCACAATCATCCTTGACGTCACACCTTTTGAGAGGGACATACACGAATCGTGAATTTATTAGAATACTCTATGTGCTTCACTTATATCTTTTGAGTTAGGAAATTTGCTGTAGTGCTTCACTTATATCTTTTTAGAGCACGGCGGTGGCTTTATTTTATAGAAATTGTTGAACTCTCATGCTTCACTTATACTCCCTCCATTCCAAAATATAGTGCGCATGCGCTTCCCGAGATCCAACTTTGACCATAAATTTAACCAACGAGACCGACTGCGGCAGGAGAAAAATTTATATAATTGAAAACTTCTTTTGAATATGAATTCACTGGTATAATTTTTTCTCACGCCGCAGTCGGTCTTGTTGGTTACATTTATGGTCAAATTTGAAGCACGGCAATAGAGGAAGCACTACATTTTCGAACGGAGGGAGTATTATTTTGAGTGGCTCTCTAAACAGCATGGTAATTTGCTTAGGTTATGAATTTAGTCCTAATATGATGGGCATCCAAGAGGGATATAATAAAAACTTTCATATAAATAGCATTCAATAATATGAGAAATTTGATTCCTTATTATTGTTTTGACATATAAAGATGGTGATATTAGAGTCATGCTAGTGAGTAGTTGTGGATTGGTAGAAATACTTGTGTTATTGTGATTCCCGTAGCATGCACGTATGGTGAACCTTTATGTGATGAAGTCGGAGCATGATTTATTTATTGATTGTCTTCCTTATGATTGGCGGTCGGGGACGAGCGATGGTATTTTCCTACCAATCTATCCCCCTAGGAGCATGTGTATAGTACTTTGTTTCGATAACTAATAATTTTTTGCAATAAGTATGTGAGTTCTTTATGACTAATGTTGAGTCCGTGGATTATACGCACTCTCACCCTTCCACCATTGCTAGCCTCTCTAGTACCGCGCAACTTCCGCTGGTGCATTAAACCCACCACTTACCCTTCCTAAAAACAGCCATCATACCTACCTATTATGGCATTTCCATAGTCATTCCGAGATATATTACCATGCAACTTCCATAGTTCCATTTATTATGACATGCACCATCATTGTCATATTGCTTTGCATGATCGTAAGATAGCTAGCATGATGTTTTCATGGCTTGTCCGTTTTTAATGTCATTTGCTATGCTACATCATTGCACATCCCGGTACACCGCCGAAGGCATTCATATAGAGTCATATTTCGTTCTAAGTATCGAGTTGTAATTTTTGAGTTGTAAGTAAATAATTGCTTGGCTTGTCATCGGGGTTGTGCATGATTTAATACTCTGTGTGATGAAGATGGAGCATAGCCAGACTATATGATTTTGTAGGGATAACTTTCTTTGACCATGTTATTTTGAGACGACACAATTGTTTTATTAGTATGCTTGAAGTATTATTGTTTTTATGTCAAATTAAACTTTTTTTGAATCTTATGGATCTGAATATTCATGCCACAATAAAGAAAATTACATGGATAAATATGTCAGGTAGCATTCCACATCAAAAATTCTGTTTTTATCATTTATCTACTCAAGGACAAGCGGGAATTAAGCTTGGGGATGCTTGATACGTCTCTAATGTATCTATAATTTTTTATTGTTCCATGCTATTATATTATGTGTTTTGGATGTTTTTGAAGGAAATATGCCCTAGAGGCAATAATAAAGTTGTTCTTTATATTTCCTTATATCATGATAAATGTTTATTATTCATGCTAGAATTGTATTAACCGGAAACTTAGTACATGTGTGAATACATAGATAAAACAGAGTGTCCCCAGTATGCCTCTACTTGACTAGCTCGTTAATCAAAGATGGTTAAGTTTCCTAACCATAGACATATGTTGTCATTTGATGAACAGGATCACATCATTAGAGAATGATGTGATGGACAAGACCCATCCATTAGCTTAGCATTATGATCGTTTAGTTTTATTGCTATTGCTTTCTTCATGACTTATACATATTCCTCTGACTATGAGATTATGCAACTCCTGAATACCGGAGGAACACCTTGTGTGCTATCAAACGTCACAACGTAACTAGGTCATTATAAAGATGCTCTACAGGTGTCTCCGAAGGTGTTTGTTGGGTTGGCATAGATCGAGATTAGGATTTGTCACTCCGTGTATCGCAGAGGTATCTCTGGGCCCTCTCGGTAATGCACATCACTATAAGACTTAAAAGCAATGTGACTAACGATTTAGTTGTGGGATGATGCATTACGGAACGAGTAAAGAGACTTGCCAGAAACTAGAGTGAACTCGGTATGATGATACCGACGATGGAATCTCGGGCAAGTAACATACCGATGACAAAGGGAATGACGTATGTTGTTATGCGGTTTGACTGATAAAGATCTTCGTAGAATATGTAGGAGCCAATATGAGCATCTAAGTTCCGCTATTGGTTATTGACCGGAGATGTGTCTCGGTCATGTCTACATAGTTCTCGAACCCGTAGGGTCCGCACTCTTAACGTTCGATGACGATTTGTATTATGAGTTATGTGTTTTGGTGACCAAAGTTTGTTCGGAGTCCCGGATGAGATCACGGACATAATGAGGAGTCTCGAAATGGTCGAGAGGTAAAGATTCATATATTTGAAGGTTATATTTAGACATCGGAATGGTTCCGAGTGATTCGGGTATTTTTCCGGAGTACCGAGGGGTTATCGGAACCCCCCGGGGAAGTGTTGGGCCAGCATGGGCCTAAGGGAGAGAGAGGGAAGCCCGCGGGGGGTCGCCGCGCGCCCCCCTCCTAGGGAGCTCGAATGGACAAGGATGAGGGGGCGGCGCCCCCCTTCCCTTTCCCTCTCCCTCTCCTTCCTATTCCCTCTGGTGGAGAAAAGGAAAAGGGGGGGGGCGAATCCTACTAGGAGTCCAAGTAGGACTCCCCCCATGGCGCGCCCCTCCTAGCCGTCGTCTGTCGGTGTCAAAACCGGCGGATCTCGGGTAGGGGGTCCCGAACTATGCGTCTAAGGTCGATGGTAATAGGAGGCAGGGGACACGATGTTTTACCCAGGTTCGGGCCCTCTTGATGGAGGTAATACCCTACGTCCTGCTTGATTGATATTGATGAGTATGAGGATTACAAGAGTTGATCTACCACGAGATCATTGTGGCTAAACCCTAGAGGTATAGCCTGTCTGATTGTGATTGTTTTCTATGGACTAAACCCTCCGGTTTATGTAGACACCGGAGGGGCCTAGGGTTATACAAAGGCGGTTACAGAGAAAGGAAATAATACATCCGGACGCCTAGCTTGCCTTCCATGCAAAGGAGAGTCCCATTCGGACATGGGGGGAAGTCTTCTATCTTGTATCTTCATGGCCCAATAGTCTAGCACATGTCACACAGGCCAGACGCCCGAGGACCCCTTAATCCAGGACTCCATCAGTAGCCCCCAAACCAGGCTTCAATGACGATGTGTCTGGCGCGCTGATAGTCTTTGGCATTGTAAGGTGGGTTTTTCTTCCGAACACTTCAAACCGTTTGAACCGAAGAGTCATACTCGAGTTTCCATTTAATGCCGTACCCATTGGCTTCTGTGCCTCCACCGCTTTGGTTTCCACGTGTCGAGCGAACACGAAAGGTCAGAGTGCTTTTTTGCACAGAACACCCTGGCCATGTAAAAAGGGCGTCCATTTAAAGGGACTGGGTCTCAGATCCCATTCCACATCGAGCAGAAAATCCTTAGAGCTTGCTAGGAGAAACCATTCCAGCATGGCTAGCGTTCCCAGTTCTTCCTCCCGCCCCATGGCTCCGAAAAAGGCGATTGGGGGAAATGCTCAGTATCCCACGGCTAGCTAAGTAAGGTTCAAACGCAGGGATTCCTCCCCCCCCCCTCCCCCGCGGATCTTGTCCCTGTCCGGGCAGGATTAACCTCTTACACGGGCGGAGTCCTGGCAGAAAATTACCCCAATCCAACCAGGGGGAGCGAGTGTGCTTAATATCCTTCTTCATAAGAGGCGTCGGGTTTCCAATCCACCCCTTCCTCCGAGGTCTTCTAGAGTACTACAGCCTCCAACTGCACAATCTCACGCCGGGTTCCATTCTGCACATCGCGGGCTACGTCGCTCTTTGCCAGCTATTGCTGGGCTGCGAGGCCCATTATGAGCTATGGAGGAAACTGTTCTGCCTCGTCCCTCGCTCCCAAAAGGGATCTATATTTGAGGTGGGCGGTGCCGAAATATTGCGCATAGCCGGGACCGGATACTTATCCGGCACGCCGAAGAAGGCGTCCGAAGAGTGGCCCTCAGAGTGGTTCTATATTGAGGATGCTGCTCTCCCTGACCTAGTCCGAGTGGGCCTTCCCGAATTTACCAGTACTCCATTGAAGAAACGCCACAGCTGGCGCCCTTGGAGCCTCGAGGAGGAAGATAGTGCGGAAGTCCAACAATTAATGGGCAAAATAAGGACACTCACCTAGTCTGAATTATCAATAATCGAGGTAATGGCCACTTCCATAGTGTGAGGTGTTCAACTGCTCCAATTCAGGGGGCTTCCCATGTGGCACTACAATGGGGAAGATGGTGCCTCGTGCTGTGGACGAAAGGGTCCGGATTCCCTTACCGCCCTAGCCGCAATACTGGCCGATCTGTATAAAGGGGAGAAAGAGGAGTTCACTCGTCTTATGCTCCGGGAAGGATTTTCTATGTACAATCCTCCTAGCTGGGTGAGTTTTAATCCCATCACTCTACTCAATCCTCTCCCTAAGTCGTGCTTAATTGTCATTAACCCTTCCATTTGTAACAGGAATGGCGAAAGGTTATAGCGGGGATATATAGCCTTGCTCCACAGCCGGAGAACCGTAACTGGGACCTTGACCCCGGATATGAAGAGGATCCGGACATATTCGTAGAGCTTGAGGAGGGAGTATTCTACCAGGCGAGCTATGATGGCACAGTAGTGCCAATCGTGGCCGACTATCCCGGCCTCCTTCCTGCCTCACATGTAAGTAATCAAGAGACACCTCCTCCAAAAGAGCTTCCTCACCATACCTCACCCACCGCACTGTCTCGTGCTCCAAAGGGGAGGCGCTCGGCGCGCCATGCTACACTAGAGGCGTCTCATAAGAGCGCGGCGCCCGCGCCGAACAAGTCGTCGAAGAGGAAGGCAGACGATAACACGGCCGAACCTTCATCGAAGAGGTATGACTTTTTAAATATGCCTCATGGCTGTCACATCAAACTGTAACATCATCCGCTGCATCTTATCAGGAAGAGTGTTCGTCGGACTATGTCCGGGGATCTAGCCGGTCGTGCCTCCACTAGTCAGATTCCAGACCCTGCCCTAAGGACGGGGGCTGACACGGGAGTGACGCCGGATTGTCCTTCTGCAGAGGATTCGGATGATATGTCCATCACGAACTCTGAAGTGGAGAGCGCCATGAATCATCGGTGTCGGAGGGCCGCTCTTCACGACCCGGTTTTTCAAAAGAGGCATTTAATGCCTTCAACTCGGCTGATGCATATATCCGAGCTGCCCGGGACGGGCTTACTAGAGCCACGGACCAGCATTTGAAAGATATGCGGGTAAGTACGCATTTGTACAGCCTTTGTAATCATACACCAGTAGCCCCCGAGACTTGAAGCAGTTGATACAATTAATTTAAGGACCATTGTATAATCAGGTACTTACAGATAAGAACAACCTACTGTCTCAAGAGCTGGAAGAGTGTCGGACTCTGCGAGCTATGGCTATCGCCAAATTGGCGAAATCCAAGGAGGCACCGCCCAGTAATGTTTCCCTCCATCCAGAAAAAGGATAATCATATACCAGTAATATTAATACTATTGTGTCTCCGCTGACAGGATTGGTAGATCAACTGAAAGAGAAACTGAAAGTCGCCCAGGCGGGTGAACAGGAGGCCAAAAGGTAACACGCAACAAGCGAACGTGTGTTGATGGGGGTCAGGGACGAGAAGAACAAGCTGCAGGATTCCAACATCCTGATGGGCCAAGAGTTAAAAGATGTACGCACTACAAAAAAATACACTTCCGTGATGATACGTGTTTGTCACAGTAAGTCGCTTTTTTTGTCATGCATGTACATCCATGACAAATTTATGACAGAATCAAGATAGTCATATCGGTGTTGTCGTAGAAGTGTTCCATGACATTACCAAAATTATCATCACGGAAGTGTCCACTTGCATGACGATAAATCGCGTGTCATAGAAGTGCTTTCGTCAAGGGTGACCGACACGTGGCATCCACCATAACGGAACACCGTTAAGCTATCGGGTCGGGTTTTGGATCCGATAACCCGCTAACAGCCCCGACCAATGGGAAATTTCTACGTGTAAAATTCTTATTGGCCGGACGAAACACGTGTCAACTCATCAGTGGGTCATATAGGCGCCTATGATATGTCGACACGTGGCACGGCCCAACAGTGGCCCATTTAGCTTACAAAGCCGGCCCGTTTGACTTGGTCAAAAGTTAACGGGCTGGCCCATGAAAAGCCTGTTAACGGTCTCTTCACAAATAGCCCATTTTATGGCCCGTTAACTCGCGGCCCGTTAGGCCCTAAAGGAAATCGGCCCAACAACGTCATGTGGGCCGTGGAATATAATACCAGCCCATTTCACTTTCGGCCCATGTATGGCCCACGACGTCTTTCGGCCCATATGAGGCCTTCGTATCTTTCGGCCCATTACAGGCCCACGGTGAGTCTAGCCCATAATGAACAGTAATTTTCTTTATACCCGTTAACGGCCCGTGATTTACATGGGCCGTTTCCAGCCCGTGTTAGCTTTCGGCCTATTGACGGCCCATACGTTCTTGGGCTCCTTTTTGGCCCTCGATTACTTCTGGCCCGTTACTGGCCTGTTCCACTAATGGGCCAAATTCGGCCCATGGCAAGAGTCGGCGCGTTACTGGCCTGTTACCTTAATGGGCCAAAATTGGCCCATGGCAAGAGTCAGCCCGTTTCTGGCCTGTTAACCCGTTTCCCCGTTTCCAGCCCGTCCTATATCCTGGCCCATTAACGACCCGTTATGCCTGTGACAGAATTAAGCCTTTGCTATCCTACGGCCTGTTAACGGCCTATTACCGTGCTGGGCCGATACCAATTACGCCCGATTACGGCCCATGTATACACATTTATCCGATGGCCCGAGGCCCACCGATTACAGGCCCATTTATCGACGGCCCGTAGGTGACCCATGGATCCTACGGCCCGTATATGGCCCATGGTAGTTGCGGCCACTAGCAAACCAGGGAAAAAGAAGACTAGGAAATAAATAAGGCCGAAACTAACGCTAGGCTATTAAGGCAATTGCACAGATTACATCCACTCGGCATCAAAGATCGCCACCAGTGCAAATATAGGGAACACCCTACACTATACAAAAATGGCTTTTTGTTTTCTTCAGGCGGTGGCTGCACGTTAAGAATACATTTTGTATCGCACCAAAACAAATTACAACTATATAACAAAAGGAAGGTTGGCATAAAACTTAACAGTCTAGCAGATAAATGCACCACCAGAAGTTCAAAAGCTTAGTTCATTTGACCTGACTGTTACATTTTCATGTTGTATTGTCCGATGGAGCACCATAACCCTCGCCTTCATTTCCCCTAGGCTCCTGAACAACATAGCAAATGTCTGATAGTCTGGTTTCAAAACCATGCAGATGTTGACGACATTGAGCAATGTTTCTCCTTGTTTCACAAAGGGTCTCTGTTAGGGAATGGGCTTGTGTCTGGAGCGCAGATACAACATTTCTTTGAGCTTGCATATCTTGATCATGAGGCAGTTTGGACGATATTGCCTTAACAACCAACCCAGTATTACGCAGGAACGTGCTTTTGGCACTGTTAGTGGACAGGTACTGACCCACTACAGCAAGAGCTGACATTGCGGTTATAGTTTCCTCGTCACCTTCAGAAGGTGGCGGTTCCACCATTTTTTCCATAGCTTGCTGAAAAGTTGAGGTTTTACATTAGTAGTACCAGAACAGAAGATATTAAGGAGGCAGCAAAACCAAACAAAATAGCTTTGGTCTATATACAGAACTTATTCTGGTGAACCCATGTAAAATATTAGTTGTATTTTATTGCAAAGTACATAATAAAACCAGGTTCCAAACATATGACCATGTACCATCGCTAATGTATTGTCTATTTCTTCACATTGTATTGAGGGTTAAGGATGAAGAGACGAAGTTTATAATACGGTAAGCATAGTATGACGTCATTCATATCACAAAACAACTGAGAACAGAAAAACAGGCAATTGTAACGTTGTGTGGGCAAGTCCAGCACGGAACTAGATTATGGGTCAAGATGAAAGGAACATCACTCCTCTCTTTTAAACCTTGTAAGGTGCAATGATATGCTAAGACAATTTTGTATAAAATTGAAAAGAGTAATAGACATTGGCTGCAAACCATGCAGTTCAAGGCACAAGTCAGAGTAAGTAGTAGTTAAAAGGCATGAGGATTAAGGACTTACAACAGCGGCTTTGACTGGTGTAGTCATGCCCTTCTTGTTGCTGGTGTGACAGTCCTTGAAGATTTCCACAGCATTTGGTTCAGGTACTTTTTGGTCCTTGCGGGCTTTCCTCTGCATTTGGAACAAGTCAATATAGATCTGATAATATGGTACAGCGAAAAGAGTGAAACAGCAGCTAATTACAAGAGCCTCGCAGTGTGCAATATAGCTACGAGATCCTGTCGTCTGTTGGAATTTCACTTTCGTACAGTTGGCCTTGTTCTTTGAACAGTTCACCTACAAGAAGATAGATTTGTATGGCACATGCGTAAATAGGACTTCAACATGTGATCTGATGACATATATATAATGTACCTGATACTTCGGATCGGACCAGTGTTTAACGAGGCCTCTCTAGTCTTCATCAGATATATTTTCCACTGGAGATGTTTGGGCAAGTTCACTGTTAGCCTTGCCTTCAAAGTGAGTTTTCCTCAAGTTATACTGATACTGTCGTAGAGCAGACTTGAAAACATGGGTGCAAGCTTGTCTGGTTGCATCATCTTGGCTATCCAACTTGAACCTCATCTATTGAAAATTATGGGAGTCTCATTATCAGCAACCTAGAAAGTATTGGACAGAGCTAGACGATATTACTAGTTTCCATACATAACCATACTTACAGATAAATGGTCGAGGAAGGTGTTGAACTGGGTTTCGTCTTTGTCATTCCTGTATTGAATCCATGTTGGGAGGATACGTACATGACACCTAACAGCAACCGCTGCCTCTGATACTAACTTGGCTGACTCTGTAGCATCACGTGGCCTTTTTAAACCTGCCTCAAAACAGATCTCCATTCTTCCTCCTCTAGATTTAGTTAACCTATCGAGCATTATCCCTGATGTTTGTTTCCTCTTGCGCCTAGGTGCTAATCCAACGACAAACATAGGAAGTGTTAGTGTACATCAAACTGTGAGACTACATATAAAGAAGCATGCAACTGTAACTTGACTCCAGCAACTACCTTCTTGTTGTTGAAGCTCACAAGGTTCATCTAATATTGCCAACTCGTCTTGTGTCAAGAGTGCTTGGGAAGTAGTGTCAGGTGGCAAGGGAGCTTGGGAACGTGCTGCTAGCTCAGTTGATGCACGAGTACGTCGTGCAGCTGGTAGTACTGTGGTAGGTGTTGCAAGAACTAGGGCTGTCTCTGCTTGTTTGGTGGCAGCTAGTTGTTTCTATTTGTCTTTTTTTGCAACTCGTGTAGCATGGGATGCCGTGTTTGTAGAATTTTCTGCTGGACTTTGACCTTCTATTGCACCATCAGTACCAGCAGAATCTGCAGGATTCATCCGCTTCTCATTCCCCGCCATTCTGTGTTTCTTCATCTTTCTCTGTGCCATGTTAAGTCAAGCCGACAAGAAAAACGAATAACAATTTAGTTCTTCAGAACAAATTGATGTGTGATGCAGACGAACTGAACTTTGATGTTAGACAACCACATGATAGGACGATGTAATATGTATGAAAAACAGGACAGAAGAGATAACCAGAACTATGATGTGTAAACTAAGAAGAAGACATTTCACCAAATTAGAAGCAATGCAATGGAAGGTAGACACCATATGAAAGATGCTACAAATGTCGCTCTGCCAAGTTAACAGTGTCTCATCATAAATGGCGTTTAAACAAATGTGAAGCAGTACAAGAAATAAATCATATGCAAGATGCAAACAACATCACACTACCATGTTAGAGGTCTCTCATCATTAGTGCCATTGCATATTCAAAGCATTGCATATTCACAGCTTATGATGTGTAAACTAAGGAGAAGGCATTTCAACAAATTAGAAGCAATGAAAGCTAGACACCATATGAAAGATGCAACGAATATCACTCTACCAAGTTAAAACTGTCTCGTCATAAGTGCCATGTCAACAAATTAGTAGTACAAACTAGAAAAGAATGTGAGATGTAACCTATATCACACTCCGAAGTCAAACATGTCTTATGATAAGTGATTGTTGCAGGTTACACAATGGTAGTAATATGATGTAAGAACATGGTGTGATAGACATATATTGTATGTTCTAGAAACAGGAACACGTGTCTACTCAAGTATAATGTGTAAAGTAAGCAGATGGAATTCAACAAAATTAGAAGCAATACAAGCTAGACATCACACATAACATGCAACCACATATAACAGTGCCAAGTTAGAGGGAGCACCGGTCATGCTGCACTAGGGGAGACGTGCTCATCATAAACACAGCTTTGTTGAGTGTCTATGCATGTGTTGTCTTGGAAATCATATTGGGGGTGTGGAGGAGTAGAAACTGTAGAGGCCGTCCGTTCGGAAGGAGCACCTTTATCCGCTGCCTTGCTAACTTCCTTCCGCTTTATTGATTTTGAATTGTCAAGTAAAACCGACAAGAAAAAGCAATAACATTGTCTCTTCAGAACTCATTCATGCATGATACTGACAATCACTACTTTGATGTAAGGCAAAAACATGATACCAAGATGGAATATGTACGAAAGACAGGACGGCATGGCATGTTCACAACTGTTTGTGTAAACTAAGTAGAAACCATTCCAGCAAATAAGAAGCAATGCAAGCTAGACACCACATGAAAGATGCAACCAGTATGACTCTGCCAAGTTAAAAGCGTCCCATCATAAATGGAATTTCAACAAATTAGAAGCAGCGCATGCTATAAATCATATGAAAGATGCAACTAATATCGCACTGCATATACTAAAGGTGTCTCGTCATGTTGATTGATGCGGGATACAAAAAAAAATAGTTTTATGTAAGGACATGCTTAATAGACAGATGTACTATGTACTAAATACAGGAAGGCATGTCACATTAATAGGTATAATGTATAAGCTAAGCAGACTAGCACATGCAGTTTAACCAGATTGGAAGAATTACAATCTAGACACCATATGCAACATGCAACCACATATCACGCTGCCAAGTTAGAGCAAGCACCTGCGATGCTAGCGTAGGGGAAATGATGTAATCAACTACAGAGCTACGTTCACTATCTTCATGTAGCATTTTTGTTTCTTGAGAATCATGTCGGGAGGCTGACGCTGCATTCTTTAAATGAGGAGTAGTCCCCTTGCCTGCCTGCCTCGTCATAAGTGATTGATGAGGGATACACAAGAACATTAGTTTGATGTAAGAACATGGTTAATACACAGATGTACTAGTATGTACCAAAAACAGAAAGGCATGTCATATTCAAAGGTATAATGTGTAAGCTAAGCAGATGCAATTTAACCAAATTGGAAGCAATACAAGCTAGACATCCGGCTAGAGTGGTGAGCATGATCATCTAGGACCTGAGAGCCTGGTGGGAGGCGGGCTGCTTCGCCACCATCACAGCTTTTTAGTTGGCTTCCAGGTGATGCCTATCTTTGCTGGGCTTGTCACTGGCTCGGCCAGTGCCCTGACTAGCTATTTGTCTTCTGGTGCTCACGGGATGGTGGTTCATGTAAAAAAATATCTTTCCTTATCTTATCGACTTCGGCCTTCCGAATACAAGCTAGACACCATATGGAACATGCAATCACATATGACACCGCGAAGTTAAAGCAAGCACCTGGGATGGTGGTTCATTGTGAGCGAGGTCATCAACTCTAGAGCTACGTTCCCCGTCTCCATCTGCTGACACTGCACCCATTAAAGCGTTGAAACGTGTCTTGCCTAGCCGCACAACAAGCTGGAGCGACTTATCTCTTTTCTTTTTGGCTTCTCTCATGGCAGCAGAGTCTAAAATACCCTTGCATAAAAACACAACAGTGAGAGTAAGGGTGAAGTGTGTGCAGAACTAGTGCACTGTAAAAGTAGCAGATAGCAGGTGGCTGAAAAATAAATGATAGGAGACATATGATAGCTCTACAACATTGCATGGCAAACAAAATTAGATTCTACTCCGTATGATTTTGTAATATATGAGCACAGGAAATGCAGGTACTCCTCCAGCACACCACCACATGTGGTCATATCTAAGATAACAGTCGACTGAAAATAAATAGGTCAGTCGATTTTTTTAATGAACCATCCGATCTATAAGGAACGGGCAGATGGCCTTCATCTACCTCCCGCCAGTCACTGTTGACGATCTTTCTCGAACCGCCAGCGACCACCGGCCCAGACCCCTGCCTCTGCCGCCCCGCCCTCCCATCGACCTCACACCACCGCCGTACTTGGCAGCGCCCCCAGGCCATCCCTTTAATCCCGGCCGACCTCCAGATCGGGCGCCAGTAGCTCTAGGCCGCATAGGCCCCTATGATAAACACCAAGGCGCTGCTTCCCCGGTGTAATAGGCATACTAGCGCCTGTTACGTCGGCGAATGCTTCCGTTAATTGGGAATCAAGTGGCTAGAAATTGAAATTTAGGGGGGGCGACGGACCTCTAGCTAAGGTGAAATAGTATATGACGAGAAACCTTGTGCATCGCGAGTTACTAGGAACATCTAGTATCAAGAAGAAGCGGTCAACTAGTATCTTCTGTGGGATGAATACCGTGCAAGCAGAGACGTAAGATTTGCACGAATAAGGGAAGAGGAGTACCTTTTTCGGTTGTCGGTGTGGTCACCCCCACATGTCGCGCCGATCTTCTTGTTTTTTACCGGGGAAACCGGTGTTCTGGAGGGTGCATGCTTGGACGAACCCATGGCCAAATTGTTGACTGTGTTGCCATGGCCTTATGTCGGCGGAGGGGAAGCAGATCCGAGGCGGCGAAGGACGGCGTAGCAGGAACAGCTTCGGTGCGGTGGAGGGTGGTGGAGTTGGAGCGGCAGCGGTGAGGCGCAGGACGGAGTGGTTGAACTGGCTCGGGTACGGATGGCTCGGCCTCAGCTTCAACTACTAGCCGTGGAGGGCGTTGCGGTTGAGGTTGCGGTGGACGACGACGTCGGGGTATCGGCTCCGGCATGACAGAGGAGGGCGGTGGTTGATGGGTGGGATGGGGTGGCGGATGGAGGATGTCGGGGTTTCGCGGATGGTGGAGAGGTAGTTTTGGCGCCCATGGAGTACGAATGGGGAATCGGACGGGTGGGGGAACCATGTTTCGGTCTGGGACGCGCTTGTTTTTGGCTTTTTTGAACAGAAAATGGGACGCGCTTGTTTGAAATTTGGGGAAAGTACAAACTTTGCCCCCCTCTTAAATTTGGGACCTACTGCGGGTCGAGGGTAGGATGGTAATCCCAGGTGTCCCAAATAGTGGGCGGGAGCGATTTCGGCCGCGCGCATGTGTGCTTAGGCGCCATTGTGTATGAATGTTTTTCGGATGCGGTTGCGTGGCGTCTAGATGAAGCTACAAACCTACCCCGGTTTAGACCTTTGGACGTCGGGCCGGTAGGTTTCACGGGTCGGAGTTATTAGAAAAGTAATTTCCTTGTACTACCAAACATTGGTCTCACGCGGTTTCGGGCGAGTAGAGGCTCTTTTGGCGCTTCGTTCGAAATTTTGAAACACAAGCATTCACGTTTAGAGTACTCTTGAACTATGAGGATTGACCTAAATATACAACGTTATATTTGACCTTGTATGTTTGAAAACCTCATTAAATTATCCGCTTCTTTTTGAAATTTTGACACTTGAAAATCCTATAACTACGATTATTTTGGAATGGAGGAGCTAAATTTGAATCTATTTTGTACACGACTACATATGCTATTATGTACAAAATCAGAGCAAAGATTGGTGCCCCCATAATTTAGGTATGTTTTACAAATGCCATGATATCAAATTCAAATAATTGAATGGACTTCATGTTGAATTCAATTTTTTTAAACCACCTTAAGTTGAATTCAAATGTATGCTAGTTCATAGGTAGTAGCTATTTATAATGTCCATTGTGTAACTTTCGTATGTATAATGTGCTTTACACACACAACATGAACTATACTCACGTTTATATTCGATTGCTAAAGCGATGCATTGTCTGGAGTTCAAAATACTAACTATGTGGATCAATTGTGTTGAATAATAACATAGACATGCTCAAATTCGATAGAATCTAGATGTCTGATGGATCAATGACCGCTCCTTACGCGAATTGCAAATATCATGATCCCATCCTAATATTTGGATACAATTTATATCTTTAATCAATGTGTAGAGTAGTCTTTTACGTGTAGTTTCACTCTCCATCGGTGGTCTCTCACACATGCTCACACACTCTCTCCCGAGGTGTCTTTCTCGCACACATGCTCTAGATATAACCCTCCCTCTCTCTCGTAACCATTTACAACTGTTTTCACTAACCTTTATCACAAGCACTCTTCCTCTCGCAAACATACACACGCACAATCCTCATCGACCCTTTCTATATGCATGGACCTGCCTACGTGTCTCATGTACGCACATTATCTTTACGCCTGTCTCTGATGCATTGTCTCACACCTCTCTTCCTAATCGATGAGTATGATTCTAGCAGAGCATTCTGTAGGATGCCCCTTAAAGTTAGGTTGGATGAATAGTAATATCAGAGAGAAAGGGGTTACCTTAGTCCGAGAATCTAGGGTTACAAATCCTAGCCGGCTTTGTCAGTGGACACAGAGTCCTTCACAATTCTGCTATATTTGTCTTGTACGACTAGTCATCCATGGGTCCTAAATGTGTCACGGGCCAACCAATGTGGCGCAGGACGGAACAGAACGAAGGGCCTCACCTCGACCCACCGGACCTCACGCGGTGACACACCCTCTGCCCCCACGTCTCATTATCTTCTCACACCCACAAATACCAACACAAACACCACACACATAGAAAATTTCTCCTGGTGCCTCTGTTCCCTCCCCCCTTGCATATACACACTCAACGGAATGGAATCTCTTGTCGTGACGTCATATTCGTCTCTCTCTCTAGACCACTCTCATTTCTCGTGCTATCTCTCCCAGGCCCCCCTGGTCGGCCCCTCTATCCATGCCTCTCTCGAATACGTAATACACACACATACCTCTCTAGGCCCCGCCAAATGCATCAACTACACATTCACACATGTTACATCACGTACCCCATTGATCTAAAAAGCCCTCTCTTCATGTTTATTTCGCATACAACATTCCTTTCGAATAAAGTGTGGCCAAAAAAATATTTTAGAGTTTCTACATATATACAACATTACAAAGTTATATGGAGGAGTACGAACGCTAATTTGCATTGCATGGTGCCCACAATGATATTTATTCCGCACTGTGAATTTGTATATTTTTATGCTATATACAAAGTTAGTCATAATAAAGAGAAACGAAGAGCATCTCTCTCTCCGTCGCATACCCCCCCCCCTGTACGCCCTTTCACGTATGCATACAAAACTATCTCCAGGTCCTCTAAAAGTAAGCCCCCCAGAAAATTCAGGCATGTTTCATCTTTCTCTCGCGATATATGCAATGACGATCATTGTATTTGAAGTGAAAGCACGATACATACATTGGACTTCAGAATCCACTCATTACGGTCACCATTTATGTTTAGTAGTTATTATGCAGTCACGGGCTCACCGTACAACTCCGTATTTGCTCATGACATGACTAGTTGACCAATTAAACGCTCCACGTGGCACCTCTAGTGTTGCATCACATTATCTCACTACCATCGTGCCCACCTGTCGACTTGTATCTACTCTACATCTACACTCTTATAAAATACATAAAATACACTCTTATAAAAACAGAGTTGGTGATGATGGTGTGCCTGCCATCCTGCAATATAGGCCGTCCGATTTATATCTGACGGATAGGAAAGAAACTATGGCAATTTTGCAAAAAGGTACCCACACACCTCTCCACATTTGCAAATAAGGCCTTCCCCCGTTCATCCTTTTCTCTCACAAGATAAAGAAGTCATACAAATGCATCTTGATGTTATGTGCAACGCACGGGCATCTTGCTAGTAAGAATGAAAACAAACGACAAAAAAATATTTGGACGGTGGTTCGAAGTCATGACCGCGGGCACAGCGGACAAGGTGGCCTTGTATTGGTATGCTGAGCCGTCTGTTTTAGCACACAGGAGCTGGTGTGGTGATTATACACACACGCACGCATGCACACGAACTGCATCCATGCAACACTCACACAAACACATGCACCCACGCACGCACGCAACACTCACACGCACGCACGCAACACTCACACGCACACACACGCATGCATGCACACACCAGTACACCACACGACCAACACACACTCTCACGCTCAAGTGCTCAACCTACACGTGCATGCGCACACATCAGGCCCTGACAGACACATACACAACCAGGTGATTCCCGCGCACGGCTTGGAGCCTTGTCGCGCCTGCGTAAATTTGTGTTTATCTGACCTTTTGCCTATGCGAACTGACAGGTGGGACCCACAATGAACATGGTCAATTTAACTAGTCAACATGGCGCCACGTAGACTATTTGGCCGGTCAACAGAGTGCAATCCGATGCTGAGCTGTGAGCAAGTGACCGTATAATCACCGCAAAACGTATATAGTGACCGTAATCAGCTTATTCTGAAGTTCGGTGACCGTATTACGCTTTTCTCTCTGTAGGCCCTCCAAAACTACATCTCTACACGTTCTCGCATGTTACATCTAACAACTATGCAATACAGCACTACTACTACACTCTAACACAATAAATCATATGTGTTTTTAGTTTTACTAGATATCATATTGTTACTTATAATTATTCAGTTTGCATACATTAAAATTGCCTTTGAAATGTATGGCCAGTATCATCTACCGTGCGGGAAAAATCCCGCCCTTTCCTGTTTAATCGAGTTTTTATCGATGGCTCATGCGAAACAGCAAAACTATACTAGTACTATACAGTACAAGTGACAGTTCACTGGGCCGTCGTGTTGTCTACTCCTCCGTCGTAAGAGTGGAGCGCTCGCTTTCATAAATCTTCTAGTCCCTTTCGCCGACATGTGGGACATCAAGCTACTGGGTCCACGTGCCATACCGGAATATAGTGCAGAGCAGCCGGGGTGAAGCACCCCAGTCATGGCGCCGGCGTAGTAATGAGCAATGAGGCGTCAAATCACAAAGCTGCACCTTTCCCGCAGTTAAGTTGGAGGGACGAAGCAACCATCATTTCACTCGTTGCTGAATCCGCTTCTCCCTCATCTTCTTCAACTTAACCACGTGTTGCTTCTGCAGTTGTTCTACCTCATGTGGGACGCGGATCGGCTTGGTAAAGCACTGACACGTGGGACCGCATGTTAGCAAACCGCCAGGACAACGTCCTTCGAAAATAAGAAGCCTAATCCTAGACTTACAAAGGGCTACGTAGCTGCTACGTATACCTTCCATCTAATCTATATATGCCCCCCTGATTTTCAGGTGGGGTGGGCCTAATCCTCTCCTTTAATCCAATCAAATAGTCCCACATCACATCAGTTCGTAACTTTACGTAAACCATTACGTGGATGTAGCATTGCTCAAATAAGAAACCTCCCCCGCCATCCGCGCGGCAAAATCACCTCCTTTTTACTAATCTTGATTCTATAATTTTTTAGATCAATATAATTTAGATTTGTATAGATAGCACACAGGAGCAAAATCAAGTGGTACGGTTAAGGGCATCCACAATGTGTAGCCAAATGTGAAAATAGCTTTTGGCATCGTGGGAACCATTATGGATGGTGTTGCCAAAGCGAAAAAGATGGAACCGAAGCTCCGTGATTGATTGATTGAAGGAATAGAAAAATGCAACGTCTCTCCTCTTTCTCCCATGCTTGGACGCATGTAGTACTACAGTATAGAGCACAGAGTCTACTCCCCTGTCCCTTCTATCACAAATCACAAAGCAGTGAGGCATCAAATCACAAAAGCACGGACGAAGCAACCATCATTTCACTCTTCGCTGACTCCGCTTCTCCATCGTCTTCTTCAAGAAGCCATCTCATCGCATTAGTTACTCCTAGTAGTACTAGTAAAGGACTTCCTGGATGCAAATGGTGTTCTCCATCAAAGGCACTTCGCCAAACCACCACACAAAAAATATCGTCGACGTCACCGCAATGGGGAAGGAAGTCAAATATAGTTACTACCTCCATTTTTTTGTACACAAGGCCAGTATATCAAAATTACAATTTGGAAAGGGCCACTAACACTAATCGAGGCAAAATTGATGGGGTTAGCAACCAAGGACATTAATATCCCATGCATGCATGCAGAAGTGAGAAGGTTGGTTTGCATGCGCTGCATTAATCAAGCGATGAGGAGTGAGATGGTTAGCTCTTTGGTCTTTGGAGAAGAAAATACGCATTAATTGACACATGAAACGAGGATTTGTATCGATTAAATCCCACGAAGGAAAACCCAGCCTTTCTTTTTTAACACTGGTACTCCTAGTACGTACTAAAAAGAAACGGAGGGAGTACGTACTTATCCTGTTTGGGTCTAGGCCTTGCATTGCCAAACTTCGCCACACATTTTTGCCAAGCTTGCCTAAAGTTTTCAAAATGAGAAGGAGGTACACTTGCGCACGGCTATCGCGGTCGCACCGCACCCTCACACGGTCGCTCCTGCACGCCGCGGTCGCACCGCACCCTCACACAGTCGCTCCTGCACGCCGCAAACCCAACCAAGGGAACGCACCCTCACTGACACGTGCTGTCGCATGTGAACACACCAAACTCAGCCATCCTATCGCTGACACATAATTTTCGTTCATAGACTATGTTTATCCAACCGCATGTTGGGGAGTATCTATATGGCCCGTGCGGTGGTCTGTTGGGGAAGAAGAAGAGGTGAGGAAGAAGGAAAGAAGGGTTAGGAGACGTAGGATATTCATCCAACCGCCTGAAATGGTAGACTGACCCAAGTCAAACGACTTTCATAACAAATATATGTTTTTACACAGCAAAAGATCCATGAAAACAACAACATAAAGAAAAACTATCACTGCTCGTGGAAAGAGACGGCCTCGTCGTCTTTGGCTGCCGGCACGAACCAGCCGTCGCTGCCGACGTGTGTCTCCGCACCGTGGTTGTCCTCGGCCTCCAGCTACTCATTCAAGCGGAGCGTGCGGGCGCTCTGCACGGACAAGAGCACAGCCTGGTTCAAGTCGAGGACATCCGGTTCCGCCTGTAGGAGGGCATCGATGGCAGCGGCATCCGCGCGCTCTGCGTCAAGTCGAGCCTCCGCCGCCCGGTTCAAGTCCAGGACGTCCGGTTCCACCTGCAGGAGGGCGTCGATGAGAGCGGCATCCGCGCGCTCTGCATCGAGTCGAGCCTCTGCCGCCCGGTTCAAGTCCAGGACGTCCGGTTCCGCCTGTAGGAGGGTCTTGATGGCAGTGGCATCCGCGCGCTCCACCTCAAGTTGAGCCTCCGCCGCCCGGTTCACATCCACGACATCCGGTTCCGCCTGCAGGAGAGCCTCGATGGCAGCGGCATGGGCGCGCTCCGCGTCGAGTTGAGCCTCTGCCTCCCGGTCCTCCTTTAGTATCGCCATGTTGAACCGCTGGTCCGCCTGCACCATGCGGGACTCGGACGCCGGCACGAAGTCGACGTCCATCGTCTCATACCCATCGGGGGCCTTCTGCGCCGTGACCTCCGCCATGAACATTGAATCTGCTTCCTCCTCCTCGTAGCTTGGCTCCAGAGAACTCAGGGATTGGCCCGCCGCAAAGCGAGCTTGGGAACGGAGGTCTGTGGCGCCGACCGCCAGCGCGATTTCTGCGCGGCGCTCCGGCGTCAGCATATTGTAGTAAGTGATCTTGCGGCGCACCATGGCTTTCCGGCAAACTAGGGGACGCTTGATGCGGGCTAGGGGATTGAAAGGTGGGGGAATGGGCTGGAGATTTGGTGTGGTTTTAGGGCAATGGCTGGTGTAGGCCGAGCAGCGAAGGTTCTGGTGTGAATAGTGGTTTCCATGACGACCGATCAATCGGTTTTGACTGTACATCGCTCTTGTCGCATTCGCGTTGCAGCCCGGCACGCTGGACCCTCCACGTCGCCCACCGAATGGAATGCGCTTCGTCTTGTGTTTTCGCTCGCTTGTGGGACCATAGTTGAGAGCAAACCGACGTCCCTCCCCTCCCCCGCCCGCGTCATTTATTATACCACCACTCCCTCCATTTTATTCGGAGTAAATAAAAACAGAGGGAGTATTACTAGGGATGAGGATCCCCTGACATGGCCGAACCCATTGAGTAACTGACATGCGGGGCCTAGCAAGCATGGGGTCTGCCAGTAAGTGACCGAAAGGGAGGGTAAGGCAGGGATACCTACGTCAGAGGATCCACTTACACTATACTACTTTGACCAAATGTTAGAGTAATAATATATGACATGTAACTTACACAAATGTTAGAGTAATAATATATGACATGCAACTTACACAAAGCATACAGGGTCTAATGCGTTTTTTGAGGCTAACTTTGACCAAATGTTAGAGTAATAATATATGACATGCAACTTACACAAAGCATACGGTCAAATTCGTATGTGAAAGGAGTTTCCAATGATATAATTTTCACATTATACATCTCATGTACTATTAATCTTGTCAATAGTCAAATTGGAAACCATCTCGAGTACAAATCTAGGAGTACGTATGAATCTAACAATATTGATTGGGCGTTGTTGAATGTTGATACCTTTTTTATCAAAGTAGATATACTTTGAATACACATAAAACTTATATGTAAACTACTCCCTCCTTCCATCTGTATAGGGCCTAATGCGTTTTCGAGGCTAACTTTGAGCAAAAGGTAGAGCAATAATATATGACATGCAACTTAAATAAAGCATACCATCAAATTCGTATGTGAAAGGAGCTTCCAATGATATAATTTTCGCATTATACATGTCATGTACTATTAATCTTGTCAATAGTCAAAGGCGGTCTTGAAAAATGCATTAGGCCCAATATAGATGGAAGGAGGGAGTAGAAAGTATAGGAGGGAGCATATTGTACGTTCAAAAATGAAACAAACATTGAATGCCCTTTATATATGATTTGCGGATGCTATGATCACCGGTTCAAAATTTTGAATCCGCCTTAGGTATCACGTGCCCCCACTCGTTCCCTCTCGATATCATCTCGGGGTCCGGAGATCTATTGAAAGAGGACTAGGGTGGGTACATGCGAATGATACTCGGCGGAATGTTCAAATGAGGCATGCGGGAGGATGGACTCGACTGGAGGGCGACATGATCGATGGAGAAGAGGGTTGGAGAGGAATGAGAAATAAGCAAACGCCACATGATTATACTTGAACGTCTCAAATAAACAATAAGTTGTCTCGCTTGGCCTACATAGTGAAAGGCCTAATGCGCAACGCGGAGCACTGACGCTCGAATATGGCCGGGAAAACAGGGAAACAGACATGTGGGGCACACCTGTCGTGACGACGTAGCGCAGACTAGTCCAATGGAGGAGATGGCCCACGACCTCCTCGCCACCGACAACCATTCATGTGGGTCGTTGGGGCCAACAATGGGGCGCAGCTCCAGCACCGCCTCTGGACACGACAACCGCGGTGAGCAGCATGCTCATATCGTCGCTAGACACGGTCGGTTTCAGTTTGCCGAGGGTGGCGTTAGTGTTGTGGCACGACCAACGGTATGTTTGGTTTGTGCCCAAGGTTGCCCCATAAAAGCATTGGGTAGCCAAATTTTGGTTGAGGTATTGGTTGCCCATGATTTGGCCGACATTGGCAAGAAAAATGAACTTGAGTTGGCTAGAGTTCATTGGCATGCCAAAGAAATGGCAACCATCCAAACAAAGACCAATCTTTGGGTCATGACCAAAATTTTGGTTGAGGTATTGGTTTCCCATGATTTGGCCAACATTGGCAAGAAAAATGAACTAGAGTTGGCTAGAGTTCATTGGCATGCCAAAAAAATGGCAACCATCCAAACAAAGACCAATCTTTTGGTCATGACCAAAATTTTGGCAAGGTGCACTTTGGCCACAATCCAAACACACCCCAACACCCGGCTCGTCGAGGATGCATGGGGCGCCGCAACGCGTCCGCGGAGTGGTGTAGCGTGGCCAACTGCATCCTCTGGACCTGAGACCATGCCGGGTCGTCTTGCTTTTTCAATGACATGCGGGGATCGCATGTGAGCAAAGGGCATCTCCAACGTTGCCACGACCGCAGCTGACTACCCTGGCACACCAAAACCCTCATCCCTTGCGCCGTCGCGCGGTGCGTTCCCAGCCGGCGCCGGCTGCCCGCATTCATGCCGTCCGTTCGTATGTCGTCATTAAGAGGCTCGGTGCCCGAGGAACAACTCTGGTGACTTAATGATGCACCCGGACGCTTGGCCTCACCGGAATGCGCTACTTAAAGCGGCAACGCCCAGCTAACCTCCACACCATAGCGCATCGTCCTCCTACCTGGAACCACATCTGCCATGACCGCAAGCGCGAACGCTTTGCGGGAGAGCTTGTCTTCGGGGATGGAGCTCGAGGTCGCCGCCCTCGCTGAAGTCGCCGCACAAGCGGTGGCCACGCTGGCGGCCGACGACGGGAGCACCGTCAGCCACGCGTCCTACTTGCCGCCGTCCAATGTCCAGCACCACTGAGGTCGAGGACTCCTCCGAGGATGAGTAGGGCATGGGAGGCGGCAGGGCATGGTGTTCCAACTGGCCGGTCCGTCTCCCGTGTTCTACTTTTCCTCGCCGGAGACCACACCTTCACTTCATGGGTCTTGAACCCCGCCCCCGTACATGGAGATCACAGATGGAGGACGTCGGTCGCCACCGTAGAATAGGTTTAGGGTCGGGTTTCTTTTATTTTTTTGTCCTATAAAAGTTCGAAATGTAATGAAAATCTGCCGTGTTTGCATTAATCTCGGTCGGTGTATATGAACTTTCACAATAATATACATATTGTAGGAGTACTAGCAAGATGCCCGTGCGTTGCACGGAAGATCAAGATCTTGTGGGAGAAAAGGATGAACGAGGGAAAGCCTTATCTGCAAATGTGGAGAGGAGTGCGGGTAAATTGTCATAGTTTCCTTCCTATCCGTTAGATATAGATCGGACGACCTATATTGCAGGATCAGACACATCTTTCTACATCTACGGGAACCTACGAAAGGGTTGACGTAAATTGCCTCTCTCTCTCCTCCCCTGATTTTCATGGTGGTGGGCCCCTCCCTCCCCCCAATCTACAATCAACATCTCACACGTTTCACATTACGTTAATTACGTAACTGGGATTACGTAGGTGTAGCATTACTCGTCCTAAAAAACCCAACTAAGCCAACCTCCCAGCATATCGCGCGGGACAAGACCCGGCCGCATCGTTTTAGTCGGGATTACCGGATTACTAGTAGTAGTATCGATGGATCGGGCGAAGCAACAGATTTTTTTTGTGGGGGCGAAGCACCTAGTTTAAAAGGAAAAAATGCGGTACACTCACAGCACTCCTGTCGCGGTCGCATTGCACCCCACGCACGTTCGGTCCTGCACATGGCTCACGCAAACGGAACGCGCTTCGACTTGCATCTTCACTGACACGTGGGACTGCACTTGGAGAAACCAACCATGCGCCAAACTCCCCCCGCCCACCGCGCGAAAATCCTCCCCCCCCCCACACCCAAAAATTCCCCCCAAATCCGATTCAACCGCCCTTCGTCCAACTAGCCAATAGTATTCACCAAACCCCCCTCCCCCCTGTCCCCCTCCACTCCATTCGCTCCGCCAAAGCCGCCCTCCCCGCCGTGCCGATACGTCGGCGCCGCGGTTCGGCGATCCTCTCGCTCCCACAGTACGCTCTCGTAGACTGCCGTCCTCTAGCCGCACCGCCACCTCTGGCTACGTTCTTGTGGAGGTGCACGGCGGTCAGCACCGCCACCGCTGGTGACGTTCGTGTGGAGACACACGGTGGTCAGCTTCTCCCATGGTACGCGCATTCTAGACTGAGGCCCCGTTCATGTCGGTGTAGCGCTGAATGTTAGCTGATAGACGCTGTTAATCTCACTGTTTGCCGAAGTAGTTTACTATCAATATGCTCTACTTAAGAAGCTTCCTTGCCCTGTTCTGCACTCAATCTGCTTAGCTGAGATGGCATGCCAAGGCCGATTAGTTGCTAAAATATCCTGCCATATATTTATTGTGACGTAGATTTCCATGGTCTAGTAGCCAATCTGTTAGGTGAAATAGCTCTACACCGTTTTATACTCGATCTTTGTTGCTGCGATGGCCTTCGATAGTTCGATGGCTGTGTGCTCGGCCTCATTGACTGCTGAAACAGCCTGCCATAATTTGGCACTCAAATCTGTTTGCTGAATTAGCTTTACATATATTTCATTACTTAGATCTGCTCGTCCAAATATCTTGCCATAGCTTTAGACATCGACCTAGGTGTTTTTTTCTGGACTTCATAAAAAAGCATATATGTTTTTCCTGTAATATCTAGTAGAAGAACTAATGTGTATGTCTAACAGATGGACAGGACTTGGATAACTTCTGCTCGAAGATTCTCTGCTGCATATGTCGAGGGGGTTGAAAACTTCATGAACTTTATCAGAGCTGAGTACGGTGGTCCGAAATCAGATGTGCTCTGCCCGTGTAGCAGTTGTATGAATTCAGTTACAAGACCCCAGTAAACTGTGCAAAATCATCTACACTTGTATGGGATGTCGGTCACATATACTAGGTGGGTTCATCATGGTGAAGCTGTGAACGTCAATGTTATTGACTACGTGGAAGCAGTAGATCACCATCTTGATCTGCCTGATGCTCAGGTGGAAGAGGAGGAGGAGGTGGTGGTGGCGGAGCCAGTGAGTTTGACCAACATTGAAACAATGCTACGAAATGCTCGTGCATTCTGTGAACTTTCACCTGCAGAAGAAAAACGGTGGGCCCGCATGTTGGAACAATGCAACGTTGCTGTCACCCCAGGAAATAAGCTGTCAGTATTCTCAGCTATGGTCACCTTTCTTCAGGTGAAGACATCTGAGCGGATGACCAACAAATCATTCGATGTGATGTTGGCTGCTTTCCGCGAATCTTTCCCAGATGCGTCTGAGCTGCCACACACCTACAGTAAAATGAAGAATTTCCTTCGTGCAGTTGGAATTGGATATGATATGATCCATGTTTGTAAGAATAATTGCGTTCTGTTCCGGAAGGATTATGCCAACTTAAGTGAATGCCCAAAATGCAAATCATCAAGATGGAAAGATGGCGATGCTGTGAAGAGGATTCCTCATAATGTTCTGAGACATTTTCCAATTACACCAAGATTGCAGAGGTTGTTTCATGATGCTGAAACAAGAGAGGATGTACTGTGGCATTATAGGAACTAGGAGTACAAAGATCAGAATGTAATGAGCCATCCATCTCATGGTAGTGAGTGGAAAAGCTTCAATGATAAACACAAAGAGTTTGCTGTTGACCCAAGAAACATTAGACTTGGCTTAGCTTCAGATGGATTTAACCCATTTGGCCACCAGAGCGCCACATATAGCATGTGGCCAGTGCTTGTTATCCCTTACAACATGCCTCCAAATGTCTGCACCAAAGAATCAAACTACATGATGGCCTTGCTCATCCCAGGTCCAAAAAGTCCTAAAAAGGATTTTGATTTGTTCATGGAGCCTCTTGTGGAGGAACTTCAACCGCTATGGAAGGGTGTTCTCACTCGAGACCTATATAGCAGCCCACCAGTTGATTTCTTTCTGCGTGTTGTTATAATTTGGTGCATCCATGATTATCCGGCTTTGGGCACTATGTCAGGGCGAACGACACATGGTTACAATGCATGTGTTCGCTGTGACAGGAATCCACTGTCATACGCAATACTTAGCAAGATCTGTTACATTGGACACCGCCGTTTCCTTGCCAAGGACAAGCCGCTTCCTAGAAAATACCGAAGACATGTGTTCAATGCAAAGCATGAAAACCTTGATGCACCAAAGAGGCTCACCGCCGATGAGTTGCAAGTGGAATTAGAGAAGGTCACGCATATTACACCAGGAAACCATCCTGATAATGGTAGCGGGAAAAGGAAGTGTGGCGGGGCAGAAGAGAGATTATTGTTTACCCGCAGGTCCACTTTGTGGGACTTGGAGTATTGGAAAGATTTGGATCTGCGACATAATCTTGATGTGATGCACATCGAGAAAAATATATGTGACAGCATTATCGGCACACTTCTTAATATTGAAGGCAAGACGAAAGATACCTTAAAATCTAGGATTGATTTGACACACCTGGGTATCAGACAGGATTTGCAGGTGCAAGATGAAGGTAAACCATGGGATATGGCACCAGCTGTGTATGTCTTGGACAAGGTAAAAAGAAAAGAATTCTGTGAGGTCCTGTCACGTGTGAGATTCCCACATGGATTTGCTTCCAACCCTGAAAGGAGAGTCAGTGTAGATGGAAACAAGGTACAAGGGTTGAAAACTCATGACTGCCACGTCCTACTTCAAAGGGTTTTACCTGTTATCCTTAGAGGATTGGGCCGCCCTGACTTATACAGAGCAGTTGCAGAGTTGGGACAATTCTTCAGGGAACTCTGCAGTAGGAATATCAGGATAGATGCTTTGGAGCGTCTTAGAGACAAGATACCAACTTCCTATGCGACCTTGAGAAGATATATCCTCCAGCCTTCTTTGATGTGATGGTGCATTTGGCTGTTCATCTACCTGATGAGGCACTACTTAGAGGTCCAGTACAGTATGGCTGGATGTACCCTATTGAAAGGCGGCTAGGCACTTTCAAGGGCTACGTTAGGAACAGAGCTAGACCCGAGGGTTCCATTGCAGAGGCCTACATTGCTACAGAAGCGTTGACATTCTGCTCAAAATACATTGAAACAGCTGATCAGCTTAGCAAAGAGGTGGGTGAAGACAATCCCGGGCTCAATGTTTTCGATTATTCTGTTCGAGTTACAGGGAAGAGTCGACAAGAGGACAAACCTAAAGATTGGACAAATGGTTTGGTATGTGTTGAATAACTGTCCTGAGATACTACCTTATATCAAGTAAGTGCAGTACTGCAGCTTATACATCGTAATCTACCAAACTTGCAGCACATTCTTATATATTTAGATGTTTGACGCAGTCACTATGTTGTGCAGCATCTACAAAGAGGAGTTACTGCCGCAAAATCCAAGAAACATTAACACACTAGTTATGGCAGGATTTGTGAAATGGTTCAAGAACCATGTAAGCTTTTGAAGTGCACTGTCAGTTTTTTTAATATATTGAGTACATAAGATGATCAGCTTGTCTATTTTCTAACCATAGGTTAAGAAGATGCGGGAGGATGGGTAGGCAGTTGATGATGCCCATTACTCACTAGCAATGGGTCCTGATACTCGGGTAAGACAATATGAATCTTGCGTTGTTGGAGATGTGCGCTACAACACCCTTGCGCGAGACGAAGGCAGGAAGACACAAAACAGTGCCATCATGAGCACGGATACGTATGACAAAGAGACAACTGAAATGTATGCTAACATAACAGACATTGTTCAGTTGCAGTATATCTCCAGTTTCAAGGATCATCGATGTGTGGTTCTGTTGTGCTATCGTTGGTATAACCTGTTTTCCAGGATCGCAAAACCCAGAGCTGATGATTATTTCAAATCCATCAATGTCAAGGCGGCGTACCAGACCAACGAGCCTTTTATTTTGGCAAATCAAGCAACACAGATATTTTCTTGGAAGACACATTTGCACGTAGCGATGACTCGAGAGTATTGCAAAGGTTTGAGCAGAGGAATTCGTTTAATGAAGTTGCACAACAAGATGATGCTTACACTGCTCTTGATGTACAAGATAACACAGATGTTCCTAATATCTTTGAGAACCATCACGTTAATGACGCCGGCGAAAAGATTGCCTGTCATGCTGTGGACATACAAGAGTTGATCAAGAAGAAGCCAACGTTCGAGGACGTTGAGGACGAAGAAGAAGATGACACCGTGGGGAATTACGATTCAGACTGGTACACATGGCGAAGATGTTGATGCTACTACTACGGATGATGATTAAATTGCTTTTGTCGTATTTGCCTGTCAGAAGACGTTTTTTTATCTACTATGTGAAATTGTGTTTGCTATGACAACTGAAACCTGATGAACATGTTGTTTAGTATTTTGTTGTGAGAACATCACTTGTTATGTATGCTGATTTGTGTTTGGTGATTGTATGACAACTAAAACATGATGACATTGTTGTTTAGTTGTACTCATATTTGGCTGTGAAACTTGAATTTGATGACATAGTTTGTTGTTGGACTGCAATTTGCTCGACGTCTTCGAATGAGAACAAAGCTGACCCGACAGGGCCTCTGCTATTTATTTATTTATATGAGCAAAAGGGGATAACCCCTGATTTCCGTTAATATAAATCATTAGATGTTCAAAACACTACGCCCAGCCTGCTACACAGGTTTCATTCATTACTAGTTTCAGCAAAGTGCTCATGTCGTAGCCACTGAATACATCACGAGTGCTACATACACTGCAAATAAAGAGACAATCATCCTACAGAGCACATCGGTTTTGCCCATTATCTTCACAAGCTCTTTCATCTCCTCATTGCTGTCAAGGCCGTTCAACAGCTGTTGCTTGGCCATGATCAGAGGAACTGCATCTTTAACCTTCTGGTCTGCATCTTCCTCTTCTGTCGTTCCTTCAGTTACTTGTCCAACACCCCAACCTGTTGGTATTGGGATTCCTCGGCTAACCAAATAATCAGCGTAGTTGCATTCCCCCACATCAGCAACTTCCCAGAAATACAAATCACACGAATCTTCCCTTTTCTGCACGAATCAAATTGGTAGATCATCAACCAAACTATTAAAAAAATCAGCAACTGAAAGCAGCAGAACAACACTTAAACATATTATTACCCCATGATTCGGGCATTTGTAGAAGACTCGGCCAGGATTGAGGATTGTGGTTGAGACGCGATGGATGACTCTGCGTGATTTGCAGCAGTGGCACCACACCAACGGCAGCGGGTTGCGATGAGCAATCGGCTGCGGTGCTCGTGCCGGCGAGGGTGTGATAAGACCCACAGGCGATGGTACGGGTTGCGACTTGGCGCATATCTGGTTGTTTCCTGCTGAAGAGCAGGTGGACGAGCAGCCAGCGAACATGGTTGCTGCGGCCAGAGCTTCTGATGCTAGGCAGAGTAAGTAGAGAAGAGGAGAAGCGAACATTGGATATGTCAGTTTCATTACTTGCAGAGTAGCATAGCACCATATATAGTCATAGTCTAGGTTTGGATTCAAACCAGCCACAGGAGCACGTCTTTCTTTTTTCTAAAACTCGGCAATGTCTCTTTACTGGTACACTAGCTTGTTCTGTACACCTTCCCAAGTCTTTCATTTTCTTTCCCTTTTTTGCGAGGACCTGACAGTTGGGACCTACCGGAAGGGCCTTTGTATTTCGCGAAAAAATGTTCCCCCTGCTGACATGTCGGACCCACCAGCTATATCTTCGCACGCAAGGAAGTGCCTCCTTATTACGCACAAAAAAATGAATACCCCCCCTGGTAGCTGGGACCCACCATAGTGGGAGGATGACTTGTGGCCCAACAAAGTTGACGGGGATGGAGGGCTTTGTCAACTTAGTCAATATGAACGATTATATCTCCAGTGACCGTACGATGTCCATCCAACGGGCGTAGTGCTTCTTCAACCTCTGGTCTTCTTGCTCCAGCCGCCCAAAGCAGCGCCGGTCGTGCCGCATGCTCCTGCCTCCCATGGCCGGTTGTGCTGCCGCGAAGGCCTCACCGCCCCCTACTATTCCCACCACTGGCCAGGCCCTGCGGCGACGGCAGCCTCACACCGCAGCCAAACCAGTGAACCCTCGTACTCCTCTCCGCACGGGCTTCCACTGCCGCGTCTTCCCCGGCTCCGCGTCGTCCCCTTCCTAGGCCTCGCCATCATCCACCGCCGTGGTGCTCTCCACGCGGCGTGGTCAACATGGTCAAGAAACGACTTCCATCGGAAGAGTACTGTACGTGGAGAGGCTGACAGCTGGGTCCACGGCCACAGCCCAGTTTTTTTGTGATTTGCCAAGTAAGTCGCTTTGTCAGGCCTGTTGGGCTGCAAATATTTCAAGACGAGGAGAGCTTTCATTCGGCTGGCCGAGAAAATGGCCCATCAGTAATGAGAAATGGGCTGTACATTTTTAAAACACATCAAACCGGCAATTAGTTTCAAATATCTTTTTTTCATTTCAAGATTTTAAATTACATTAATTTTTATGCGTGGAGAATTTGTTGGATTTTATATTGATATACGTTTATTTTTAAAATCAGTTTGAATGTGAGTCAAAATTTCGGGATTAAAAACAGTTCGGACCGCACCGAAATATGCAAAATTTCGTATAATTTTTTAACCGTGGCCACAATTTGGGCTGTAATGCTAACAAAAAGAATATGGGCTCCAAAAAAACCTTAAGAATTAGCAAATGGGCTGAAAATTATTAGAAATAATGGCAGATGGGTTGTATGTTGTTTTCCACAGATTTGAGGCTTTCCTAAAAAAAGGTTGACGCACAAGCAGTGACTGTTGGATGTCCATCCAACGGCCGTCGTGCTTCTTCAATCTCTGCTCTTCCTGCTCCAGCCGCTCAAACAGGCGCCGGCGGGACTGCCTGCTCCCTCCTCCCGGCAGCCGGCTCTGCTGCCGCGCAGGCCTCACCGCCCCACCATACTCCCATCGCTGGCCTAGCCATCCCTCTACTCACCCACACCTGCTATTATTCTCCGGCGACGGCAGACGAACCACTAAACCCTCGTACAGTCGTACTCCCCTCCGCGTGGGAAACAACTGCTGAGTCTTCCCTGCCTCCGTGTCATTCCCTTCCTAGGCCTCGCCATCGTCCACCGCCCTGGTGCTCTCGGCGCGGCCTGGTCAACGTGGTCAACGACCGACTTGCATCTGAAGTGGAATGTACGTGGAGAGGCCGACAACTGGGTCCACGGCCGCACGCAAGGAAATGCCTCCTTATTACGCGCAAAATAATGATTCCTCCACCTGACATCAGGGACCCACCGAAAGGGCCTTTGTATTTCGCGAAAAAACTGTTACCGCCGCTGACAGCTCGGACCCACCAGCTATATCTTCGCATGCAAGGAAGTGCCTCCTTATTACGCACAAAAAAATGAATACTCCCCCTGTTAGCTGGGACCCAGTATAGTGGCAGGCTGACTTGTGGGCCTACTAAGTTGACAGGGACGGAGGGCTTTGTCAACTTAGTCAATAATGCATGATTCTAGCTCCAGTGATCGTACGATGTCCATCCAACGGCCGTAGTGCTTCTTCAACCTCTGGTCTTCTTGCTCCAGCCGCCCAAACCAGCGCCGGTCGTGCCTCGTGCTCCTGCCTCCCGTGGCCGGCTGCGATGCGGCGGAGGCCTCACCGCCCCCTACTACTCCCACCGCTGGCCAGGCCATCCCTCTACTCACCCACACCCCCTGTTACTCTGCGGCGACGGCAGCCTCACACCACAGCGAACCAGTGCCCTCGTACGCCTCTACGCATGGGCATCCACTGTTGCGTCTTCCCCGGCTCCGCTTCGTCCCCTTCCTAGGCCTCACCGTCGTCCACCGCCCTGGTGCGCTCGGCGCGGCGTGGTCAACGTGGTCAAGGAACGGCTTCCATCGGATGTGGATTGTACGTGGAGAGGCTGACAGCTGGGTCCATGGCCGTAGCAAGGAAGTGCCTCTTTATTACGTGCAAAATAATTATTCCTCTACCTGACAGCACGGACCCACCGGACGGGCCACCAGTATTTTGCGAAAAAAATTGTTTCCCCCTGACTGCTGGGACCCACCGGACGGGCCACCGTATTTCATGAAAAAAAATGTCCCCCCGCTGTCAGCTCGGACCCACCGGAAGTGCCTCCTTATTACGCACAAAAAAATGACTACTCCCCCGGCTAGCTGGGACCCACCTTGGTGGGAGGCTGACTTGTGGGCCTACTAAGTTGACGGGGGCAAAGGGCTTTGTTAACTTAGTCAATATGAATGATTCTAGGTCCATTGACCGTACGATGTCCATCCAACGGCCGTAGTGCTTCTTCAACCTCTGGTCTTCTTGCTCCAGCCACCCAAAGCAGCGTCGGTCGTGCCGCATGCTCCTGCCTCCCGTGGCCGGCTGTGCTTCCGCGGAGGCCTCACCGCCCCCTACTATTCCCACCGCTGGCCAGGCCCTGCGGCGACGGCAGCCTCACACCGCAGCCGAACCAGTGAACCCTCGTACTCCTCTCCGCGCACGCGGGCTTCCACTGTCGCGTCTTCCCCGGCTCCCCGTCGTCCCCTTCCTAGGCATCGCCGTCGTCCACCGCCCTGGTGCTCTCGGAGCGGCGTGGTCAACGTGGTCAAGGAACGACTTCCATCGGACGTGGACTGTATGTGGAGAGGCTGACAGCTGGGTCCACGGCGGCAGCAAGGAAGTGCCTCCTTATTACGCGGAAAATAATTATTCCTCCACCTGACAGTAGGGACCCACCGGACGGGCCACCGTATTTCACGAAAAAAATGTTTCCCCCCTGACTGCTGGGACCCACCAGCTACACCTTCGCACGCAAGGAAGTGCCTGACAGTTGGGACCCACCTGGTTGAAGCGCATGTAGCGTTGTCATTCTGGTCGCGAACATGTACATACATATATACTGGTGGATGTAGAGGCGCGCACATGTCGTAGTAGAGGCAGCCAGGGTGCAAGAAAGAAAATACGGCCACGTATGTGTACATACGGGCGGGGTCTCGAACGCCTACTCGCGCATACGTACGACGAGGGCTCGTGTACATGGCTGGGTCGGAACGGAGAAACATCGTCGTCGTTGTGTTCATGGGTCGGAACGGAATGCGTGGTCATGTTCATCGGGAGGGCTTGGACGGAAGAGGCGATGGAAACGAGGCCTGGCGTACCGCACAACGAAGGAAACGGACCTCCTACGGTCGAAACGGGGGTCATGTTGATCGGGAGGGGTGTGGCGTACCGCAAAACGGAGGAAACGGACCTCCTACGATCGAAATGGGGGTCCTGTTGATCGGGAGGGGTGTGGCGTACCGCAAAATGGAGGAAACGGACCTCCTACGGTCGAAACGGGGGTCCTGTTGATCGGGAGGGGTGTGGCATCCCGCAAAACAGAGGAAACGGACTTGTGTTGGAGCGCTACGGTCGAAACGGGGGTCCTGTTCATCGGGAGGGGTGTGGCGTACCGCAAAACGGGACTCCACGGGATACTGTTCATCTCCACCGTCGACGCCCTCCAGCCTCAACGAGCTATTTTTCATCCACCGTCGACCTCCTCTAGCCTCCACGGGCTCCTGTTCATCCAGCCTCCACTGCGCGCTACTCCACTGGCTACTGTTCAACCACCCCTCCACCGTCTACTGTTCATCCAAGCCCTCCACACCACGGGGTCCTGTTCAACCACCCCTCCACGGGCACCCCTCCACCGTCTACTGTTCATCCTGCCCTCCACACCATGGGGTCCTGTTCATCCACCCCTCCACGGGCACCCCTCCACCGTCTACTATTCATCCAGCCCTCCACCACACCACGGGGTCCTGTTCATCCAGAGGCAACGCCACCGCTCACTGTTCATCCAACCCCCCCCCCCGCAACGCTCACTGTTCATCCCATCGATCGGCTTCAGTTAGCAGCAGTAGCCAAGGAATCGCTCGATTGGGTTTAGTTAACAGCCATCGATCGATCGCTTGGGTTCAGTAACGCGTAGCCTGCAGTGCAATCGCTCGGGTTCAGTTAGAGCCCAATGCCTCGCTCGGGTTCAGTTAGAGCCAACGCCTCGCACACACGCGCGTACGTGTACGAGAGAAATGCGCATCGCTCGGCCCCCAACCTCCCACCGTAACCGGGAACTCCCCGAAATTTTCCTCCCCCTCGCTTCTACCACGGTTTTTTCCGTCATGGACGGCCCAAAGAATGTCATGCAGCTGCGTCTCCGGCCCGCCCAGGACGAAAAGCCCATTTTCTGTCATGATTTTTTGTCATAGAAGTAGGAGCCCACCACATCTATGATGATACCGGGTTTTGTCACAATTATCGTCATAGAAGTGTCATATGTATGACAGGAAAAAAAATCGTTCGGCCCAAAATGTCACAGATGTGTCTTTTTTTTAGTGACGAGACCAGCTGGCTAACACCGTAAAGGAGAATAAGAGGCTACGAGGCGGCATATTCAGTATGCTTTTGACCTTACCTTTATGTAATTTGGTGAAGAAATGATCTAACAGATTGATGTTTGCAGGTATGCTGACTGGCCATCCTGAAGAGGAAATGTCCGGCTCTCAAGGTGACCTGCTGCAAGAGCTGTCCCAACTGCATGAGCGAACTCGGCAAGCAATGTGGAGCATTGCCAAAGCTTTGTGGCCATCCGCCTCTCCTCTAGGAAGTGTGGAGGAGCTTGTGAAGAAATTCCAGGGAGCTCGGCAGTGCTTCCGATTATGGAAGATATTGGCCTGCCGAGAAGGTGCGCGAGAGGCCTGGGCCATGGTAAAAACACGGTACACCAAGCTTGATCCGAATCATATGGCTCGGGTCGGACCTCGGGGGTCTGATGGAAAAGAAATTCCAATTAGTCTGGTATATGACCAAGTAAAGATAGCCACCAAGTATTCCCAACGGGATTGTAAGCTAGATAACCTGTTAGATGGCATACAGGAAGAAATTTTTGAGTCCAAGTGACTATGTACTTCGATACCAATTGTAAAACGATTGTCATGGCACACCTTTTCGCTTCGACCTCTGAACGCGAAGGCTCGGAGTGTTTCCAAATATCGTAATGGTAATATAGACCGGGTATGCATGGAAACCAGGCATAGGGGTCATAGTTGCTTGAACAGACAAGTTGTATCCAGCTAGCTATGTTATACTACATGTTGATTGTAAGAAACATCTTCCAGATAGAATAGTTCCGTTAAGGGTTCCTTTCCTTGGGTGAACATGCGTTAGTATGCATGTCCGAATTATGATCGAAAAATCACAGTATACGTATCATCTGGGGGTTCATGATGTAAACAGAGTATAACATCTTTAGTCCACCGACCGAATATTCCCTTAAGAACGCTAGCTTTGGGCTTCACCCAGTCTGAGGTACATGTCCGGATGACCAGGTTGTAACAATCGCAAAGGTGCTCCCTTTATGCCCTAGCCAAACAAACAGGAACGTAGGGCATAAGCACAGGAGCCAAGCAACCCAGCTTGGCAAAAACTTAAGTCATAACGATGCATATAATGGCGAAGAAAAGGTACATATGCGGAAGAGGACACATATGTGTTGAGCTTGATGCTCGGAAAATAATAATAAGCTTCTGTAAAAGAAGCCCACAGGTATTATGAGTGTATACATTTAAGGATGTGCACATCATAGGTGTGTGGTTTGGCCGCACAAGAGCTAAAGAGCTAGACAAAAAGGTTAAGGAGAGGAAAAAATGGAGACAAAGGGAGAAGAAAACGAACAAAGAGTCTGGCTCTAGGCGTAGAATCTTTGGAGTCTGGCCGCATTCCACGGGTTCAGCTCTAGGAGGTTATCCGATGCAACACGCGGGCGGTACGCTCCTCTAGTGAGAACTTCATCAATGATGAAGGGACCCTCCCACTTGGGCTTGAGTATGTCCTTTTTCTTTTCTGGCAAGCATAGAATGAGTTCACCAACATTATAAGTCTTGGCCCGTACCTCTTTGCTTTGATATCAGTGAGCCTGTTGTTGATAGAATGCAGAATGGGCCTTTGCAACGTCGCGCTAGGCATCTAGATTGTCCTACTGATCCAACTTGGCTTCTCTCTCTTCATACATGCGCACTCGAGGTGAGTCATGAATGATGTCGCAGGGCAAAACAGCCTCTGCGCCATACATGAAGAATGGTGTGTATCCGGTAGTGCAATTGGGAGTGGTCCGTAGCCCCTAGAGCACGGAGTCTAGCTCCTCAACCCAGTGCTTGTCTGATTATTTCAACGACCACACTAGTCTAGGCTTAATGCCGCTCATAATAAGACCATTAGCTCGTTCGACTTGACTGTTTGTTTGTGGATGATAGACCGAGGCGTAATCGAGCTTAATGCCCAATTTAGCACACCCGGATTTCACTTCATCGGCTGTGAAATTGGAGCCGTTATCGGTGATGATGTTGTGTGGGACACCATAACAGTGAACGACACCGGATATAAAGTCTATCACCGGTCCAGCTTCGGCCGTTTTCACTGGTTTGGCCTCTATCCATTTGGTGAATTTATCTACCATGACTAGCAGATATTTTCTCTTATGGCTTCCTCCTTGAAGGGGTCCTACCATATCAAGCCCCCAGACCGTAAAAGGCCAAGTAATGGGGATTGTTTGTAAAGTAGTAGGCGGCATATGGCTTTGATTGGCAAAGAGCTGGCATCTGACACAACGTTGGACCAACTGCCGTGCATCTGCTCGGGCCGTCGGCCAAAAGAAACCTGTACGGAAGGCCTTACTTACAAGGGCCCGAGCCGCGGCGTGGTGATCGCCGAGACCAGCATGGATTTCAGCCAGGAGCTGTCATCCCTCTTCTTCGGAGATACATCTTAGAAGGACTCCGGTAGCCCTTTTCTTGTAGAGCTCTCCGTCATGGACCTTGTAGGCTTTTGAGTGTCGAACAATGCAACGAGCCTCATTCTGGTCCTCAGGGAGCTCACGCCTATTAAGGTAGGCCAAGAAGGGTTTGGTCCATGTGGCAATTACTGCCATTATTAGATGGACCGACGGTGTTATTTCGGTGGCTGAGCCCCCGATGATATCGGTATTGTGTTCGGAGTCTGGGGATATAATCGGATCCGGACTAGTGTTGCCGCTCTCATCCTACCACACCATGGATGGCTTGAAGAGCCTTTCCAAAAAGATGTTAGGCGGGATGGGGTCACGCTTGGCGCCCATGCGAGCAAGGACATCCGTCGCTTGATTGCTTTCTTGATCCACATGATGAAACTCGAGTCCCTCGAACCGAGCTGATATTTTCAGTACGGCGTTGCGATAGGTTACCATCTTCGGATCCTTGGCATCGAAGTCTACATTTATTTGGGATATTGCGAGATTTGAATCCCCATGCACCTCCAGGCGTTGTATGCCCATGGAGGTAGCCATCCGAAGACCATGCAACAAGGCATCGTATTCGGCTGCATTGTTGGAATCTGTGTATAATATTTGGAGTACATACTGGATTGTGTCTCTAGTGGGGGATGTTAAAACGATGCCAGCTCCTAAACCGGCCAGCATTTTAGAGCCACCGAAGTGCATGACCCAGTTGGAATATGTACCGTACTCTTTAGGGAGTTCGGCCTCTGTCCATTCGGCGACGAAGTCGGCCAATACTTGGGATTCAATGGCTCGGCGTGGTTTGCATGTTATGTCGAATGGTAGGAGCTCAATAGCCCACTTAGCATCCGACCCGTAGCGCCACGGTTATTTATTATATCACTGAGTGGTACTTCGGGAGCCACCGTGATCGAACACTCTTGGAAGTAGTGTTGTAGCTTCCGGGATGCCATGAAGACCGCATATGCTATATTTTGGTAATGAGGGTACCGGGATTTGCATGGTGTGAGGACAGTGGATACGTAGTATACCAGTTTCTGAAGTGGGAACTTGTGTCCGTCCTCCTCTCGCTCAATAAGAGCACTGCGCTCACCATCTGGTGTGACGCCCCGAGACCAATGCGCCAGGTGTTTTCAAGTTATTCGTTGTTGTTGCCTTGTCATTCACTTGTGTGTTGCATATTGCCATGTCATCATCTGCATTGCATTTGCATGTTTTCAAAACTTGCATCCGTACGGTTTCCCCCAGTTCTCTCCGTTGTCCGTTCTAAGCCTAGACACACTTGCACGCGCCCGCTGCACCTCCGAAATATTATTTTATAAGTGGCCGGAAAATGTTCTCGGAATGGGATGAAAGTTGGCATGTGGTGTTTTTATGTTGTCAGTAGGCCGACTGCCAAGTTTCATCGCATTAGGAGTTCGTTTGATGCCCCAACGGACATCTATAGCGTCAGTATAGTCGGTCAAACCGTCAGACGTTTTCGGTCTCTGGAAATAGTTGCCGGGTTGCACTCCTTCCCTCTCATCTCAGCCATCTAACCCATATTTTGCACAGTGCATCGACCCCTCGCCCATGTCCGAAACTTCCCCGAACCCGAACAGGACTATCGTTACCATTGGGTCCGGATCATCCCCTAACATCTATAAAACATCTCCGTTTTCTTATTTGGACTCCCTACCTATTTTTTCGACTACCCGATTACGATCGGACGGACTGAGTTAACCCCTACCCAAATTCCCTACCTATATAAACTGCCTAACCCTAACTTCTAGGGACTTGTCCCATCCTCCTCCGCCGCCGCCGCCAGCCCACTGTCTCCTCCTCCATGGGATCCCCTCCCGGTCCAAACCACCAATCAAAGCCGCCACCTTCCTCCTCACTTTCCAGATCGGGCCAACCACAACCTACCAATTCCATTGATCCATCCCCTCCAACCAGGGACACCAGCAAGAGAGAGCCAGGGGTTGATCCCTGCTCATCCCGAGCGCCACCGTCGGAGCTGCTCCATCCGCTGCCAGAACCTGCCAAGACCAGCACCCAGGCCGTCCCTCTCCTTCCTCCCGCGCATCTTCCCTTCCCTGTTGCTCTTTCTCATATCTCTCTCTGTCCCTGTACTTGATGTAGCAGGAGTTCGACATGGCCGCTGTTGTCCTCGTCGTCATGTCGTACACCACCAAGACCGGCCAAATCCGTGCCCTGCCTCCATTCCTGCGTCGTTCCCGCCGTGTCCCCGCTGCGTTGCCGTTCCTTCACCAAGTCCCTCGCCTTCGCCGCCAGCAGTAGCAGAAGCAACCAGTGCAGCCCCAAGCGCCTGGGGTTTCTCTTGCCCTCCACCCGCCGTGCCCGCACGCTTCTGGTGAGTCTCCGGTCAGCCAAGCTGCGCCCGTTCTTTCCTCCTTTATTCTCCCTGTCTCTCCTCTCTAAACTCACTCGCTCTCTATATTTCTTTGCAGGAGCCGAGCCGCCGTCGTCCTATTCAACTCCCACCATGGGGGCCGGCTCCCCTCATCAGATCCGGTGGATCCCCGCCGTTGTCCGCCTCCTGCAGACCTCCCCGTCGCCTGCTGGAGTTCCTGCTGCCGCCATCGTCGTTCGAGGCCAGCACTTGTGCTTCGAACAGGGGGCCGACGCCTCCAGCGCCCGCATTGACCGAGCGCCAGGCCCAGCACGCCCGCGCCAAGACACCCTGCCCTCTATTTCGCGCTCCTGGCCCTGCATCTCATGCGCGGCCTCTTCGCCTTGGGCCGTTTCTGCTGCACCGCGTCAAGGCCCACCTCCAGACCCGGCCTCGTCGTCTTGGGCCATGGCCCGCTATGTGAGCAGCCGCCCAGGATCCCCTGTGCACTATCGGGCCAGCAGTTTCGGCCCGCGTATGTTTTTTCACTCCAGGGAGTTTACCTATTTCCAGAGAGTGCAGTTTTATAGATTAGCCCCTAAACTTCATGCATTTAATAACTCACAAATAGTGCATTGGATTAAAATGATGTAAACATGTAACTTGGCTAGAATTTCGTCTAGTTTCATAATATGCTACTTTCATGCATGCTACAAATGTTTAAAATGTTGTTTGTGTTTATTTTGCATAAATGCCATGTTAAAATGATTTAATTCATAACTAAATAACCGTAGCTCCATTTTAAATAAACTTTATATGTAAATGGGGTGGAAATGCCTAGTTTAACATGGTGCACTCATCTTGCATGTTTAACGACTCTAAAATATGGTTTAGGGTAGAACAATACCAAATTCATAATTTGCATATGGGGATTTTTCGGAATTGTTGTTTGTTATTTCTGACCTCATTTAAACTTGCCTAATTAGTTAGTTTACTTATGCCTCACCTCTTGCCATGTTAACCAACATTTAATTTTGTTGAACCTAACCGGGAGTGAATTAAATAATCGAATGTGGTGATTCGTCAACATGCATCTTGTTACATGTTGAGCTCCACTTAACTTGTAGTTTTGTTTGTGCACTTTGCCATGCCATGCCTCTTTAAACCGGACATGCATCATACTTGATTGTGCATCATGCCATGTTTATGCTTGTTGGTTTACCATGTTGTTTTCTCCTTTCTGGTGTTGCTTCTTCCTATTAGTTCCGGTAACATCGCGTTTGGGAGGATCTGTTCGACTACGTCTGTTTGTCTTCTTCATGGACTCATTCTTCTTCCTTGCGGGATCTCAGGCAAGATGACCATACCCTCGATATCACTTCTATCTTTGCTTGCTAGTTGTTCGCTCTATCGCTATGTCGCGCTACCTAATACTTGTTTATCAAGCCTCCCAAATTGCCATGATAAGCTCTAACCTTTTTCAACCATCCTAGCAAACCGTTGTTTAGCTATGTTACCTCTTTTGCTCAGCCCCTCTTATAGCGTTGCTAGTTGCAGTTTGTTCCACGTTGGAACATGGACATGTTGGGATATCATATTATCTCTTATTTAATTAATGCATCTATAAACTTGGTAAAGGGTGGAAGGCTCGGCCTTATGCCTGGTGTTTTGTTCCACTCTTGCCGCCCTAGTTTCCGTCATACCGGTATTATGTTCCTTAATTTTGCGTTCCTAACACGGTTGGGATTATTGGGCCCCCTTGACAGTTCGCTTTGAATAAAACTCCCCCAGCAAGGCCCAACCTTGGTTTTACATTTGCCTAAGAACCTATAACTTTCCCTTGGGTTTTCGTGAGCCCGAGGGTCATCTTTATTTTAACCCCCCCCCCCCATCTAAGCGTTGGTCCGAACTGAGTAGAGTGCGGGGCCACCTCGGGGAAACTTGAGGGCTGATTTTACTCATAGGATGTCTCATTCAGTGTGCCCTGAGAACGAGATATGTGCAGCTCCTATCGGGATTTGTCGACACATTCGGGCGGCTTTACTGGTCTTGTTTTACCATTGTCAAAATGTCTTGTAACCGGGATTCCGAGTCTGATCGGGTTGTTCGGGAGAAGGAATATCCTTCGTTGATCGTGAGAGCTTGTGATGGGCTAAGTTGGGACACCCCTGCAGGGTATAAACTTTCGAGAGTCATGCCCGCGGTTATGTGGCAGGTGGGAATTTGTTAATATCTAGTTGTAGAGAACTTGACACTTGACTTAATTAAAAATGCATCAACCGCGTGTGTAGCCGTGATGGTCTCTTTTCGGCGAAGTCCGGGAAGTGAACATGGTTTGGGTTATGTTTGAACGTAAGTAGTTGCAGGATCACTTCTCGATCACTTCTAGCTTCACAACCATTGCGTAGCTTCTCATCTTACTCTTATTTGCGTATGTTAGCCACCATATTTGTTTAGCGCTTGCTGCAGCTCCACCTCATTACCTCATCCTACCCATAAGCTTAAATAGTCTTGATCTCGCGGGTGTGAGATTGTTGAGTCCTCGTGACTCACAGATTCTACCAAAACAGTTGCAGGTGCCAATGATACCGGTGCAGGTGATGCTACCGAACTCAAGTGGGAGTTCGACGAGGACCTTGGTCGTTACTATGTTTCCTTTCCTGATGATCATTAGTGGAGCCCAGTTGGGACGATCGGGGATCTAGCATTTGGGGTTGTCTTCTTTTATTTTGGTTCCGTAGTCGGACCTTGATTGTACTCTGGATGATGTATGTTTAACTTGTTATTTGTGTGAAGTGGCGATTGTAAGCCAACTCTTTATCCCTTTCTTATTCAATACATGGGATTGTGTGAAGATTACCCCTCTTGCGACAAAACCACCATGCGGTTATGCCTCTAAGTCATGCCTCGACACGTGGGAGATATAGCCGCGTTGTGGGCGTTACAAGTTGGTATCAGAGCTATCCCCTACTTAGGAGCCCCCTGCTTGATCGAATCGCTGACGTTGTTGAGTCTAGAACAAAATGTTTTGAGTCTTAGGATTATATATATCGGAGAGTAGGATTCTTTTTACTCCTCAGTCCCTTCATCGCTCTGGTGAGGCCTCCTGACGTAGAAGTTTTGAGTTTCCTCTCCTCAAATTTCATGATTTTTTTAGGATCACGCGGGTATCTTGGAATCATTCCGATATTCTTGTGACGAGAACATTGTTCTTGGTGTCTCCTGACATTTAGGGGTTGTGGCAGTGTCCCGGGGAGTTGAGCTCCGAGGTGTTGTCACAATATTATCGTTGTATTTCTGGAATACCTGAGTTCGCCGACATTGAAAATCTCTTTTATGCAGTTGTTGGTGAGATAACCTCGATGCCACCCAGTACTGGGGCGGAAGTTTGGGAGTATTGCCATAACTTGTATAATGGATGCTTTTCGAAGGTTGAGGTACACGATTTCCGAAGGTTTCTTGGTTATGTGTTGATGGATGGATACAACTGGATGTAGGGATTGTTAGTTTGGGTGAGATATTATGCTTCCCCTGTATCCCCAACACCAGATTGCATAACTAGAAAGTTTTGGGAGTTTATTGGTGGGAATTCAAGTAGCTCCTAGGATATCGTTCCGACAGATATATGATATGAGATTGGAGTTCGACGTCTAGTGGTCCGCCTATCCACGGTTGGTTTTACAGTGGTCTTGTTGTGTCTTAAAGAGTCCTTGGCTATGCTGACTCAGGGACGCTTCATATGTCACGTGCACCGCCTTGTACATGATGGTGCTGTATGATCGAGCCCGTGTGGGCCCCACCATGAAAATTTCGTATGAAATCTCTATCATATGTTTGTTTCCGGCTTATTCTGCAAGCCAAATCCTTTGCTTTGTTTTGAGTTGTGGTATTCGGGTTTCTTCGATGTCAAGTGTTGATTCCATACATTTCCTAAGCGGTGTTCTCATATTCCTATGTGAATACTAATCCTTCTTATTTATCGAGATTGTCATCTCAATTCTAATTCTAACGGATGCGTTTCTCTTCGAGATGATCACATCATTTTTCCCATCCGCGAGATCAATTCAAAGTTTTTCTCAATGTTATCCATTCCATCTGCCCAAGTTGCCTTTGTTTTCCTGCCCTCCCACCCTTTTCTTCAAGGATTCAGATTTCTTACTCAAGTATCCATCTTATGGATGTGAAGTTTCTTCTTTCTTTCCTTCAATGTTTTTAGCCAGTGGTTCTCGTGAAGATGCTCTTCAAGTTCATCATCCTTCGTTGTTGTTTCTTCTCCGGTGGTTTCAATACAAGCTTTCGATGTTGACCATATCCCTTTCATCCTTTCATATGCTTTCTTATGCTGGTGCACATCTTAATCATTAACCTCTCGCTATTCATTGGTGCCGGAGTGTTGAAGATATCTCAGGAGATTCGTGCTTCCATTCTCAATCCGTTCGAGCTATTTCAACTTGTTACGTCATTCAAGCCATTTAAATCAACCGGTGCAATCTCTCTTCAAATCATTTCAACGGTGTTTCTCTTGAGTGGGCCCTAACCCACAGGTCTTTTCCCAGGATCTTACCTGACTCTTCTAATTTTTTTTCTGGAGCTATTCTCCAATTCTTTTTTTAAAGTTTGACGCAAGAATGGATTCCATCAGTCATATGCCTTCTCCAAGATCGCTTCCAAATTCTTTTCATCGTTGGTTCAACCCTTCTAATATTCATTTCCGGAGTGCCTCAAAAATTCATGGTGGTGTTTCTCGTCGTCATTCTCGGATTTTGAAGACCGAAGAGGAGTTCCTCTTAAATCCTCACCCGTCCTTCCAAAGATGTGAAGTTCTAGCTTGATGCCATCCTCTCATAATTGTTTTCGATTGTGAGAATTCTTTTCACCCATCCGGAGCAATTTAGGAGGCTTTTCAATTTGATTCTTCGAAGGCCATCATTTAGGGTTTATTCATTCTCAGCTTTTAGTTCTCGTTCTCTAAATCTTACCGGCGCATCATTCAAGTATTCTCTAATCAGCTCGTGATCTATTCGGTCTCATGTATTTATATTCTCTCAAGCATCTTCGTTCTTTTTCATTATTTCCGGTGATTCGTTCTCTTTTCTTCATTCGTTTTTAATTCTTACGGTGGTTCGTTCAAGATTTCTCTTCCTTCGTTATTGTATCAATTCATTCATTCTTTCCAAATCCTACCGGTGGCTTGTTCAAGACTTCTCCAAGTTTGCGCTATATCTCTCCTTAATATTTTCCAAGGAGAATGAGTAGTATGCCAAATCCATTGTGGGTCATCAATCTAATTGATGAAGGATAAGCATAATATAATTCTTATTCTTGTTTCTTTGAGTAAATTCAATTCCTTATTTCGGAGGTTCATTAAAATTCTCGGTTTCAATTGTTCATCTTTTCTTTTCCAGAGTTTCAAGTTTTCTCGGTTATATCATCATGAAGCTCCATCTAATCATTGCAAGGCTTCAATCTTGTTCGCTTCAAACTTTCAATTCTTTTATGTTATCATTTCCTATCTGGAGTTCTTCATGGAGGCTCAACATGGTGGTTCGGCAAGGATTCCTTTCATTTTTCATTTGTTCTTCAAGATCTCTCTCGAAGTTAAGATCCGTCAAGCTATATTCAAAAATTAAACAGGGTGCTCAACACATGTTTTGTTTTGAGGACTTCAAGCATTCTTTATCTTGCATTCCAAAGTGCAATCCGTTCTACTTTATCTTTCGAGGTGGTGTTATGTCACTCTTGACAATTTCCCTAAAGCCTCCCCTAAGGAATGTTGCGATTGTGGTGCTCATCAATGATCCAAGTTTCCTCCTATTCTCGCGATGAAAGAAGTTTTTCCATCTCTTCGTTCCTCTCAGCTAATCAATCTTTTGGTAGTGGTTGATTGTCACCTCATAATTTTGAGATGTCTCCATAAGCCCACGAGGATCATATCCTTTCGTATTGATCTCCCAACAACTCCGTTCAATCCTTCTTTTAAGGATGCTCTCTCAAATACATTTGAGGTAGAACGTGGTGTTTTCTTCTCCGTTCTTATCATTCCATTCGATCTTTTGTTCCAGAGGCATTGTGATGTTGCTCTCTTTGACCCATCTACTCGTTTTGTCAAGATCATGTTCTTTTCCTTGCTTATCCATTTAGTAGGAGTGTTGTGTCCTCCGCTCAAGTTTTTTTCATCTTATCAAGTCTTGCATCTCTTTTCAACTGAAGTGTTGTTCGAATTTGTTCTTCTTTGTTCCTTGTTTATCTCGTTTCAACTAGAGTGGTTTCAGTTCCTTCTTGTCCATTGTGCTAGTCATTCATAGCTTCACAACCTCCAATGTTCACATGGTGTTCCTTGTTTCTCTTTTCTACCGGAGTGCTCTCAATTCCGTTCAACTCTGTTGTGTTCTTTGTTTCAAGTTTTCAATCTCTCAAGGCTCATTGTTTTCACCCCTTTGTCAAAGAAGCAACTTAGTTTTACCTCTTCTCTTCCTCTTCCGTTTCTCTCCGGTGCCATCCTAGATCTCAGGACGAGATCCTCTTGTAGTGGTGGAGTGTTGTGACGCCCCGAGACCGATGCACCAGGTGTCTTCTAGTTATTCGCTGTTGTTGCCTTGGCATTCGCTTGCGTGTTGCATCTTACCATGTCATCATCCGCATTGCATCTGCATGTTTTCTAAACTTGCATCCGTCTGGTTTCCCCCAGTTCTCTCTGTTGTCCGTTCTAAGCCCACACACTTGCACATGCCCACGGCACCTCCAAAATATTATTTTATAAGTGGCCGGAAAATGTTCTCGGAATGGGATGAAAGTTGGCGTGTGGTGTTGTTATGTTGTCAGCAGGCCGCCCACCAAGTTTCATCGCATTCGGAGTTCGTTTGATGCCCCAACGGATATTTATAGCGGCAGTATAGTCGGTTAAACCGTCGGACGTTTTCGGTCTCCGGAAACAGTTGCCGGTCTGCCTTACATCTCAGCCCTCTAACCCCTCTTTTGCGCAGTGCATCGACCCCCTCGCCCGTGTATGAAACTTCCTGGAACCCGAACTGGACTATCGTTACCGTTGGGTCCGGATCATCCCCTAACATCAATAAAACATCTCCGTTTTCTTATTTGGACTCCCTACCTATTTTTTCGACTGCCCGATTACGATCGGACGGACCGAGTTAACCCCTACCCAAATCCCCTACCTATATAAACTGCCTAACCCTAACTTCTAGGGACTTGTCCCATACTCCGCCGCCGCCAGCCCACTGTCTCCTCCTCCTAGGGATCCCGTCCCGATCCAAACCACCAATCGAAGCCGCCGCCTTCCTCCTCGTTTTCCAGATTGGGCCAACCACAACCTACCAATTCCATCGATCCATCCCCTCCAACCAGGGACACCTGCAAGAGAGAGCCAGGGGTCGATCCCTGCTCATCCCGAGCGCCACCGCCGGAGCTGCTCCATCCGCCGCCCGAACCTGCCAAGACCAGCACCCAGGCCGTCCCTCTCCTTCCTCCCGCACATCTTCCCTTCCCTATTGCTCTTTCTCATATCTCTCTCTGTCCCTGTACTTGCTGTAGAAGGAGTTTGACATGGCCACTGTTGTCCTCGTCGTCGCGCCGTACACCACCAAGACCGGCCGAATCCGTGCCCTTCCTCCATTCCCGCCCCATTCCCGCCGTGTCCCTGCTACGTTGTCGTTCCTTCACCAAGTCCCTCGCCTTCGCCGCTAGCAGTAGCAGTAGCAACCAGTGCAGCCCCAAGCGCCTGGGGTTTCTCTTTCCCCCCAGCCTCCGTCCTCGCACACTTCTGGCGAGTCTCCGGTCAGCCAAGCTGCGCCCGTTCTTCCCTCCTTTCTTCTCCCTGTCTCTCCTCTCTGAACTCACTCGCTCTCTATATTTCTTTGCAGGAGCCGAGCCGCCGTCGTCCTATTCGACTCCCACCATGGGGGACCGGCTCCCCTCATCAGATCCGGTGGATCCCCGCCGCTGTCCGCCTCCTGCAGACCTCCCTGTCGCCTACCGGAGTTCCTGCTGCCGCCATCGTTGTTCGAGGCCAGCACCTCTGCTTCAAACAGGGGGGCCGACGCCTCCAGCGCCCGCATTGACCGAGCGCCAGGCCCAGCACGCCCGCGTCAAGACCCCATGCCCTCTGTTTCGCGCTCCTGGGCCTGCATCTCGCGTGCGGCCTCTTCGCCTTGGGTCGTTTCTGCTGCACCGCGTCAAGGCCCACCTCCAGACCCGGCCTCGCCGTCCTAGGCCATGGCCCGCTACGTGAGCAGCCACCCAGGATCCCCTGTGCACTATTGGGCCAGCAGTTTCGGCCCACGTATGTTTTTTTCACTCCAGAGATTTTACCTATTTCCAGAGAGTGCAGTTTTATAGATTAGCCCCTAAACTTCATGCATTTAATAACTCACAAATAGTGCATCGGATTAAAATGATGTAAACATGTAACTTGCTTAGAATTTCGTCTAGTTTCATAATATGCTACTTTCATGCATGCTAAACATGTGTAAAATCTTGTTTCTATTTATTTTGCATAAATGCCATGTTAAAATGAGTTAATTCATAACTAAATAACCGTAGCTCCATTTTAAAAAAAACTTTATATGTAAATGGGGTTAAAAAAATCCTAGTTTAACATGGTGCACTCATCTTGCATGTTTAACGACTCTAAAATATGGTTTAGGGCAGAACAGTACCAAATTCATAATTTGCATATGGGGATTTTCCGGAATTGTTGTTTGTTATTTCCAGCCTCATTTAAACTTGCCTAATTAGTTAGTTTACTTATGCCTCACCTCTTGCCATGTTAACCAACATTTAATTTTGTTGAGTACCTAACCGGGAGTGAACTAAATAATCGAATGTGTTGTTTCGTCAACATGCATCTTGTTACATGTTGAGCTCCACTTAACTTGTAGTTTTGTTTGTGCACTTTGCCATGCCATGCCTCTTTAAACCGGACATGCATCATACTTGATTGTGCATCATGCCATGTTTATGCTTGTTGGTTTACCATGTGGTTTGCTCCTTTCCGGTGTTGCTTCTTCTTGTTAGTTCCAATAACATCGTGTTTGGGAGGATCCGTTCGACTACGACCGTTTGTCTTCTTCATGGACTCTTTCTTCTTCCTTGCGGGATCTCAGACAAGATGGCCATACCCTCGATATCACTTCTATATTTGCTTGCTAGTTGTTTGCTCTATTGCTATGTCGCGCTACCTACCACTTGTTTATCAAGCCTTACAAATTGCCATGATAGCCTCTAACCTTTTTAAACCATCCTAGCAAACCGTTGTTTGGCTATGTTACCACTTTTGCTCAGCACCTCTTATAGCGTTGCTAGTTGCAGGTGCCTTGCAGTTTGTTCCACGTTGGAACATGGATATGTTGGGATATCATATTATCTCGTATTTAATTAAAGCATCTATATACTTGGTAAAGGGTGGAAGGCTCGGCCTTATGCCTGGTGTTTTGTTCCACTCTTGCTGCCCTAGTTTCCGTCATACCGGTGTTATGTTCCTTGATTTTGCGTTCCTAACATGGTTGGGGTTATGGGGCCCCCTTGACAGTTTGCTTTGAATAAAACTCCTCCAGCAAGGCCCAACCTTGGTTTTACATTTGCCTAACAACCTATAACTTTCCCTTGGGTTTCCGCGAGCCCGAGGGTCATCTTTATTTTAATCCCCCCCCCCTGGGGCCAGTGCTCCTCTAAGCGTTGGTCCGAACTGAATAGACTGTAGGGCCACCTCGGGGAAACTTGAGGGCTGGTTTTACTCATAGGATGTCTCATTTGATGTGCCCTGAGAACGAGATATGTGGAGCTCCTACCGGGATTTGTCGGCACATTGGGGCGGCTTTGTTGGTCTTGTTTTACCATTGTTGAAATGTCTTGTAACTGGGATTTCGAGTCTGATCAGGTTGTTCCGGGAGAAGGAATATCCTTCGTTGATCATGAGAGCTTGTGATGGGCTAAGTTGGGACACTCCTGCAGGGTATAAACTTTCGAGAGCCGTGCCCGCGGTTATGTGGCAGATGGGAATTTGTTAATATCGAGTTGTAGAGAACTTGACACTTGACTTAAATAAAAATGCATCAACCACATGTGTAGCCGTGATGGTCTCTTTTCGGCGGAGTCCAGGAAGTGAACACGGTTTGGGTTATGTTTGAACATAAGTAGTTGCAGGATCACTTCTTGATCACTTCTAGCTTAACGACCGTTGCATAGCTTCTCATCTTACTCTTATTTGCGTATGTTAGCCACCATATTTGCTTACCGCTTGCTGCAGCTCCACCTCATTACCTCATCCTACCCATAAGATTAAATAGTCTTGATCTCGCGGGTGTGAGATTGTTGAGTCCTCGTGACTCACAGATTCTACCAAAACAGTTGCAGGTGCCGATGATACCAGTGCAGGTGATGCTACCGAACTCAAGTGGGAGTTCTACGAGGACCTTGGTCGTTACTATGTTTCGTTTCCTGATGATCAGTAGTGGAGCCCAGTTGGGACGATCGGGGATCTAGCATTCGGGGTTGTCTTCTTTTATTTTGGTTCCATAGTCGGACCTTGATTGTACTTTGGATGATGTATGTTTAACTTGTTATTTGTGTGAAGTGGCGATTGTAAGCCAACTCTTTATCCCTTTCTTATTCAGTACATGGGATTATGTGAAGATTACCCCTCTTGCGACAAAACCACCATGCGGTTATGCCTCTAAGTCGTGCCTCGACACGTGGGAGATATAGCCGCATCGTGGGTGTTACACCTGGTGTGTTGCAGAGATGTATAATAACATTGGTTCACCGACGTTTGGCGCGGCCAAGATTAGGTTGCTCGCTAAAAGAGCCTTTATTTCCTCCAACCCGGCCGTTGCCGCTTCCGTCCACTCGAAGTGGTCGGTACGTCGGAGAAGGCGGTAAAGTGGCAATGCTTTTTCTCCTAGTCTAGAGATAAAGCGGCTTAAAGCTGCCACGCATCCGGCTAGATTTTGGACCTGTTTAAGGTCTGTTGTTGTAGCCAATTGTGATAAAGCTCGGATTTTGGCTGGATTTGCCTCAATTTCTCTATTGGAAACGATGAAGACCAGCAGTTTTCTGGCAGGGACTCTGAAAACACACGTTTCCGGATTGAGCTTGATGTCATATTTCTGGAGGTTGTTGAATGTGAGACGCAGGTCATCTATTAACGAATCGAGGTGCTTAGTCTTGATGACGACGTCATCCACATATGCTTCAACTGTCTTGCCGATTTGTTTCTCGAGGCATGTTTGAATCATGCGTTGGTAGGTGGCGCCGGCGTTTTTAAGCCCAAAGGGCATAGTGTTGAAGCAGAAAGGCCCGTATGGGGTGATGAATGTCGTTGTGGCTTGATCAGACTCCTTCATTTTGATTTGATGGTATCTGGAGTATGCATCGAGGAAACACAGTGAGTCATGTCCTGCAATAGCATCAATAATCTGATTGATGCGGGGGAGGGGGAAGGGATCCTTAGGGCAAGCCTTACTGAGGTCTTTGAAATCAACGCACAGGCACCAGGATTTTTCCTTCTTTGGCACCATCACCAGGTTTGCTAGCCAGTCCGGGTGTTTTATCTCTGTGATGAATCCGGCCTCGACTAACTTGGCTAGCTCCTCCCCCATGGCTTGTCGTTTAGTTTTGGAAAAGTGCCGCGGTGTTTGCTTGACCGGCTTATATCCCTTCAATATATTGAGGTTGTGTTCAGCCAGCTTGCGTGGGATTCCTGGCATATTAGAAGGGTGCCGGGCGAATATGTCCCAGATCTCGCGTAGGAACGTTCGTAGTGCGGTGTCAACTGTTGGGTCCAACTATGCCCCGATGGAAGTTGTCTTCTTGGGGTCCGTCAGGTGGAGTTGAAATTTGACTATTTCGTCTGCTGGTTTGAACGAGGTGGATTTGGGACGCTTATCAAAGATTATGTCATCCCTATCCACCATAGAGCGTAGTGCGGTTAACTCTTTGGCCGCGAGGGCCTCAGACAGTGCCTCGAGGGCCAGGGATGCTATTTTGTTTTCGGCGCGGAGGGCTATGTCCGGATCACTAGCAAGAGTGATAATACCGTTGGGCCCGGGCATCTTGAGCTTCATATACCCGTAATGAGGTATAGCTTGAAAGCGTGTGAATGCATCTCGCCCCAACAGGGCGTGATGTCCACTGTTGAAAGGGGCCACTTGGAAGGTTATCTCTTCGGACCGATAGTTCTCCGGCGTGCCGAATACCACGTCGAGTGTAATTTTCCCCGCACATCGTGCCTCCCGGTTGGGAATGATCCCTCGGAAGGTCGTATTACTATGCTCGATGCGGCTCCTGTCTATTTCCATTTTATTCAGTGTGTCCTCGTAGATAAGGTTTAGTCCGCTGTCGCCGTCCATGAGCACTTTAGTCAGCCAAAAGCCATCCACAATTGGGTTGAGGACCAAGGCGGCTAGTGCCTGTACTGACCGGATTTTTGGTTCGTCACTGGTGTTGAAAGTTATGGCTGTGTCATTCCAGGGATTTATTGTTGCGACTTGGCAGACTTCGGCAAGGTCGCGGAGTGCCCTCTTGCGTCGATTGTTTGAAGCGAAAGTCTCGAAGACTATCAATACTCTGTGGTCGTCGTATTCCGGTGGGAGTTGCTCCGCGGTGTTTTTTGTGAGGATATCCTCGCCGCTCTTGGCCACTTGCGGGAGTATCCAACATGCTCTAAGGCTATGGGTTGGCACGGTATCCAGTGTCGTGTGTATTTTTCATGGCCTATCGAGCCATCCCTCTAGAACGGTTTCACGTCCCATAATGGGTTTAGTTTTCTTTACTATGGGTTCGGATGCCCCGCGAGGGTGCATCCGTTTTGCTCGCCCGAGGGGTTGGGTGGAGACCGGTGGCTCCCAGCGAGCTGTCTGAGTTTTCCAGGCGCCATTGCGTAGTACTTCTGTACTATAGTTGCCAAGTCCGCGAAGTGTAATACATGACGGCAGTTGATGGCGTTGAGAATTCCTTCGTCCATGCAATTATTGTAGAATACTGAAATCGCGTCCTCGTCGCGGCAATCTTTAATCTTGTCTTTGACAAGGAGGAACCTGGCCCAAAAGTGATGGACTATTTCTTGAGACTGCTGTCATATGCACGTGAGGTCGCATATATCCGGATGACCGGAATTTCCTGTTGAATATTGCATGTGTGGGTGGGTGGCTTTAAATTCGAACCCTGACCCAATTTGGAGTCTGTAGCGACCCGGCCTCAGATGGTCAAGTCTTTGTGCATAAGTGTCATCCCGGGATCGGTAATGCTGACACGCACGGTACTCGAAGGATTTATAACAGAGTAGCAATCACACACTTATTACATCGATAGTCTCAAAAGAGAATTTATTACAATAAATATGGCTTAAGGCCATCTAAATAAGATAACAACGGAAGACTTGGAAGATAGAGTGAGTCCATGAACTCCAACGGCATAGCTGAGTGCATGACAAATGACCTAGCGCACCTTACTCTTCGTTTGAAAAGTCTGCAACATGATATGTTGCAGCCCGAAAATGGGTCAGCACATGGAATATGCTGGCAATATAACACAGTAGAGCAATGAACAGGTAAATGCTATCACTACATGCATATATGGCTGGTGGAGGCTCTATGGTTATAATGTTTTTGCGAAAAGCCAATTTTTTCCTCCAACAAAGGAATATATTTTATTTAACTATCATGGTAGTTGTGAAACATTGAGAAGGTTCCTCCAACTCAATCCCAATTAGAAAGTAATTAACAACCCAACAAATTAAGTATTAGAGTGATGAGATCAATATGAAAATCCAAGATCTAGATACTCAAGATGTCCATAACTGGGGACACGGCTAACCATGATTAGTTTGTACACTCTGCAGAGGTTTGTGCACTTTTCCCCACAAGACTCGATCTCCTCTGTTGGATTTCTCGCACTAATGGTGTTCGAGAAACGGATGACCGAGACACAGTTTTTCGGAAGCATTAACTCTAACCCCGGGTAGACAGTACCAACGTACATCCACTACATCTTCTAGCCTACCACTGGAAGAGATCATGCAACTTACTCCACTATGCTAGAGACCATAATAGCTTGTGGCTGCACACGGAAGTTTCTAGCATGAAAAATCTTGTGATCCTTTGAGCCTAGGTGGAGAACCATAGGATGATCACACAGGTACTCCGGGATATCCTAGGACAACACTAGATTCTCCAGATGTGTGTTTAAGTAGCACCTTAAGTTAACCATTAATTAATAATCTCACATCTGTCATGGATACTCTCAAACCCAATCCACGTCTACGAGCATAGCATGGTGATATAAGCATAACATAGAAGTAGCTCCCAAGGGTTTGATAATAAAAGGGCAATAGGTTCTACCTCATCATCTACTTCCCCAAAACCCACATGCTAAGCGATCCTACTCATGCAATGTTTGGATTTGAAACTAATGCATAAAAAACTAGGTAAGAAAAGAGTATGATCAAAGTGTTGGGGAACGTAGTAATTTCAAAAAAATTCCTACGCACACGCAAGATCATGGTGATGCATAGCAACGAGAGGGGAGAGTGTTGTCCACGTACCCTCGTAGACCGATAGCGGAAGCGTTATAACAACGCGGTTGATGTAGTCGTACGTCTTCACGACCCGACCGATCAAGCAGCGAAACTACGGCACCTCCGACTTCTAGCACACGTTCAGCTCGATGACGATCCCCGGACTCCGATCCAGCAAAGTGTCGGGGAAGAGTTCCATCAGCAGGGCGGGGTGGTGACGATCTTGATGTTCTACCGTCGCAGGGCTTCGCCTAAGCACTGCTACAATATTATCGAGGATTATGGTGGAGGGGGGCACCGCACACGGCTAAGAGATCTCAAGGATCAATTGTTGTGTCTAGAGGTTCCCCCCTGCCCCCGTATATGAAGGAGCAAGGGGGAGGGGCGGCCGGCCATGATGAGGCGCGCCAGGGAGGAGTCCTACTCCTACCGGGAGTAGGACTCCCTCCTTTTCCTTGTCCAAGTAGGAGAGGGGGAAGGAAGGGAGAGAGGAGAGGAAGGAAAGGGGGGCGCCGCCCCTCCCTCCTTGTCCAATTCGGACTAGGGGGAGAGGGGGCGCGCGGCCTGCCCTGGCCGCCCCTCCTCTTCTCCACTTTAGGCCCATGAGGCCCATTAACCCCCCGGGGGGTTCCGGTAACCCCCCGGTACTCCGGTTTTATCCGAAACTTCCCTGGAACACTTCCGGTGTCCGAATATAGCCGTCCAATATATCAATCTTTATGTCTCGACCATTTCAGGCTCCTCATTATGTCCGTGATCACATCCGGGACTTCGAACTAACTTTGGTACATCAAAACTAATAAACTCCTAATATAACTATCATCGAAACCTTAAGCGTGCGGACCCTATGGGTTCGAGAACAATGTAGACATGACCGAGACACGTCTTCGGTCAATAACCAATAGCGGAACCTGGATGCTCATATTTGCTCCCACATATTCTATGAAGATCTTTTATCGTTTCGACCATATAACAACATACGTTGTTCCATTTGTCATCGGTACGTTACTTGCCCAAGATTCGATCGTCGGTATCTCAATACCTAGTTCAATCTCATTGCCGGCAAGTCTCTTTACTCGCTCTGTAATACATCATCTCGCAACTAACTCATTAGTTGCATTGCTTGCAAGGCTTAGGTGATGTGCATTACCGAGAGGGCCCAGAGATACCTCTCCGACAATCGGAGTGACAAATCCTAATCTCGAAATACGCCAACCCAACATGTACCTTTGGAGACACCTGTAGAGCACCTTTATAATCACCCAGTTACGTTGTGACGTTTGGTAGCACACAAAGTGTTCCTCTGGCAAACGGGAGTTGCATAATCTCATAGTCATAGGAACATGTATAAGTTATGAAGAAAGCGATAGCAACATACTAAACGATCGGGTGCTAAGCTAATGGAATGGGTCATGTCAATCACATCATTCTCCTAATAATGTGATCCCGTTAATCAAATGACAACACATGTCTATGGTTAGGAAACATAACCATCTTTGATTAATGAGCTAGTCAAGTAGAGGCATACTAGAGACGTTTAGTTTGTCTATGTATTCACACAAGTATTATGTTTCCGGATAATACAATTCTAGCATGAATAATAAACATTTATCATGATATAAGGAAATAAAATAATAACATTATTATTGCCTCTAGGGCATATTTCCTTCAGTCTCCCACTTGCACTAGAGTCAATAATCTAGATTACACAGTAATGATTCTAACACCCATGGAGCTTTGGTGCTGATCATGTTTTGCTCGTGGAAGAGGCTTACTCAACGGGTCTGCAACATTTAGATCCGTATGTATCTTGCAAATCTCTAAGTCTCCCACCTGGACTAGATCCCGAATGGAATTGAAGCGTCTCTTGATGTGCTTGGTTCTCTTGTGAAATCTGGATTTCTTTGCCAAGGCAATTGCACCAGTATTGTCACAAAAGATTTTCATTGGACCCGATGCACTAGGTATGACACCTAGATCGGATATGAACTCCTTCATCTAGACTCCTTCGTTTGCTGCTTCCGAAGCAGCTATGTACTCCGCTTCACATGTAGATCCCGCCACAATGCTTTGTTTATAACTGCACCAACTGACGGCTCCACCGTTTAATGTAAACACGTATCCGGTTTTGCGATTTAGAATCGTCCGGATCGGTGTCAAAGCTTGCATCAACGTAACCATTTACGATGAGCTCTTTGTCACCTCCATATACGAGAAACATATCCTTAGTCCTTTTCAGGTATTTCAGGATGTTCTTGACCGTTGTCCAGTGATCCACTCCTGGATTACTTTGGTACCTCCCTGCTAGACTTATGGCAAGACACACATCAGGTCTGGTACACAGCATTGCATACATGATAGAGCCTATGGCTGAAGCATAGGGAACATCTTTCATTTTCTCTCTATCTTCTGCATTGGTCGGGCATTGAGTCTTACTCAATTTCACACCTTGTAACACAGGCAAGAATCCTTTCTTTGCTTGATCCATTTTGAACTTCTTCAAAATTTTGTCAAGGTATGTGCTTTGTGAAAGTCCAATTAAGCGTCTTGATCTATCTCGATAGATCTTAATGCCCAATATGTAAGCAGCTTCACCGAGGTCTTTCATTGAAAAACTCTTATTCAAGTATCCCTTTATGCTATCCGGAAATTCTATATCATTTCTGATTAGTAATATGTCATCTACATATAATATCAGAAATGCTACAGAGCTCCCACTCACTTTCTTGTAAATACAGGCTTCTCCAAAAGTCTGTACGAAACCAAATGCTTTGATCACACTATCAAAGCGTTTATTCCAACTCCGAGAGGCTTGCACCAGTCCATAAATGGATCGCTGGAGCTTGCACACTTTGTTAGCTCCCTTTGGATCGACAAAACCTTCCGGCTGCATCATATACAACTCTTCTTCCAGAAATCCATTCAGGAATGCAGTTTTGACATCCATCTGCCAAATTTCATAATCATAAAATGCGGCAATTGCTAACATGATTCGGACAAACTTAAGCATCACAACGGGTGAGAAGGTCTCATCGTAGTCAATCCCTTGAACTTGTCGAAAACCTTTTGCGACAAGTCGAGCTTTGTAGACAGTAATATTATCGTCAGCGTCAGTCTTCTTCTTGAAGATCCATTTATTCTCAATTGCTTGCCGATCATTGGGCAAGTCAACCAGAGTCCACACTTTGTTCTCATACATGGATCCCATCTCAGATTTCATGGCTTCAAGCCATTTTGCGGAATCTGGGCTCACCATCGCTTCTTCATAGTTCGTAGGTTCATCATGATCTAGTAGCATGACTTCCAGAACAGGATTACCGTACCACTCTGGTGCGGATCTTACTCTGGTTGATCTACGAGGTTCGGTAGTAACTTGTTCTGAAGTTTCATGATCATTATCATTAGCTTCCTCACTAATTGGTGTAGGTGTCACAGAAACCGGTTTCTGCGATGTACTACTTTCCAATAAGGGAGCAGGTACAGTTACCTCATCAAGTTCTACTTTCCTCTCACTCATTTCTTTCGAGAGAAACTCCTTCTCTAGAAAGGATCCATTCTTAGCGACAAATGTCTTGCCTTCGGATCTATGATAGAAGGTGTACCCAATAGTTTCCTTTGGGTATCCTATGAAGACACATTTCTCCGATTTGGGTTCGAGCTTATCAGGTTGAAGTTTTTTCACATAAGCATCGCAGCCCCAAACTTTCAGAAACGACAACTTTGGTTTCTTGCCAAACCACAGTTCATAAGGCGTCGTCTCAATGGACTTTGATGGTGCCCTATTTAACATGAATTCGGCCGTCTCTAAAGCATAACCCCAAAATGATAGCGGTAAATCTGTAAGAGACATCATAGATCGCACCATATCAAGTAAAGTACGATTACGACGTTCGGACACACCATTACGCTGTGGTGTTCCGGGTGGTGTGAGTTGTGAAACTATTCCGCATTGTTTCAAATGTAGACCAAACTCGTAACTCAAATATTCTCCTCCATGATCAGATTGTAGAAACTTTATTTTCTTGTTACGATGATTTTCAACTTCACTCTGAAATTCTTTGAACTTTTCAAATGTTTCAGACTTATGTTTCATTAAGTAGATATACCCATATCTGCTTAAATCATCTGTGAAGGTGAGAAAATAACGATATCTGCCACGAGCTTCAACATTCATTGGACCACATACATCTGTATGTATGATTTCCAACAAATCTATTGCTCTCTCCATAGTACAGGAGAACGGTGTTTTAGTCATCTTGCCCATGAGGCACGGTTCGCAAGTACCAAGTGATTCATAATCAAGTGATTCCAAAAGTCCATCAGTATGGAGTTTCTTCATGCGTTTTATACCGATATGACCTAAATGGCAGTGCCACAAATAAGTTGCACTATCATTATCAACTCTACATCTTTTGGTTTCAACATTATGAATATGTGTATCACTACTATCGATATTCATCAAAAATAGACCATTCTTCAAGGGTGCATGACCATAAAAGATATTACTCATATAAATAGAACAACCATTATTCTCTGATTTAAATGAATAACCGTCTCGCATTAAACAAGATCCAGATATAATGTTCATGCTCAACGCTGGCACCAAATAACAATTATTTAGGTCTAATACTAATCCCGATGGTAGATGTAGAGGTAGCGTGTCGACCGCGATCACATCGACTTTGGAACCATTTCCCACGCGCATCATCACCTCGTCCTTCGCCAGTGTTCGCTTAATCCGTAGTCCCTGTTTCGAGTTGCAAATATTAGCAACAGAACCAGTATCAAATACCCAGGTGCTACTGCAAGCTCTAGTAAGGTACACATCAATAACATGTATATCACATATACCTTTGTTCACCTTGCCATCCTTCTTATCCGCCAAATACTTCGGGCAGTTCTGCTTCCAGTGACCAGTCTGCTTGCAGTACAAGCACTTAGTTTCAGGCTTAGGTACAGATTTGGGTTTCTTCTCTTGAGCAGCAACTTGCTTGTTGTTCTTCTTGAAGTTCCCCTTCTTCTTCCCTTTGCCCTTTTTCTTGAAACCAGTGGTCTTGTTGACCATCAACACTTGATGCTCCTTCTTGATTTCTACCTCCGCAGCTTTCAGCATTGCGAAGAGCTCGGGAATAGTTTTATTCATCCCTTGCATATTATAGTTCATCACGAAGCTCTTGTAGCTAGGTGGCAGTGATTGGAGAATTCTGTCAATGACGCAATCATCTGGAAGATTAACTCCCAATTGAATCAAGTGATTCTTATACCCAGACATTTTGAGTATATGCTCACTGACAAAACTGTTCTCCTCCATCTTGCAGCTATAGAACTTATTGGGGACTTCATATCTCTTAATCCGGGCATTTGCTTGAAATATTAACTTCAACTCCTGGAACATCTCATATGCTCCATCACGTTCAAAATGTCGTTGAAGTCCCGATTCTAAGTCGTAAAGCATGGCACACTGAACTATCGAGTAGTCATCAGCTTTGCTCTGCCAGACGTTCATAACATCTGGTGTTGCTCCAGCAGCAGGCCTGGCACCCAGCGGTGCTTCCAGGACGTAATTCTTCTATGCAGCAATGAGGATAATCCTCAAGTTACGGACCCAGTCTGTGTAATTGCTACCATCATCTTTCAACTTTGCTTTCTCAAGGAACGCATTAAAATTCAACGGAACAACAGCACGGGCCATCTATCTACAATCAAACATAAACAAGCAAGATACTATCAGGTACTAAGTTCATGATAAATTTAAGTTCAATTAATCATATTACTTAAGAACTCCCACTTAGAAAGACATCCCTCTAATCTTCTAAGTGATTGCGTGATCCAAATCAACTAAACCATAACCGATCATCACGTGAAATGGAGTAGTTTTCAATGGTGAACATTGCTATGTTGATCATATCTACTATATGATTCACGCTCGACCTTTCGGTCTCAGTGTTCCGAGGCCATATCTGCATATGCTAGGCTCGTCAAGTTTAACCTGAGTATTCTGCGTGTGCAAAAACTGGCTTGCACCCGTTGTAGATGGACGTAGAGCTTATCACACCCGATCATCACGTGGTGTCTGGGCATGACGAACTTTGGCAACAGTGCATACTCAGGGAGAACACTTCTTGATAATTAGTGAGAGATCATCTTATAATGCTACCGTCAATCAAAGCAAGATAAGATGCATAAAAGATAAACATCACATGCAATCAATATAAGTGATATGATATGGCCATCATCTTCTTGTACTTGTGATCTCCATCTCCGAAGTACCGTCATGATCACCATCGTCACCGGCATGACACCTTGATCACCATCGTAGCATCGTTGTCGTCTCGCCAATCTTATGCTTCCACGACTATCGCTACCGCTTAGTGATAAAGTAAAGCATTACAGCGCGATTGCATTGCATACAATAAAGCGACAACCATATGGCTCCTGCCAGTTGCCGATAACTCGGTTACAAAACATGATCATCTCATACAATAAAATTTAGCATCATGTCTTGACCATATCACATCACAACATGCCCTGCAAAAACAAGTTAGACGTCCTCTACTTTGTTTGTTGCAAGTTTTACGTGGCTGCTATGGGCTTAAGCAAGAACCAATCTTACCTACGTATCAAAACCACAACGATAGTTTGTCAAGTTGGTGTTGTTTTAACCTTCGCAAGGACCGGGCGTAGCCACACTCGGTTCAACTAAAGTTGGAGAAACTGACACCCGCCAGCCACCTGTGTGCAAAGCACGTCGGTAGAACCAGTCTCGCGTAAGCGTACGCGTAATGTCGGTCCGGGCCGCTTCATCCAACAATACCGCCGAACCAAAGAATGACATACTGGTAAGCAGTATGACTTATATCGCCCACAACTCACTTGTGTTCTACTCGTGCATATAACATCAACACATAAAACCTAGGCTCTGATGCCACTGTTCGGGAACGTAGTAATTTCAAAAAAAATTCCTACACACACGCAAGATCATGGTGATGCATAGCAACGAGAGGGGAGAGTGTTGTCCACGTACCCTCGTAGACCGATAGCGGAAGCGTTATAACAACGCGGTTGATGTAGTCGTACGTCTTCACGGCCCGACCGATCAAGCACCGAAACTACGGCACCTCCGAGTTCTAGCACACGTTCAGCTCGATGATGATCCCCGGACTCCGATCCGGCAAAGTGTTGGGGAAGAGTTCTGTCAGCACAACGGCGTGGTGACGATCTTGATGTTCTACCGTCGCAGGGCTTCACCTAAGCATCGCTACAATATTATCGAGGATTATGGTGGAGGGGGCACCGCACACGGCTAAGACATCTCAAGGATCAATTGTTGTGTCTAGAGGTGCCCCCCTGCCCCCGTATATAAAGGAGCAAGGGGGAGGGGCGGCCGGCCATGATGAGGCGCGCCAGGGAGGAGTCCTACTCCTACCGGGAGTAGGACTCCCTCCTTTTCCTTGTCCAAGTAGGAGAGGGGGAAGGAAGGGAGAGAGGAGAGGAAGGAAAGGGGGGGCGCCGCCCCTTCCTCCTTGTCCAATTCGGACTAGGGGGAGAGGGGGCGCGCGGCCTGCCCTGGCCACCCCTCCTCTTCTCCACTTTAGGCCCATGAGGCCCATTAACCCCCCGGGGGGTTCCGGTAACCCCCCGGTACTCCGGTTTTATCCGAAACTTCCCCGGAACACTTCCGGTGTCCGAGTATAGCCGTCCAATATATCAATCTTTATGTCTCGACCATTTTGAGACTCCTCGTTATGTCCGTGATCACATCCGGGACTTCGAACTAACTTTGGTACATCAAAACTAATAAACTCATAATATAACTATCATCGAAACCTTAAGCATGCGGACCCTATGGGTTCGAGAACAATGTAGACATGACCGAGACACGTCTTCGGTCAATAACCAATAGCGGAACCTGGATGCTCATATTTGCTCCCACATATTCTATGAAGATCTTTTATCGTTTCGACCACATAACAACATACGTTGTTCCATTTGTCATCGGTACGTTACTTGCCCAAGATTCGATCGTCGGTATCTCAATACCTAGTTCAATCTCATTGCAGGCAAGTCTCTTTACTCGTTCTGTAATACATCATCTCGCAACTAACTCATTAGTTGCATTGCTTGCAAGGCTTAGGTGATGTGCATTACCGAGAGGGCCCAGAGATACCTCTCCGACAATCGGAGTGACAAATCCTAATCTCGAAATACGCCAACCCAACATGTACCTTTGGAGACACCTGTAGAGCACCTTTATAATCACCCAGTTACGTTGTGACGTTTGGTAGCACACAAAGTGTTCCTCTGGCAAACGGGAGTTGCATAATCTCATAGTCATAGGAACATGTATAAGTTATGAAGAAAGCGATAGCAACATACTAAACGATCGGGTGCTAAGCTAATGGAATGGGTCATGTCAATCACATCATTCTCCTAATAATGTGATCCCGTTAATCAAATGACAACACATGTCTATGGTTAGGAAACATAACCATCTTTGATTAATGAGCTAGTCAAGTAGAGGCATACTAGAGACGTTTAGTTTGTCTATGTATTCACACAAGTATTATGTTTCCGGATAATACAATTCTAGCATGAATAATAAAAATTTATCATGATATAAGGAAATAAAATAATAACATTATTATTGCCTCTAGGGCATATTTCCTTCACAAAGTGTCACTTGCCTTGCTGATGATCCGCAAAACCTAGTGACTCATAGTAGCACGCTGCACACTCCGGGTATTCTATCGCAAACAAACAATAGCATACATAAGCAATCAGGCAAAGATGCACGGGTAAAACTCAAATAAGAAGATGGTATCTGAAAACTCAACCAAAGAGATTCTGTCTGCAAAAATAATCAATCAAATCGGAGCTACGGAACTGAAACTACGGTCAAAAGAACTTCCAAACCAAATCTACTTGCAACCAAATTTTAATTTATCAAAAACCTTGTTCAAGTTGATTAAACAGAAAGAGGAGTTCGAGACTGATAACCCACAAGTATAGGGGATCATAACAGTTTTTGAGGGTAGAGTATTCAACCCAAATTTATTGATTCGACACAAGGGGAGCCAAAGAATATTCTCAAGTATTAGCAGCTGAGTTGTCAATTCAACCACACCTGGAAACTTAATATCTGCAGCAAAGTGTTTAGTAGCAAAGTAATACCATAGTAGTGGTAACGGTGGCGAAAGGTAATGGTAGCAAAAGTAATTTTTTTGGGTTTTGTAGTGATTGTAACAATAGCAACGGAAAAGTAAATAAGCGAAGAACAATATAGGAAAAGCTCGTAGGCATTGGATCGGTGATGGAGAATTATGCCGGATGCGATCAATCATGTAACAGTCATAACCTAGGGTGACACAGAACTAGCTCCAGTTCATCAATGTAATGTAGGCATGTATTCCGAATATAGTCATACGTGCTTATGGAAAAGAACTTGCATGACATCTTTTGTCCTACCCTCCTGTGGCAGCGGGGTCCTAATGGAAACTAAGGGATATTAAGGCCTCCTTTTAATAGAGTACTGGACCAAAGCATTAAGACATAGTGAATACATGAACTCCTCAAACTACGGTCATCACCGGTAAGTATCCCGATTATTGTCACTTCGGGGTTAACGGATCATAACACATAATAGGTGACTATAGACTTGCAAGATAGGATCAAGAACTCTCATATATTTATGAAAAAAATAATAGGTTCAGATCTGAAATCATGGCACTCGGGCCCTAGTGACAAGCATTAAGCATAGCAAAGTCATAGCAACATCAATCTCACAACATAGTGGATACTAGGGATCAAACCCTAACAAAACTAACTCGATTACGTGATAAATATCATCCAACCCATCACCGTCCAGCAAGCCTACGATGGAATTACTCACACACGGCGGTGAGCATCATGAAATTGGTGATGGAGGAAGGTTGATGATGACGATGGCGATGGATTCCCCTCTCCGGAGCCCCGAACGGACTCCAGATCAGCTCTCCCGAGAGAGTTTAGGGCTTGGCGGCGGCTCCATATCGTAAAACATGATGAATCCTTCTCCCTGATTTTTTTCTCCCCGAAAGTGAATATATGGAGTCAGGGTTGAGGTCGGTGGAGCATCAGGGGGCCCACGAGGCAGGGGGGCGCGCCCAGGGGGACAGGCGTGCCCCCACCCTCGTGGACAGGTGGAGGTCCCCCTGACGTGGATCTTTCTTCCAGTATTTTTTATATATTCCAAAATAATTCTCCGTTGATTTTCAGGTCATTCCGAGAACTTTTATTTCTGCACAAAAATAACACCATGGCAATTCTGCTGAAAATAGCGCTAGTCCGGGTTAGTTCCATTCAAATCATGCAAGTTAGAGTCCAAAACAAGGGCAAAAGTGTTTGGAAAAGTAGATACGACGGAGTCGTATCAACTCCCCCAAGCTTAAACCTTTGCTTGTCCTCAAGCAATTCAGTTGATAAACTGAAAGTGATAAAGAAAAACTTCTACAAACTCTGTTTGCTCTTGTTGTTGTAAATATGTAAAGCCATCATTCAGGTTTTCAGCAAAGATTATGAACTAACCATATTCACAATAACACTTAGGTCTCATGTTTACTCATATCAATGACATAATCAACTAGCGAGCAATAATAATAAATCTCGGATGACAACACTTTCTCAAAATAATCATGATATGATATGACAAGATGGTATCTCGCTAGCCCTTTCTGAGACCGCAAAACATAAATGCAGAGCACCTTTAAAGATCAAGGAATGACTAGACATTGTAATTCATGGTAAAAGAGATCCAGTCAAGTCATACTCAATGTAAACAAATAGTAGTGGATGCAAATGACAATGGTGCTCTCCAGCTGGTGCTTTTTAAAAAGAGGATGATGACTCAACATAAAAATAAATAGATAGGCCCTTCGCAGAGGGAAGCAGGGATTTGTAGAGGTGCCAGAGCTCGGTTTTGAAATAGATATGAATAATATTTTGAGCGGTATACTTTCATTGTCAACATAACAACCGAGAGATCTCGATATCTTCCATGCTACACACATTATAGGCGGTTCCCAAACAGAATGGTAAAGTTTATACTCCCCCTCCACTAACAAGCATCAATCCATGGCTTGCTCGAAACAACGAGTGTCTCCAACTAACAAGAGTCCCGGGAGAGTTTTGTTTGCAGTTATTTTGATTTGATTTGCATAAAGCATGGGACTGGGCATCCCGATGACCAGCCATTTTCTCATGAGTGAGGAGCGGAGTCCACTCCTCTTGAGAATAACCCGCCTAGCATGGAAGATACAGACAGACCTAGTTGATACATGAGCTATTCGAGCATACAAAACATAATGTTTATTTGAAGGTTTAGAGTTTGGCACATACAAATTTACTTGGAACGGCAGGTAGATACCATATATATGTAGGTATGGTGGACTCATATGGAATAACTTTGGGGTTTATGGAGTTGGATGCACAAGCAGTATTCCTGCTTAGTACAGGTGAAGGCTAGAAAAAGACCGGGAAGCGACCAGCTAGAGTGCGACAACAGTCATGAACATGCATTAAAATTAATCAACACCGAATGCAAGCATGAGTAGGATATAATGCACCAGGAACGTAAATATCGTAGAGGCTATGTTGATTTTGTTTCAACTACATGCGTGAACATGTGCCAAGTCAAGCCACTCGAATCGTTCAAAAGAGGATACCACCCTATAATACCACATCACAACCATTTTAATAGCATGTTGGCATGCAAGGTAAACCATTAAGCTCCTAGCTAATTAAGCATGGCATAAGCAACTACAATCTCTAATTGTCATTGCAAACATGTTTATTCATAATAGGCTAAATCAGGAACGATGAACTAATCATATTTACAAAAACAAGAGAGGTCGAGTTCATGCCAGCTTTTGTCATCTCAATAAGTTTATCATATAATCATCATTATTGCCTTTCACTTGCACGACCGAATAGTGTGGAAAATAATAATAGTGCACGTGCATTGGACTAAGCTGGAATCTGCAAGCATTCAATTCAACAGAGAAGACAAGGTAATGTGGGCTCTTTGTTAGATCAACAATAATGCATATAAGAGCCACTCAACATTTTCATTATGGTCTTCTCCTCTCAACCCCCAAAGAACAAGAAAAAGAAATAAAACTATTTACACGGGAAAGCTCCCAACAAGCAAAAGAAGAACGAGAAATCTTTTGGGTTTTCTTTTTAATTACTACTACTACAGCATGAAAAGTAAACTAGCTAAAAAGCTACAACTAAATTTTTTGTTTTTTATTAAGGTTTATCAAACACACAAGAAGAAAGCATAAAAAGGAAAATAAACTAGCATGGATATTACAATGAAAAAGTATGAGCATTGACAACTAGCATGAGTGTGTGAACATGAATGTAATGTCGGTGAGAAATACGTACTCCCTCAAACTTAGGCTTTTGGCCTAAGTTGGTCTATGGCCATGGCTGGCCTGGCGGATATCCAAAGTAATAGTTGGGGTCGTACTGAGAAGAATCCCCCTGGTGCCACTGGTTGGCGATCTCTTCCGGATTCCACTGATAAACAGACTGCCGGTGAGGATCAAATTGTGGTTCTGGCTTTGGCTCTGTAGCTGGTGTGGGGTTTCAGTAAGCGTGAATGGCCTCCGGTGGAACAAGGTACTTGCCTGCAGATAAGTCAAACAAGGAAGGAGCAGGCAAAGTAATAGTCTTAGGGTGATTTTTATCAAATATCAGCTTGTACTTAAGCATCTTGTCCTTATTCTTAACAATAAAATCATGCGCTACCATACTCTTATAGTCTAGAAAAACATGAGGCAGCAATTTCTCTTCCTTCTCATAATGCCTAATAGGTATGTTAAAGTCTGCAGCGAGGCGCGAGGCAAAGATGCCTCCAAGGACGAGGCCCTTAGTATGGTTAAGATTTAACCACTCTGCAACAATAGTGCCCATACTAAATGTGTCATCACAGAACAAGGCATGGCACAAAATAACAATATCAGGGGCACTAAGGTTGCCACAGTTTCCGCGACCAATTAAGCATCTACTAGCAAATATTGCGAAGTAACGTAAAACAGGAAAATGTATGCTAGTAATTCTTGCATCGTAAACTTTCCTCGTTTCCCCTACAACAATTGTATCAATGAACCCTTCCACATCATCACGATGTGGTTCCTCTACACTACCCTCAAAAGGGAACAAACAAACCCGACAAAAATCACAAAGTGACATCTCCTTATGCTCATCATATAAATAAAATTCCACTGTAGGTGGTGAGCTCCTAGCATGGAAATGAAAGTTTTGCACAAAGATATTGGTGAGTAAGAGATACTGTTCGCATTGGTCGTGGAGGAAGGCGGTGAGGCTTGCATTCTCAACCAACTCATAGAAATCATCATAAATCTCGGCTGCTCTCAAGAAACCATCACAAGGCCATTCACACGGCCGAACCTTTGCGGTGCGAGGGAGATTGTACTTGGGCTTCTTGTTCTCTTCACTCTGTTTATCCTTCGAGCTTCGGCTCGATGAGCCCCTCAAAAATCTCTTCATCTTTTTCTGAAAATTTCTGAAATTTTTAGTAACTTCAAAATAAAGGTGAACCAAACTCAACAAAATTGATAGCAACTACTCCTACAAGTGCCTAGAGGCTATATCATGCATTAAAACTACTTTTGACCATATAAATTTGGCATGAAAGCTCAAGAACATGGTCACCTAAGCAGCAAAAATTTGCAATGAATAGAGCACTAGAACAAAAACTAACTGGACCATTGGAGGAGTCACATACCAAGGAACAATCCCCCAAAGCAGTTTTGTGAATGGAGCTTTGATCTAGGAGATCGAAAATGGCAGCAAGATGAGCAAGAACTCGGGTTTGAGCTGGCTAGTGATTTTTTTGGGAGGAAGGAGTGTGTGGTAGCTGGAATAAGTGGAGGGGAGCCACCATGGGCCCACGAGGCAGGGGGCGCGCCCTGGACCCTCCTGGCCAGGTGCTTGTTCCCCCTGTTGTGTTCTCAGTGCCAGATATTCTCAAATATTCTAGAAAAAAATCATATTTAATTTTCAGGGCATTTGGAGAACTTTTATTTTTGGGGTATTTTTTATTGCATTGATAATTCAGAAAACAGACAGAAAAATACTATTTTTGCTTTATTTAATATAAATAACAAAAAGTAAAAAGAGGGTACAGAGAGTTATGTTTTCTAACTTCATCCATCTCATGCTCATCAAAAGGAATCCACTAACAAGGTTGATCAGGTCTTGTTAACAAACTCATTTCGAGTAACATGAAACCGGAGAAATTTCGAATAACACTATGTTACCTCAACGGGGATATGCATGTCCCCAACAATAATAATATCATATTTCTTCTTAACAGTAGGAAGAGGAAATTCAAAACCTCCAATAGTAACTTTTGAAATTTTTCCAATAGAATTGATACTGTGGACTTGAGGTTGTTTCCTCGGAAAGTGTACCGTATGCTCATTACCATTAACAGGAAAAGTGACATTGCCTTTGGTGCAATCAATAATAGCCCCTGCAGTATTCAAAAAGGGTCTTCCAAGAATAATAGGCATACTATCGTCCTCAGGAATATCGAGAATAACAAAGTCTGTTAAAATAGTAATGTTTGCAACCACAACAAGCACATCCTCACAAATACCGACAGGTATAGCAGTTGATTTATCAGTCATTTGCAAAGATATTTCAGTAGGTGTCAACTTATTCAAATCGAGTCTACGATATAAAGATAGAGGCATAACACTAACACCGGCTCCAAGATCACATAAAGCAGTCTTAACATAGTTTCTTTTAATGGAGCATGGTATAGTTGGTACTCCTGGATCTCCAAGTTTCTTTCGTATTCCACCCTTAAAAGTGTAATTACCAAGCATGGTGGAAATTTCAGCTTCCGGTATCTTTCTCTTATTAGTAACAATATCTTTCATATATTTAGCATAAGGATTCATTTTAAGCATATCAGTCAAACGCATACGCAAAAAGATATATCTAATCATTTCAGCAAAGCGCTCAAAATCCTCATCATCCTTTTTCTTGGATGGTTTAGGAGGAAAGGGCATGGGTTTCTGAACCCATGGTTCTCTTTCTTTACTGTGCTTCCTAGCAACAAAGTCTCTCTTACCATAACATTGGTTCTTTGATTGTGGGTTATCAAGATCAACAGCAGGTTCAATCTCTACATCATTATTATTGCTAGGTTGAGCATCAACATGAACATCATCATTAACATTATCACTAGGTTCATGTTCATTACCAGATTGTGTTTCAGCATCAGAAATAGAAATATCATTGGGATTCTCAGGTGTGTCAACAACAGGTTCACTAGAAGCATGCAAAGTCCTATCATTTTTCTTTTTCTTCCTTTTAGAAGGACTAGGTGCATCAATATTAATTGTCTGAGAGTCCTGCTCAATTCTCTTAGGATGACCCTCAGGATACAAAGGTTCCTGAGTCACTTTACCTCCTCTAGTTGCAACTCTAACAGCATAGCCATTATTCTTACTATTCAATTCATTGAGCAAATCATTCCGAGCTTTAAGTACTTGTTCTACTTGAGTGGTAACCATAGAAGCATGTTTACTAATAAGTTTAAGTTCACCTTTAACATTAGCCATATAATCACTCAAGTGTTCAATCATATAAGCATTACGTTTCAATTTTCTACCAACATAAGCATTAAAATCTTCTTGCTTAACCATAAAGTTATCGAAATCATCCAAACATTGGCTAGCAAACTTAGCAGGAGGGATTTCAGCTTTATCATATCTATAGAGAGAATTTACCTTTACTACCTGTGTTGGGTTATCGAGACTATGTGTTTCTTCAATTGGCGATGAATTAAGACCATGTATTTCTTCAACAAGAGGTAAATTCTTAACATCTTCAGCTTTAATACCTTTTTCTTTCATAGATTTCTTTGCCTCTTGCATATCTTCAGGACTGAGAAATAGAATACCCCTTTTCTTTGGAGTTAGCTTAGGAGTTGGTTCAAGAAGTGTCTAATTATTTTCATTGGTCAACATATTATTCAATAGAATTTCAGCTTGATCAACTGTTCTTTCCCTGAAAACACAACCAGCACAACTATCTAGGTAATCTCTGGAAGCATCGGTTAGTCCGTTATAAAAGATATCAAGTATTTCAATCTTCTTGAGAGGATGATCACGCAAAGCATTAAGTAATTGGAGAAGCCTCCCCCAAGCTTGTGGGAGACTCTCTTCTTCAATTTGCACAAAATTATATATCTCCCTTAAAGCAGCTTGTTTCTTATGAGCGGGGAAATATTTAGCAAAGAAGTAGTAAATCATATCCTGGGGACTACGCACACAACCAGGATCAAGAGAATTAAACCATATCTTAGCATCACCCTTTAATGAGAACAGAAATAATTTAAGGATATAATAGTAGCGAGTTTTCTCATCATTAGTGAACAGGGTAGCTATATCATTTAATTTAGTAAGATGTGCCACAGCAGTTTCAGATTCATAGCCATAGAAAGGATGAGATTCAACCAAAGTAATTAACTCGGGATCAACAGAGAAAATAATCCTTATCAGTAATAAAGATAGGTGAAGTAGCATAAGCAGGATCATATTTCATTCTAGCTTTCAGAGTTTTTTCTTTCAGCTTAGCTAATAATTTGTTAAGATCATTTCTATCATTGCAGGCAAGAAATTCTCTAGCAGTTTCTTCATCCATAACATAACCCTCAGGAACAACAGGAAATTCATATCTAGGGGAGAATCTTCATCATCACTTTCATCAATATTATAAGTTTCAATAATTTCATTCTCTCTAGCCCTAGCAAGTTGTTCATCAAGAAATTCACAAAGTGGAACAGTGGTATCAAGCATAGAAGTAGTTTCATCATAAGTATCGTGCATAGCATAAGTGGCATCATCATTAACATGCGACATATCAGAATTAATAGCAGAAGCAGGTTTAGGTGTCGCAAGCTTACTCAAAACAGAAGGTGAATCAAGTGCAGAGCTAGATGGCAGTTCCTTACCTCCCCTCGTAGTTGAGGGATAAATTTTTGTTTTTGCATCTTTCAAGTTCTTCATAATGATAAGCAGATATAAATCCCAAGTGACTCAAAGAATAGAGCTATGCTCCCCGACAACGGCGCCAGAAAATAGTCTTGATAACCCACAAGTATAGGGGATCGCAACAGTTTTCGAGGGTAGAGTATTCAACCCAAATTTATTGATTCGACACAAGGGTAGCCAAAGAATACTCTCAAGTATTAGCAGCTGAGTTGTCAATTCAACCACACCTGGAAACTTAATATCTGCAGCAAAGTGTTTAGTAGCAAAGTAATATGATAATAGTGGTAACGGTGGCAAAAGGGAATGGTAGCAAAAGTAATATTTTTGGGTTTTGTAGTGATTGTAACAATAGCAACAGAAAAGTAAATAAGCGAAGAACAATATAGGAAAAGCTCGTGGGCATTGGACCGGTGATGGAGAATTATGCCAGATGCGATCGATCATGTAACAGTCATAACCTAGGTGACACAGAACTAGCTCCAGTTCATCAATGTAATGTAGGCATGTATTCCGAATATAGTCATACATGCTTATGGAAAAGAACTTGCATGACATCTTTTGTCCTACCCTCCCGTGGCAGCGGGGTCCTAATGGAAACTAAGGGATATTAAGGCCTCCTTTTAATAGAGTACCAGACCAAAGCATTAACACATAGTGAATACACGAACTCCTCAAACTACGATCATCACCGGTAAGTATCCCGATTATTGTCACTTCGGGGTTAACGGATCATAACACATAATAGGTGACTATATACTTGCAAGATAGGATCAAGAACTCTCATATATTGATGAAAACATAATAGGTTAAGATCTGAAATCATGGCACTCGGGCCCTAGTGACAAGCATTAAGCATAGCAAAGTCATAGCAACATCAATCTCAGAACATAGTGGATACTAGGGATCAAACCCTAACAAAACTAACTCGATTACATGATAAATATCATCCAACCCATCACCGTCCAGCAAGACTACGATGGAATAATCACACACGGCGGTGAGCATCATGAAATTGGTGAGGGAGGAAGGTTGATGATGATGATGGCGACAGATTCCCCCCTCTGGAGCCCCGAACGGACTCCAGATCAGCCCTCCCGAGAGAGTTTAGGGCTTGGCGATGGCTCTGTATCGTAAAACGCGATGAATCCTTCTTCCTAATTTTTTTCTCCCCAAAAGTGAATATATGGAGTCGGGGTTGAGGTCGGTGGAGCATCAGGGGGCCCATGAGGCAGGGGGCAGGCGCGCCCCCCACCCTCGTGGACAGGTGGAGGCCCCCGTGACGTGGATCTTTCTTCCAGTATTTTTTATATATTCCAAAATAATTCTCTGTTGATTTTCAGGTCATTCCGAGAACTTTTATTTCTGCACAAAAATAACACCATGGCAATTCTGCTGAAAACAGCGTCAGTCCGGGTTAGTTCCATTCAAATCAAGCAAGTTAGAGTCCAAAACAAGGGCAAAAGTGTTTGGTAAAGTAGATACGAGGGAGACGTATCAAAGACAACGATTTTGGCGTTGGTTTCACTAGGTTTGGACAAACGGTTAAGAAACGGCGAGGGTTTGAAGATCAGGGGCTAATCTGCGATAAAAATAATCACGGATAGGTCCCTGGCCGAAAATAAAATAAAAAGAAAAGACTAACGAACGAACGTTCGCTGTCTGAACCTAACCGGCGAATAGCGTTCGTAAAAATGAACGAACGGACGGATGTCCGCTAAATAAATAAACCGACTAAAACCGAACCGACTAAAATACAAAAAAACGCATCTAGGTTTTTTTTGAAAACCGCGGTTTTTACCTAAAAAACAAAAAAACGGCGGCTTGGATCGGATCAGGAACGGCGGCGGCTCCGGTGGTGAGGCGGCGGCTCCGGCGAGGCGAGGTGTGGCGCGGGGCGATGGCGGGGTGCGGGGCGTGCGGCGGGCAGCGCGGCGCGGGCGGCGGCTGGCTGCGCTGCTGCTGCTGCTGTTGGCGGTGGCGGCTTGGGGTGGCGTTTGGGGGGTGGGGGCGGCGGCTTTTAAGGAGTGCGGGGCCGGCTTGGGGAGGGGGCAAACCGAGGCGGCGGCGGAGTCCGGCTCGGGCACGCGGGCGGCGCGGGGAAGGCGGCGGCGGTGCCGGGCCGGCTGGGCTTCAGCCCAGTTCGATCCGCGAAGCTTTTTTGTTTTTTTTAACATATTCCGCCGAAAAATTCTAAATAAATAAAATAAAAATCTAAAAATGCCAAAACAAATTTTCACCGTCTAAATAAAATATTTAGAATAAAGTGAACATTTTCTTGGCCTAAAAATGCAATTTTGAAAAATGCATATTTTTCTAATTCAAATAAAATAGCAATGAAATCCAAATAAAATTATTTATTTGATTTTAATATTTTTCCTCCAATACTTCATTTATTTTGGAGAAGTCATATTATCCCCTCTCATATAGTTTTTAATATGGAATATTTTTGGAGGGAAAAATAATTAAAACCGAAATGATCCTTGTTTCGATATTTGAGAAAATTCAAATATGAAAACGGTGAAATCCCCAACTCTCTCGGTGGGTCCCTGAGTTGCTTTAGAATTTCGAGGATCGCAAAACAAAATGCAATAAAATATGATATGCATATGATGACCTATGTATAACATTCCAAATTGAAAATTTGGGATGTTACAAACCTACCCCCCTTAAGATGAATCTCGCCCTCGAGATTCGGGTTGGCTAGGAAATAGGTGTGGGTGGTCTTTCCGTAGATCATCCTCTCGCTCCCAGGTGGCTTCATCCTCGGTATGGTGGCTCCACTGAACTTTGCAAAACTTGATAACCTTACTGCGTGTGATTCGGCTGGCAAACTCGAGAAACTTGACTGGTTTCTCCTCATAGGTTAGGTCACTATCCAGCTGAATTGCTTCCAGGGGCACTGTATCTCTCAGAGGAATATCGGCCATCTCTGCATGGCACTTCTTCAACTGGGAAACGTGAAACTCATCATGAACTCCTGACAGTTCTTCGGGTAACTCCAACTTGTAGGCTACTTCTCCCATACGTCCCAAAACTCAGTATGGTCCTACAAATCTTCGCGCTAACTTTCCCTTGACTCCAAAACATTTAACTCCTCGCAGAGCTGACACACGAAGATAGGCTCTATCTCCGATTTCATAAACTACCTCCTTGCGTTTTGAGTATGCATAACTTTTCTGCCTAGACTGAGCTACCTTCAGTCTATCTCGAATCAGCTTAACCTTCTCTTCTGACTCTTTAATTAAATCTGGTCCAAACAACTGACGGTCTCCAACTTCATCCCACATCAAGGGTGTCCTGCACCTCCTTCCATACAAAGCTTCGAAAGGTGCCATCTTCAAACTGGTCTGGTAGCTATTGTTGTATGAGAACTCCGTGTAAGGCAAATTGTCATCCCAACTAGATCCATAATCAAGCGCACAAGCTCTCAACATGTCTTCCAAAATCTGATTGACTCTCTCGGTCTGTCCATCTGTCTGCGGATGAAAAGATGTACTAAATTCTAGCCTGGTTCACAAAGTCTGGTGCAGCTGGTGCCAAAACTTTGAAGTAAATTGTGTTCCTCTATCTGATACGATAATCCTCGGAACTCCATGCAGACATACGATCCTGGTCATATATATCTTGGCCAACTTCGCACTTGTATAGGTGGTTTTCACTAGGATAAAGTGATCCACTTTGGTCAAGAGATCAACTACTACCCATATAGAGTCATATCCCGATCGGGTCCTGGGTAATCCGATGATAAAATCCATGCCAAGCTTATCCCACTTCCATTCGGGTATCGGCATAGGCTACAGTAATCCTGTTGGCTTCTGATGTTCTGCCTTCACTCTCTGACATACATCACATACGACTACATACTCGGCAATATCCTTCTTCATACCAGTCCACCAGAAATGCTCCTTCAACTCCAAATACATCTTGGTGTTTCCGGGGTGTATCGAGTATGGCGAGTCATGAGCCTCCTGAAGTATCAACTTCCTAATCTCTGCATTATTGGGTACATAAACACGATCCTCAAACCACAAGGTGCCGTGCTCATCCTCACGAAAACCTTTTGGCCTTTCCCTTGCTCATTTTCTCCTTTATCTCGGCAATTTCTTTGTCATCCTTCTGAGCTTCTCGAATCTTTCCCAATAACGTTGACTACATTTCTAAAGTTGCAAAAAAACCTCTAGGGACTATTTCTAAACGAAGTTCCCGGAGATCCTCGGCTAACTCCTTTGGTAATCCTCCGTTTACGAGGGTATTGGCGTAACTCTTCCGGCTCAAAGCGTCTACTACGACATTGGCCTTGCTTGGATGATAGTGCAACTTCATATCATAATCCTTTATAAGTTCCAACCATCTCCTTTGCCTGAGATTCAACTCCTTCTGTGTGAAAATGTACTTCAAACTATTATGATCTGTGTACACGCCACAATGATTTCCAATAAGAAAATGTCTCCAGGTCTTAAGCGCATGCACTACTGCTGCTAACTCCAAATCATGCGTGGCATAATTCAACTCATGCGATTGAAGCTGACGTGAGGCATATGAAACAACTCTTCCGTCTTGCATAAGTACACCTCCAAGTCCTAAGTGAGACGCGTCGCAATACACTTGGAAATCCTTGCGTATATCTGGCAGAATCAGCACTGGAGTTGTAGTCAAACGTTTCTTCAACTCCTGAAAACTTGCCTCACATTCATCTGTCCATTTGAACTTGGTGTCCTTCTTCAACAACTCTGTCATGGGCTTTGCAATCTTTGAGAAATTCTCAATGAATCTCCGATAATATCCTGCGAGTCCCAGAAAACTATGGATCTCTCCAACTGAAGTGGGTGCCAACCACTCAGTGACTGACTGAACCTTAGTAGGGTCTACTGCTATACCTTCTCCTGATATAACATGTCCAAGGAATCCAACTTCCTTCAACCAAAACTCACATTTGCTGAACTTGGCATATAACTGATGTTCCCTGAGCTTCTCGAGAACTAAACGCAAATGCTCCTTGTGCTCCTCTTCATTCTTCGAGTATACTAGAATATCATCAATGAACACCACGACAAACTTATCTAAGAACTCCATGAGCACCTTATTCATCATACTCATGAAATAGTCAGGGGCATTAGTCAATCCAAATGACATAACCGTGTACTCGTATAGCCCGTACCTTGTGGTGAAAGCTGTCTTAGGTATACCCTATTCTCGGTTCTTCAGCTGGTGGTACCCTGATCGTAGATCGATCTTATAAAATACTTTAGCTCCTTGTAGCTGGTCAAACAAATCACTGATCATTGGCAGTGGGTACTTGCTCTTGATCGTCACTTCATTTAGTGCATGATAGTCAACCACCATTCTCAGAGATTTATCCTTCTTCTCAACCAAGAGCACTGGGGCTCCCCATGGTGACGAGCTTCGTCGAATGTAACCTTTCTCCAATAACTCCTTAATCTGTTTCTTAATCTCCTCCAGATCATTTGCGGGCATCCGATATGGTCTCTTCGATATTGGTCTGGTGCCTGGCAATAGCTCTATCAAAAACTCAATGTCTCGATCCGGTGGCATGCCTGTTAGTTCCTCTGGAAAAACATCTGGGTAATCCTTCACTACAGGCACCTCCTCTTGAACAATGCCCGTGAGGGAGTTTACGTGAGTCCTCTCTGGTGTATGCCTGGATACATACTTAATCCTTTTCCCCTCCGGGGTGGTGAGCAGAATTGACCTACTAGCACAATCAATGTTTCCTCCATACTTCGATAGACAATCCATACCTAGTATCACGCCCAATCCTTGTGACTCTAGAATTATTAGGTCAGAGGGGAAAATATGGCTGCCAATGTTTAAGGGTATCCAGTCGCACCATCGGCTGGCCATATATTCTGCTCCTGGTGAGCTTACTAACAAGGGTGTCCTAAGGACTAAGGTGGGTAACTTAAACTTGTCCACAAATCCCCTTGAAATGTATGAATGCGAGGCACCAGCATAAAAAGAATGAGAGCGGTAAATGACTTAACCAAAAACTTACTTGTAAGTGCATCTGGCTGCTCTTCAACCTCCTCCACGTTCACGTGGTTCACTTGTCCCTTGTTGAAAGGGTTGGGCTTCTTCCTAGAGCTTCCATTGCAATTTCCATTCTTTGCTTCAGGAGATTCGGTGGTGTAATGTCCAGTCTTCCCACACTTGAAGCAAGTAACATGACTTAGATCCCTCTTGGCGGGTGTGGCTGGGTTAGAGCAGTTCTGATTACTGCCTACTCCATTCCCGTTTCCATTCTTGGGGCCACTGTGGTTATGAGAACTTCCTCCATAGTGATTATGGTTATGGGTATATCCTCCCGAGTTCGGGGTGAAACGAGCTTTCTGCTGAGCCCCTAAATTATACCTCCCTTGTCCATTCTTCCTTTTGCGGCTCTCAATCTGCTGCTGCTTCCCTTCAATCATAAGAGCCTTATTTACCAACTCCTAGTAGTTTTTAAATGTTGCCACCATTAACTGCATACTCATCATCGTTCAGCCCTTCCATAAACTTCTCTTGTTTAGCGGCATCGGTGGCCACATCATCTGGGGCATATCGAGCTAACTTGCTAAACTCATCCACATACTTCCCCACAGTACGGTTGCCCTGGCGTAAGTTGCGAAACTCATGCTTCTTCATGCTCATAGCTCTAGTTGAAACATGAGCAGTGCAAAATGCTTGCTGAAACTGCTCCCATGTGACATTGGCTATAGGAAAAGTGGCTGTGTAATTCTCCCACCATGAGGCTGCAGGTCCATCCAATTAGTGTGTGTCAAATCACACCTTTTCAGCATCTGTGCAACCTGCAGTGGTCAACTCTCTTCCTATCCTGTGTAGCCAATCATCAGCAACTATCGGCTCGGTGCTACTGGAAAACACCGGCGGCTGCAACCAGGAAGCGGGCTAGGTTATCAACTGGAGGGGGTGGCGGTGGGTTGTTGTTATTGTTGTTGTTGCCTTGGTTCGGGACTAGCAACTGGATCAGTGTATTCTGCTGTTGGATCAACTGAGTGAGCTCCGGCGGGAAGACAAATCCGGGGTCACGTCTCGGAGGCATCTGATGGGTTTAGAGGGGAGAGATTAGAATAGAATGAGGTCTAATGAGAAGACACTACCCATGTGAACATGAGTCGAACACAATCATATCACACCAAATCAATTACAAACAAGGGCATACAATTGATCTAACTATCGTTACAGTGCTCGGACTATACTTTTTACATGGGGAAATGCTACTTATCATATGGTGGTCATCTAGAAATTTTGATCGGTGGAAGACTCCATGATATCCGCTCCAACTTCATCTTCATAATCATCATCACTACTGTCGGGGTTGCAGTCGGTGTCGTCGATGATGATGTAGTCCTTGGGATGGTCGTCATATCCTCCTGGCGCAGGGTCTCCCATTAATACTCCTAGTTTCCTTGTCACGTCGTCATTCTTCTCCACTAGTATTGTGATTTCCTCCTCATATCCGTCACGTGTAGACTTGAGTTCCTCTTCTAGCTCCGTGTTCCTGGTCATCACCTTCTTCAGATCTATCATGCCTGCGCACATTTGGTTCTCTTGGCGACGAATGTGTTGGTTTAACTCCTGGATGTAAGCTGTAACGGACTTGTCCTTCCTGGTGTTGATCATCTCCCATTGCTCATCTCGGCGCCCACATATCTGGTAGATAGTGTCCTTAAGATCCTTGTGATAAACTTCGCCGATGCGTCCCATGGCGATGTGGGCTGCCATGCTCTTTCCTAGACTCTAGGTTGGCGCATCAAAGGAAAACTCTATGGGCTCAGTTATTGGCGTGAATGTCCTTTCGGGAACTTGAACTTGAATTATCCAACGCTCCTCTTCTGGTAAACTAGCGGTGTAGGTCCGGGTGAAGCTTGGTATTCCAATGTTCAGGTACCTAGTGACTTCCTTCAAGTGTCGTCCAAAAGGTGTGTCTTCATCCGGCTGTGTAAACGTATTCCTTGTGTCCGCCATCCTATAGAGTAGAAGATGGAGAGAAGTCAGAAAATGAGTAGAGAAGGGTGACCTATGGGTCATCTTAGTGGTCATGTCCTACATTCAGCGTGTGCTCTGATACTATCTTGTAGCGACCCGACCTCAGATGGTCAAGTCTTGTGCATAAGTGTCATCCCTGGATCGGTAATGCTGACACACACACATTACTCGAAGGATTTATAACAGAGTAGCAATCACACACTTATTACATAGATAGTCTTAAAAGAGAACTTATTACAATAAATATGGCTTAAGGCCATCTAAATAAGATAACAGCGGAAGACTTGGAAGATAGAGTGAGTCCATCAACTCCAACGACATAGCTGAGTGCACGACAAACGACCTAGCACACCTTACTCTTCGTCTGAAAAGTCTGCAACATGATATGTTGCAGCCCGAAAATGGGTCAGCACATGGAATATGCTGGCAATATAACATAGTAGAGCAATCAACAGGTAAATACTATCACTACATGCATATATGGCTGGTGGAGGCTCTATGGTTATAATGTTTTTGCGAAAAGCCAATTTTTCCCTGCAACAAAGGAATATATTTTATTTAACTATCATGGTAGTTGTTAAACATTGAGAAGGTTCCTCCAACTCAATCCCAATTAGAAAGTAATTAACAACCCAACAAATTAAGTATTAGAGTGATGAGATCAATATGAAAATCCAAGATCTAGATACTCAAGATGTCCATAACCGGGGACACGGCTAACCATGATTAGTTTGTACACTCTGCAGAGGTTTGTGCACTTTTCCCCACAAGACTCGATCTCCTCCGTTGGATTTCTCGCACTACATGGTGTTTGAGAAACGGATGACCGAGACACAATTTTCGGAAGCATTAACTCTAACCCCGGGTAGACAGTACCAACCTACATCCCCTACATTTGCTAGCCTACCACTGGAAGAGATCATGCAACTTACTCCACTATGCTAGAGCCCATAATAGCTTGTGGCTGCACACGGAAGTTTCTAGCATGAAAAATCTTATGATCCTTTTGAGCCTGGGTGGCGAACCATAGGATGATCACACGGGTACTCCGGGATATCCTAGGACAACACTGGATTCTCCAGGTGCCCGCAACCAATCCACCCAGATGTGTGTTTAAGTAGACACCTTAAGTTAACCATTAATTAATAATCTCACATCTGTCATGGATACTCTCAAACCCAATCCACTTCTACGAGCATAGCATGGCGATATAAGCATAACGTAGAAGTAGCTCCTAAGGGTTTGATAATAAAAGGGCAATAGGTTCTACCTCATCATCTATTTCCCAAAAACCTACATGTTAAGAGATCCTACTCATGCAATGTTTGGAGTTGAAACTAATGCATCAAAAACTGGGTAAGAAAAGAGTATGATCAAAGTGTTACTTGCCTTGCTGATGATCCGCAAAACCTAGTGACTCGTAGTAGCACGCTGCGCACTCCAGGAATTCTATCGCAAACAAACAATAGCATACATAAGCAATCAGGCAAAGATGCACAGGTAAAACTCAAATAAGAAGATCGAATTTGAAAACTCAACTAAAGAGACTCAGTCTGCAAAAAGAATCAATCAAATCGGAGCTACGGAACTAAAACTATGGTCAAGAGAACTTCGAAACCAAATCTACTTGCAACCAAATTTTAATTTGTCAAAAACCTTGTTCAAGTTGATTAAACAGAAAGAGGGGTTCGAGACAAATATTTCGGCGTTGGTTTCACTGGGTTTGGACAAACAGTTAAGAAACGACGAGGGTTTGAAGATCAGGGGCTAATCTGCCATAAAAATAATCGTGGATAGGTCCCTGGCCAAAAATAAAATAAAAAGAAAAGACTAACGAACGAACGTTCGCTGTCCAAACCTAACCGGCAAATAGCGTTCGTAAAAACGAACGAGCGGACGGACGTCCGCTAAATAAATAAACCGACGAAAACCAAACCGACTAAAATACAAAAAAACGCATCTAGGTTTTTTTTGAAAACCGTGGTTTTTACCTAAAAACCAAAAAAACCGATGGATTGGATCGGATCGGGAACGGCGGCGGCTCCGCGGTGAGGCGACGGCTCCGGCGAGGCGAGGTGGGGCGCGGGGCGACAGCGGGGTGTGGCGCGGGCGGCGGCTGGCGGCGGCGACTTGGGGTGGCGTTTGGGGGGTGGGGGGACAAATTTAAGGAGGGCGGGGCGGGCCGACTTGGAAAGGGGGCAAACCGAGGCGGCGGCGGCGTACCGGACTCCGGCGGAGTCTGGCTCGGGCACGCGGGCGGCGCGGGGAAGGCGGCGGCGGTGCCGGGCCGGCTGGGCTTCGGCCCAGTTCGGTCCGCGAAGTTAAAAATAACAGATTCCGCTGAAAAATTCTAAATAAATAAAATAATAATCTAAAAATGTCAAAACAAATTTTCACCGTCTAAATAAAATATTTAGAACAAAGTGAACATTTTCTTGGCCTAAAATGCAATTTTGAAATATGCATATTTTTCTAATTCAAATAAAATAGCAATAAAATCCAAATAAAATTATTTATTTATTTTTAATATTTTTCCTCCAATACTTCATTTATTTTGGAGAAGTCATATTATCCCCTCTCATATAGTTTTTAATATGAAATATTTTCGGAGGGAAAAATAATTAAAACTGAAATGATCCTTGTTTCGATATTTGAGAAAATTCAAATATGAAAACGGTGAAATCCCCAACTCTCTCCGTGGGTCCTTGAGTTGCTTTAGAATTTCGAGGATCGCAAAAAAAAATGCAATAAAATATGATATGCATATGATGACCTATGTATAACATTCCAAATTGAAATTTTGGGATGTTACAGAGTCCGGAGTTTGAGAAGCTTCCGAGCTTATTAGTCTGGGTTCCAAGATGTCCAATGATTTTCCGGGCCCCATGCCCGATTCCAGAATCGGAGGGCTTGGAGTGTCATTCCGCAGACAGGTATCTGGCTCTTTGAGCTCAGAAATCCGAACATAGTTCGTCTTCAGCATAGGGGAAGAATTATTGTTTTGCTCTTGTACGACCGCTATCTGATGGGTGATCGGCGGAGATTCGATTTCTCTCTGATCGGGTTTAAGCCCAATCTGATCATAGTCAGTAGCAACCCCCATGGCGGCGATGCGATCCAGGAGTTCGTTTAAAGACGACCACTCCGCCGGATCCATCCGTCTGGAGTATTCAGAGTCAACACGGAGGCGTTTTTCGATGACTCGAGAAGTCATCGTCGGCTTAACAGCCGAACGGGCGGTCATGGTAAAGCCGCCCAGCCAGAGGGTTTGGCCTGAGGCCAGAGCCCCTCCGGAGGTGATACTGTCTTTGATAACGAGGCGAGCCATCAACCCTAACTTCGACTTCACAGTGGAACTCTCAATGAAAGCACCAATGTCGGTGTCAAAACCGGCGGATCTCGGGTAGGGGGACCCGAAATGTGTGTCTAAGGTCGATGGTAACAGGAGGCAGGGGACACGATGTTTTACCCAAGTTCGGGCCCTCTTGATGGAGGTAATACCCTATGTCCTGCTTGATTTATATTGATGAGTATGAGGATTACAAGAGTTGATCTACCACGAGATCGTTGTGGCTAAACCCTAGACGTCTAGCCTGTCTGACTATGGTTGTTTTCTACGGACTAAACCCTCCAGTTTATATACACACCGGAGGGGCCTAGGGTTATACAAAGTCGGTTATAGAGAAAGGAAATAATACATCCGGACGCCTAGCTTGCCTTCCACGCAAAGGAGAGTCCCATTCGGACACGGGAGGAAGTCTTCTATCTTGTATCTTCATGGCCCAATAGTCCGGCCCATGTCACACATGCCGGACGCCCGAGGACCCCTTAATTCAGGACACCCTCACCGGCCTCTCTCCCCCTCCTTTATATACATGGGCAGGGGGCACCCCAAAGGCACACCAAGAATTCTCTTAGCCGTGTGCGGTGCCCCCTCCACAGTTTACTCCTCCGGTCATAGCGTCATAGTGCTTAGGCGAAGCCCTACGCGGATCACATCACCATCACCATCACCACGCCATCGTGCTGTCGGAACTCTCCCTCGACCCTCTACTGGATCAAGAGCTCGAGGGACGTCATCGAGCTGAACGTGTGCTGAACATGGAGGTGTCGTACGTTCGGTACTTGGATCGGTTGGATTGTGAAGACGTTCGACTACATCAACCGTGTTAACATAACACTTCCGCTTTCGGTCTACGAGGGTACGTGGACACACTCTCCCCCTCTTGTTGCTATGCATCTCCTAGATAGATCTTGCGTGATCGTAGGATTTTTTTTAAAATTGCATGCTATGTTCCCCAACAGTTTTATATGCATTTATATGCTATTTTTGGGACTAACTTATTAACCCAGAGCCTAGTGCCACTTTCCGTTTTTCCCTTGTTTTTGAGTTTTACAGAAAAGGAATATCAAACAGAGTCCAAACGGAATAGAAATTTACAATGATTTTTCTTGGACGAGAAGACACACATAGGACTTGGAGAGGAAGGTAGAAGAGTCCCAAGGGCTCCACAAGCCCTCAGGGCGCGCCCTAGTGGGGGGCGCCCCCAGTCTTGTGGGCCCCACGGGAGTCCTCCACCCCTAATCTTTGGCCTATAAATTCAAAAATATTCCCAAATGACCATAAGCGTCCACCAAAATACTTTTTCGCCGCCGTAACCTTCTACACCTGTGAGATCCCATCTAGGGGCCTTTTCCGGCACCCTGCCGGAGGAGGATTCGATCACGGAGGGCTTCTACAACAAGTCGGTTGCCCTTCCGATGAAGCGTGAGTAGTTTACCATATACCTATGGGTCCATAGCTAGTAGCTAGATGGCTTCTTCTCTCTCTCTTTGATCCTCAATATCATGTTCTCCTCGATGTTCTTAGAGATCTATCCGATGTAATCTTCTTTTGCGGTGTGTTTGTCGAGATCCGATGAATTGTGGATTTATGATTAGTTTATGTGTGAATATTATTTGAATCTTCTCTGAATTCATATATTCATTATTTGATATCTTTGTATTTCTCTTCGAATTATCGGTTTGGTTTGGCCAACTAGATTAGTTTTCCTTGCAATGGGAGATGTGCTTAGTTCTGGGTTCAATCTTGCGGGGTCCTCACCTAATGACAAAGTAGGGGTAGTAAGGCACGTATTTGTATTGTTGCCATCAAGGGTAAAAAGATGGGGTTTTCATTATATTTCTTGAGTTTATCCCTCTACATCATGTTGTCGGTGTTCTGGGAACGGGGGTCCCTAGACTTGCCTGCCTGCGGCCCACAGCGTGGCGCTGCAAGCGGGCCCGTATGGCCCACCTTCACCAACAAGCGTTAAAGACCCTCCCGAGGGGCCAAGCCTTGTGAGGCGGACGACATAAGACCTCCTCGGGAGCACCCTCACTAGGCTGACTCGCGAGGGGTGGAGAGTTCAAGGCAAGGCAAACCTCGCGAGGTTCCAATGACGTGAGCCATGACGATCAAGATCAGGCGAGCGCCAGCACGCACAGTGTCCTGGTTTCCTCTTTGGTGCTAAGGAAGCAAGCGCAGGCGCGGAGTACCGAGGCGTCAAGCAAAGGTTTCCATATCAGTGCAATGAGACCATGACCAGCAGGACGGCAAGATGGAGGTCACCATGGAGCCCAAGGCGGCGTCACCACCAGAGCCTTTTGCGGGTGAAGACTGCTTTTGTCAGGATAAGCTGTACTAGTTGTCCCCTTTCAAAGTGGTCGTTGTTAGCTCCCTTCCCGCTGAATATTTGGGGAGAGGACCAAGGCCTCTATAAATAGGATTAGCCACTACAGTAGGAGGTCTCTCTGGCTCACGAACTCATTCAGTTCATCCTCACACCCACCAAGCACAAGAACACCTCGCCTCAGGAGGCTGTTCTTCCCCTTGTACTGTTTATCCTTAGCCCAAGAGGCAATCCCACACCACCACACTGGAGTAGGGTATTACACCACAACGGCGGCCCGAAGTAGTATAAATCTTGTGTCCTTTGTGTCACGAGTTCATCGAGTTTGCCCTTGAGATCTTAGCAAAGCTAGGACGTGGACCGGTAGGGGGAGATCTTCGCGTGCACCACAGTGTTCGAACCTTGAGGGTTTGCCGGAACCCGAGATCCAGAATTTGGCGCGCCAGGTAGGGGTGCGCCAAAGCTTCCCTTCCGTCGCTCCGCGTCCCGTTGCTCCCTCGTCTCCATGGCGGACGCTCGCCGCGCTCGCGCTGAGCGCCGGGCTGCCCTCGTCGCCCGCATTGCTTAGACGGCTCCCGTCGGCGGGCCACCCCGTCGTTCTCCGTCGCATGTCGCCAACGCCGCCACCCGTCCGGCAGGGAACGAGCAGCAAGCATCCTCGCGGCACCCCTCGGTGTGGCAGGACGGCCGCACCGCCACTCCATCGCTGACCCCGGCTGGTTCGTCATCCCACGCTCGCCACGCTCCCGTGGACGCGCATGCCGCACTGTGCATGGCGCGCGAGCTCCTGCGCTACCGCACCGTCGACGACCTCTACGAGGACTGTCTCGACCGCATCGCCGAGCTTGTCAACGCTGCAATGGGCTCTCCTGCGCCGTCCCTCTCGCTGCCTCGCCCTCCGCCGGCCGCGGGCGGCGTGGCCCATGGAGCGCCTCCACCACCTCTGCCCCAAGACGGAGTCTTGGTGCCTAGGTGCGCGGCCCCACGGTGCGACCTGCCGCGTCCGGCGCCCGTGCAAGAAGAAAGAAGCTGCCAAGAAGTCTCTCGGCCGCGAGAAAACGCCCCCGCACTCCCTGCGCCACCACGGCAAGACCGCGTTCCGCCTGCGGCGGTGGTGCGCGGACCCCATCAAGGACAAGTTCTCCACCAGCACATAGTCTCGGTGACCACGACAGGCTGTCGTGCCTTCACCCCTGAGTTGCGTAGCATCGCTTGGCCGAGCAAGTTCAAGCTAGATCTGCCTCCTCGCTATGATGGCACCCCCGACCCCGCGGAGTTCCTACAGCTCTACGAGATGAGCATCGAGGCGGCCAACGGCGACAAGAAAGTCATGGCGAACTGGTTCCCCATGGCTCTCAAGGATGGTGCCTGCTCCTGGCTCTTGAACCTGCCTCCAGGCTCGATCTCCTCCTGGAACGAGATGCGCGACCGTTTCGTTGCCAACTTCCAGGGCACTCGCGACCGCCCACCGGCTGCAGGTGACCTACGGCGCGTCAAGCAACAACCAGGAGAGACCCTCCAGAAGTACATCCAGCACTTCAACAACGTTCGCCTCAAGATCCCCAAGGTGACGGATGAGGCCATCATCTCCACGTTCTCCGATGGCGTCCACGACATCTAGATGAAGGAGGAGCTTGCCATCCATGAGGAGCTGTGCACGTCACTGGAGCTGTTCAACCTAGCGACCAAGTGCGCAAGAGCTGAGGAGGGGCGCCTCTCCCTCCTCGAGCTCCCGGCTGTGGACCCGGAGGAGAAGAAAGCCAAGGCCAAAGACGTGAAGCGCAAGGGAGCAGCCGTGCTCGCGACGGAGCCGGACACAAAGCGCGGCAGGGACCAGCCCGAGTCATCCAAGAGCAGCTGACCGTTCTGTGCCTTCCATAACCTACATAGCCACAACACCAGCGACTGTCAAGAGCTCAGAGCCATTCGAGAAGGACGCTTCGGTCGATGCCCCGAGCGCAACGACCGGGACTACGGCCGAGGAGGAGGATGTGGTGGTGGATGCTGGGATGACCGTGGCCCGCGCCAGGAGTGGCGCGACATGCCTCGTGAGGACCGCTGGCAGGATCAGTCTCGCGAGGGCACCTGGAGGGATCAGCCTCGTGAGGATTGTCCTCAGGGCAACGCTGGTCTCCCACCACTACCACCACCACCAACACCAAGGAGGAATGACGACCACCATCAGGACGAGGGGGATGGGGGCTTCCAGGAGCCGCGTGCCATCGCCTGCATCTTGGGTGGAGCTCAAGCCCAGCCTCATAGTGTATCTTCAAACAGTTTCGCTCGTGAAGTGAATGCAGTCCTCCCCAAGCTCGAGGCCATGCGCCCGGTGAGATAGTCCAAGTGTGCCATCATGTTCAGCTCGGCAGATCAGCTCAAGTGCATGGCTACCGCCGGCACCCTCCCGATGCTCTGTTCACCAGTCATTAGCAACGTGCAAGTTACCAAGACTCTCATCGATGGTGGCGCAGGGCTCAACGTCCTGCCCGTCGACACGTTCGACAACCTCCAAGTGTCGTATGATCAGCTTCAGCCCACCAAGCCTTTGTTAGGAGTGACCGACAGCTCCACCACCCCGATCGGGCAGGTCCGCCTCCCCGTGACCTTCGGACAGCGCGACAACTACCGCACCGAGCTCATCGACTTCGATGTCGCCCACATTCGTCTACCATACAATGCCATCCTCGGGTATCCGGCCCTGGCCAAGTTCATGGCCGTGACGCACCATGGCTACAACGTCCTCAAGATGCCAGGAAGCGGCGGGATCATCCCAGTCCCCTGCGAAGAAAGAGATGCGGTGTGCTCCCTCGAGCGCGCCTTCCAAGCAGTGTCAATCAAAGACCCCGACAACAATGCAGCTCGGTACCCTCCTGAGGTCGTCCCCAAGAAGAAGAAGCAGCTACTCCGTGCCGGACCTTAGGAGGGCAGCGCCGCAAGTGGCGCCTCGTCAGGATCAGCGCCCGTACCTGGGGCGCCTCCCTCTGACGCATAGGAAGGCGCACCCGGCACCCTCCTCGGGCAGGGCTCGGGGCTCTCTTCTGGAGGGCCTCAGACCTTGCCAACGTCACGAGGGAGGCACTCGGGCACCACTTGGAGGCGTGTTTCGCGGCACGTCTCCCTCAGGAGGACACTGGGCAAGGAGCGCCCGGCACTCAGGAGTTCATCACCAAGGTATCTCAGGAGCTTCACGAAGCAAGAGCAATATGCGGCGACCGCCGCCCACCTGGCGTTGCTCCCCACCCAAGCGAGGGTGGTGAGCTGCGCATCTGCATCGACATACCAGGGCTCAACAGAGCCACGTCTCAGGAGCCCTTCTGGCCTTCGCACATAGGACACTGCGAGGGCCCACTGCACAGCTATGTTCGCATGCCTTTTGGCCTGCCAAGCATGGCGTCTGCCTATCAGAGCAACCTGCGGCGCGCCGTGGTGACTCAGGAGGCCAGGCAGTGATACGTCTCCAACGTATCTATAATTTTTTATTGTTCCATGCTATATTTTATCCTCTTTTGGATATTATTGGGCTTTATTATACACTTCTATATTATTTTTGGGACTAACCTATTAACCGGAGGCCCGGCCCAGAATTGCTATTTTTTTGCCTATTTCAGAGTTTCGCAGAAAAAGAATATCAAACGGAGTCCAAACGGAATTAAACCTTCGGGAACGTGATTTTCGGAACGAACATGATCCAGAGGACTTGGACCCTACATCAAGAAAGCAACCAGGAGGGCATGAGGTAGGGGGCGCGCCTACCCCCCCCCTAGGCACGCCCTCCACCCTCATGGGGCCCACGTTGCTCCACCGACGTACTTCTTCCTCCTATATATACCTACGTACCCCCAAACTATCAGAGACGGAGCCAAAACCCTAATTCCACCGTCGTAACTTTCTGTATCCAAGAGATCCCATCTTGGGGCCTTTTCCGAAGCTCCGCCGGAGGGGGCATCGATCACGGAGGGCTTCTACATCAACACCATAGCCTCTCCGATGAAGTGTGAGTAGTTTACTTCAGACCTTCAGGTCCATAGTTATTAGCTAGATGGATTCTTCTCTCTTTTTGTATCTCAATACAAAGTTCTCCCCCTCTCTTGTGGAGATCTATTTGATGTAATCTTCTTTTGTGGTGTGTTTGTTGAGACCGATGAATTGTGGGTTTATGATCAAGTTTATCTATGAACAATATTTGAATCTTCTCTGAATTCGTTTATGTATGATTGGTTATCTTTGCAAGTCTCTTCGAATTATCAGTTTGGTTTGGCCTACTAGATTGATCTTTCTTGCAATGGGAGAAGTGCTTAGCTTTGGGTTCAATCTTGCGGTGTCCTTTCCCAGTGACAGTAGGGGCAGCAAGGCACGTATTGTATTGTTGCCATCGAGGATAACAAGATGGGGTTTATTTCACATTGCATGAGTTTATCCCTCTACATCATGTCATCTTGTTTAAAGCGTTACTCTGTTCTCTTGAACTTAATACTCTAGATGCATGCTGGATAGCGGTCGATGTGTGGAGTAATAGTAGTATATGCAGGTAGGAGTCGGTCTACTTGTCTCGGACGTGATGCCTATATACATGATCATACCTAGATATTCTCATAACTATGCTCAATTTTGTCAATTGCTCAACAGTAATTTGTTCACCCACTGTAATACTTATGCTCTCGAGAGAAGCCACTAGTGAAACCTATGGCCCCCGGGTCTATTTTCCATCATATTAATCTTCCGTCAACAAGTTATTTCCTTCTCCATTTATTTTGCTTTCTTTACTTTGCATCTTTATCATAAAAATACCAAAAATATTATCTTACCATATCTATTAGATCTCACTTTCCTAAGTGACCGTGAAGGGATTGACAACCCCTTTATTGCGTTGGTTGCGAGGATTTTATTTGTTTGTGTAGGTGCGAGGGACTCGTGTGTGGCCTCCTACTGGATTGACACATTGGTTCTCAAAAACTGAGGGAAATACTTATGCTACTTTGCTGCATCACCCTTTCCTCTTCAAGGGAAAACCAACGCAGTTCTCAAGAGGTAGCAAGAAAGATTTCTGGCGCCGTTGCCGGGGAGTGTACGCAAAAGTCAACATACCAAGCACCCATCACAAACCCTTATCTCCTGCATTACATTATTTGCCATTTGCCTCTCGTTTTCCTCTCCCCCACTTCACCCTTGCCATTTTATTCGCCCTCTCTCTCCGTCCTCCTTATCTTTCTCTATTTGCCTCTTTTTGCCCGTCTCTTCTTTGCTTGTTTGTTGGATTGCTTGCTTGTCGTTATGGCTAGTCCCCTATCTTCCCCTTTGTCTCCCGAGTTTGAGGTTCTTCACTTCAAACAAAGACAAGGAGAAAACTTAAAAGATGCTTGGTTTAGAATGATGGGGTTTTATCGTAATTGCACCCTAGAGGTGAATTTTAGAATTCTGCTTCGCAACTTTTATGTTGGATTGAATTTTTCTCATAGACAACTCTTGGATTGCGTTGCCAAAGGCAATTTTATTAAAATTGATCTCAGTATTGTGCATGAAATCATAGAGGGTATAGTGGGAACACTACCCCAACAAAATGGGCATCATCATACCCAAGAAGAAACGCAAGTTTTTGAGAAAATTTGCGAAGTAACCAAGATTTTACAAAAATCTCTTGAACCTCTTAAGAGTGTTAGCGGGAATCTCCACCGCATGAATATGTTGATTACCCTTTGCAATAAGCGTTTGGATTCTTTAGATCTCAAAATTTCCGAATATGAGGGGAAACATAATGAACCTCCCGGATTCGAGCATAACTCCGCAAAAAAATTAAAGACCCAAGATGATATTACCTAGATCCATCCTTGCTTTTATTCCTAGCTAGGGGCGTTAAACGATAGCGCTTGTTGGGAGGCAACCCAATTTTATTTTTATTCCTTGCTTTTTGCTCCTGTTTAGTAATCAATAATTTATCTAGACTGTGTTTTGGTTATGTTTTTTGTGTTTAATTAGTGTTTGTGCCAAGTAGAACCGTTGGGAAGACTTGGGGAAAGTCTTTTTAATCTTGCTGTAAAAAGCAGAAACTTTAGCGCTCATGAGAATTGCTGCCATTTTTATTTGGAAAGTGCTATTTAGTTAATTCTTTTTTCATATGATTAATAGATAAATTCCTCACGTCCAGAAATTTATTTTAGAATTTTTGGGGTTCCAGAACTTGCGTTAGCTACAGATTACTATAGACTATTCTGTTTTTGACAGATTCTGTTTTTCGTGTGTTGTTTGCTTATTTTGATGAATCTATGGCTAGTAAAATAGTTTATAAACCATAGAGAAGTTGGAATACAGTAGTTTTAACACCAATATAAATAAAGAATGAGTTCATTACAGTACCGTGAAGTGGTGTTTTTTTTTCTTTTGCTAATGGAGCTCACGAGATTTTCTACTTTAAGTTTTGTGTTGTGAAGTTTTCAAGTTTTGAGTGAAAGATTTGATGGATTATGGAACAAGGAGTGGCAAGATCCTAAGCTTGGGGATGCCCATGGCACCCCAAGATAATCTAAGGACACCTAAAAGCCCAAGCTTGGGGATGCCCCGGAAGGCATCCCCTCTTTCGTCTACTTCCATCGGTAACTTTACTTGGAGCTATATTTTTATTTACCACATGATATGTGTTTTGCTTGGAGCGTCTTGTATTATTTGAGTCTTTATTTGTTAGTTTTTCACAATCATCCTTGCTGTACACACCTTTTGAGAGAGACACACATGATTCGGAAATTGTTAGAATACTCTATGTGCTTCACTTATATCTTTTGAGTTATATAGTTTTTGCTCTAGTGCTTCACTTATATCTTTTAGGGCACGGTGGTGGATTTGTTTTATAGAAACTATTGTTCTCTCATGCTTCACTTAGATTATTTTGAGAGTCCTACAAAACAGCATGGTAATTTGCTTTAATTATGTTAGGCATTCAAGATTAATAAAAAAATCTTATGAGTGTCTTGAATACTATGAGAAGTTTGATACTTGATAATTGTTTTGAGATATGGAGATGGTGATATTAGAGTCGTGCTAGTTGAGTAGTTGTGAATTTGAGAAATGCTTGTGTTGAAGTTTGTGATTCCCGTAGCATGCACGTATGGTGAACCGTTATGTGAAGAAGTTGGAGCATGAATTATTTATTGATTGTCCTCCTTATGAGTGGCGGTCGGGGACGAGCGATGGTCTTTTCCTACCAATCTATCCCCCTAGGAGCATGCGCGTAGTACTTTGATTCGACAACTAATAGATTTTTGCAATAGGTATGTGAGTTCTTTATGACTAATGTTGAGTCCATGGATTATACGCACTCTCACCCTTCCACCATTGCTAGCCTCTCTAATACCGCGCACCTTTCGCCGGTATCATACACCCACCATATACCTTCCTCAAAATAGCCACCATACCTACCTATCATGGCATTTCCATAGCCATTCCGAGATATATTGCCATGCAACTTTCCACCGTTCCGTTTACTATGACACGCTCCATCATTGTCATATTGCTTTGCATGATCATGTAGTTGACATTTTTAGTTGTGGCAAAGCCACCATTCATAATTCTTTCATACAAGTCACTCATGCATCATTGCTATCCCGGTATACCACCGGAGGCATTCATATAGAGTCATACTTTGTTCTAGTATCGAGTTGTAATCATTGAGTTGTAAATAAATAGAAGTGTGATGATCATCATTCATAGAGTATTGTCCCAAAAAAAGAAAAAAAGGAAAGTCCAAATAAAAAAAGGCCCAAAAAATATAAAAAGGGACAATACCACTATCCTTTTTTTTCCACACTTGTGCTTCAAAATAGCACCATGATCTTCATGATAGAGAGTCTCCTATGTTATCACTTTCATATACTAGTGGGAATTTTTCATTATAGAACTTGGCTTGTATATTCCAATAATGGGCTTCCTCAAAATGCCCTAGGTCTTCGTGAGCAAGTAAGTTGGATGCACACCCACTTAGTTCTTTTTTGTTGAGCTTTCGTATACTTATAGCTCTAGTGCATCCGTTGCATGGCAATCCCTACTCACTCACATTGATATCTCTTAATGGGCATCTCCATAGTCCGTTGATACGCCTAGTTGATGTGAGGCTATCTTCTCCCTTTTTGTCTTCTCCACACCCACCATTCTATTACACATATAGTGCTATGTCCATGGCTCACGCTCATGTATTGCGTGAAGATTGAAAAAGTTTGAGAACACCAAAAGTATGAAACAATTGCTTGGTTTGTCATCGGGGTTGTGCATGATTTAATACTTTGTGTGGTGAAGCTGGAGCATTGCCAGACTATATGATTTTGTAGGGATAAGTTTCTTTGGCCATGTTATTTTGAAGAGACATAATTGCTTAGTTAATATGCTTGAAGTATTATTATTTCAATGTCAATATTGAACTTTTGTCTTGAATCTTTCGGATCTGAATATTCATACCACAATTAAGAGAATTACATTGAAATTATGCCAGGTAGCATTCCACATCAAAAATTCTGTTTTTATCATTTACCTACTCGAGGACGAGCAGGAATTAAGCTTGGGGATGCTTGATACGTCTCCAACGTATCTATAATTTTTGATTGTTCCATGCTATATTATATCCTGTTTTGGACATTATTGGGCTTTATTATACACTTTTATATTATTTTTGGGACTAACCTATTAACCGGAGTCCCAGCCCAGAATTGCTGTTTTTTTGCCTATTTCAGAGTTTCACAGAAAAAGAATATCAAATGGAGTCCAAACGGAATTAAACCTTCGGGAACGTGATTTTCGGAACGAACATGATCCACAGGACTTGGACCCTACGCCAAGAAAGCAACCAGGAGGGCACGAGGTAGGGAGCGCGCCTACCCCCCCCCCCCCAGGCGCGCCCTCCACCCTCGTGGGGCCCACGTTGCTCCACCGACGTACTTCTTCCTCCTATATATACCTACGTACCCCCAAACTATCAGAGACGGAGCCAAAACCCTAATTCCACCGCCGTAACTTTCTGTATCCAAGAGATCCCATCTTGGGGCCTTTTCTGGAGCTCCGCCGGAGGGGGCATCGATCACGGAGGGCTTCTACATCAACACCATAGCCTCTCCGATGAAGTGTGAGTAGTTTACTTCAGACCTTCGGGTCCATAGTTATTAGCTAGATGGCTTCTTCTCTCTTTTTGGATCTCAATACAAAGTTCTCTCCCTCTCTTGTGGAGATCTATTCGATGTAATCTTCTTTTGTGGTGTGTTTGTTGAGACCGATGAATTGTGGGTTTATGATCAAGTTTATCTATGAACAATATTTGAATCTTCTCTGAATTCTTTTATGTATGTGTAGGATCGAAAGTATGTCTAGAGGGGGGGTGATTAGACTACTTGACCAAATAAAAACTTAACCTTTCCCAATTTTAGTTCTTGGCAGATTTTAGCTATTTTAGGACAAGTCAAGCAATCATCACACAATTCAAGCAAGCATGCAAAGAGTATATTGGCAGCGGAAAGTAAAGCATGCAACTTGCAAGAATGTAAAGGGAAGGGTTTGGAGAATTCAAACGCAATTGGAGACACGGATGTTTTTCCCGTGGTTCGGATAGGTGGTGCTATCCTACATCCACGTTGATGGAGACTTCAACCCGCAAAGGGTAACGGTTGCGAGAGTCCACACAGGGCTCCACCCACAAAGGGTAATGGTTGCGCGAGTCCACACAGGGCTCCACCCACGAAGGGTCCACGAAGAAGCAACCACCCACAAAGGGTCCACGAAGAAGCAACCTTGTCTATCCCACCATGGCCATCGCCCACACAGGACTTGCCTCACTAGCGATAGATCTTCACGAAGTAGGCGATCTCCTTGCCCTTAAAAACTCCTTGGTTCAACTCCACAATCTTGTCGGAGGCTCCCAAGTGACACCTGGCCAATCTAGGAGACACCACTCTCCAAGAAGTAACAAATGGTGTGTAGGTAATGAACTCCTTGCTCTTGTGCTTCAAGTGATAGTCTCCCCAACACTCAACTCTCTCTCATAGGATTTGGATTTGGTGGAAAGAAGATTTGAGTGGAAAGCAACTTGGAGAGGCTAGAGATCAAGATTCATATGGTAGGAATGGAATTTCTTGGTCTCAACACATGAGTAGGTGGTTCTCTCTCAGAACATATGAGTTGGAATGGTGTATGTGTTCTGATGGCTCTCTCATCGAATGAGGAGGAGGTGGAGGGGTATTTATAGCCTCCACACAAAATCCAACCATTACACAGTTTTCCAAACTCGGTGGGACCGAATCAACAAACTCGGTCTGACCGAAAATGTAAACCTAGTGACCGTTAGAGATTTTCGGTGGGACTAACATGCAACTCGGTAGGACCGGTATGGTTAGGGTTTGGGCATAACGTAATCTCGGTGAGACCGATTACACAAACTCGGTGAGACCGAATTTGGTAATTAGCTAACCAGAGAGTTGGTCAGGCAAACTCGGTGGGACCGATTTGCTCTTTCGGTGAGACCGAAAAGTTACAAAGGGGAAACACTGAATTTACATTGCAATCTCGGTGGGACCGATTCGCTCTTTCGGTGAGACCAAAAAGTTACGAAAGGGAAATAGAGAGTTTGCAATCCCATCTCGGTGAGACCGAGATCCCTATCGGTAGAACCGAATTGCTAGGGTTTGGCAGTGGCTAATGACAAGTGAAACTCGGTGGCGCCGGATAGGAAGAATCGGTAGGACCGAGTTTGGCTTAGGGTTTAGGTCATATGTGGATATGGGAAAGTAGTTGAGGGTTTTTGGAGCATATCACTAAGCACATGAAGCAAGAGGCTCATTAAGCAACACCTCATCCCTCCTTGATAGTATTGGCTTTTCCTAAAGACTCAATGTGATCTTGGATCACTAAAATATAAAATGAAGAGTCTTGAGCTTTTGAGCTTGAGCCAATCCTTTTTCCTTAGCATCTTGAGGGTTCCACTTTCACATCCATGCCATGCCAATCATTGAGCTTTCCTGAAATAATCATCTTGGAATAGCATTAGCTCAATGAGCTATATGTTGTTATGAATTACCAAAACCACCTAGGGATAGTTGCACTTTCAATCTCCCCCTTTTTGGTAATTGATGACAACATATAGATCAAAGCTTCGACAAATGATAATAAGCATGAAATATATCGTCGCTTTGAGAAGTATGTGATAAGTAAGAGCTCCCCCTAAATTTGTGCATATTTAAAATTTGCTTTGGACTGCAAATGCACAAGGAGTTAGAGTCATGGGTTACTCTTCCATGTCACATACATCTTGGTGGAGCGCTAAAAATGATAAGAATGAAACACATGCACTCATCACCAAGAATAGTGAAAGATCACATAAGATAGATAAGATAATAGCATTAAGCAAGCATTAAGTGTAGCTTATGATCAAACACATGATCATCAATGTCTCACAAATAATGACGTAGTATCTCAAGCACTCAAAAGCAAACAAGTTTGAAAAAC